>NW_028270156.1:68365921-68665921 GCF_037043375.1 Chiloscyllium plagiosum | reverse complement strand
CCGGGATTTACCCAGAAAGAAAGAAAGAAGCCTCAAAGAATTTATAATCACCCTTTGTCCCAAAAAACTTTTGATACAGTCGAACATATTATCATGTGATTCTTTGCACATCTCACACTTTGAAATTTTAAAATAGATGTTTCTATGAATCTGTCCACAATAACGAGGAATGTGTCTACAATTGCCTACAAATGATCTACGTGCTAAATAAAATCTTAGGGCTCACAAGTGAAAAGATGAACCTAACAATGAAGTTACAGTCCTTGCATTTTCCAACTTTTATTCTTGGGTTTAGTTGGAAATGCTTGCACTTGTAGAACCCTACTGTAAAACAACTTTATCTCAACAAGAAAAACATTAGTCTTAGAGCAGAGAAAAAAACAGCCCAATAAAAGATGAATAACAGTGAGGTAGAAAAAAAACTCATTCAACAGTACAGAAAAATAGTATGGATGAATAGTTGGCACATTAAAAGTTAGATATTCAGATAATAAAATCCTAGTCGAGTGTCACAAGTTTTTTAAAAAGCTTCAATTACTAAAATTTGTTTCCACACAACAGAAACAAAAATAAGGCAATCTCACCTTGTTGAAGGGAGAAGACAGCAGGATTTTATAAATAGCTGAAAGAACAAAGTTTGAGCAGGTGCTGTTTAAAGAAATCCTAAAATAGTTAAAAATCATTATTTATGTATATTTAATGCTTGTTTGTTGCTCCTTGCCCCAAACATGGAATAGATTTTTTAAAGACTCAAAGATCAGAGAAGGAGCTGTACAGGATGTGCACAATTTGTTTAATCCTCATTTCACATAAATCTGAAAATGAGGCCAACAAATTGCAGCAAAGAAAAGCAAAATTCTGGAGACCCCAGGGGTTCTGTTACATAATTCTTTGAAACTTGCATCACAGACAGGGTAGTTAAGATGATGCTTAACATGATTGCCTTCATTGCTCAGACCTTTTTGAGTAGAGGAGTTGAGGCTGTGCAGGATGTTGGTGAGGCCTCTTCTGGAGTACTGTGTGCAGTTCTGGTCTCCCTGTTATAGAGGAATATTATATTGGAGAGGGGCAAAAAAGATTTGTCGGGGATGATGCTGGGAATGGAGGGTTTGAGTTATAAAAATAGGCTGGATAGAGATTAGGATTTTCTTTTTCCCTGGAGCGTAGGAGGTTGAGGGGTGACCTTGTGGATGTTTATAAAATCATGAGGTGTATAGATAAGGTGAATGGCAATGCTCTCTCCCTAGGGTTGGGGAGTTCATAACTAACAGGCATATTTTTAAGGTGAAGAGGAGAAAGTTTTGAGAAGAGTTTGTGTACGTTTTCTACACAATAGTATGTGTGTGGATTGAACTGGCAGAGGAGGTGTTGGATGCAGGTACAGTTATAACATTTAAAAGACATTTGGATATAAGTACATGATTAGGAAAGGTTTGGAGGGACATGGGCCAAACCCAGCAACATGGGATTAGTTTAGTTTGGGAACATTGGTGGTGTGGACTAAAGGGTCTGTTTCTGTGCAGTATGACTCTATTAAGCAACAGACTTTTAAATAACTACACGCATAAAAGAAAGCATATAACTAATGTACAGACTTCATACAGCAACTGTTTATGAATTTTGATTGAGGGTTTTGTGCATCATGTGAAATTTAGGTTACTGTTTCATAACTTGCTTCCTCCTAGTTAGATTATCCCTTTATGTAAGAGTTTGGTATGTTCATTGTATAAAGGGCACCTCAGCCAGTCTCCTCTCACCCCACCATAGCCCGACTCAGTTCTTCCTTTACGATTGTGGTGGATTTCATAACATCTGCAGCTAAACAAGAAAGTCACAGCAAGCAATCGTTTTGATATACAGATGCTTGTAAGTTTTGATTTGAAGGCTGGATTTCAGAGTGGTGGAGCTCCATATGGTCTCATCAGGCATGAAACTTCTTCAACGGAGGAGGACACTGCTCATTCCACTCCCAGGAGCGAGGGGAAAAGTTCATTAACCAAATGTAGTGAGCCACCTACATAATTGCCCCTGCTCTTTCAGATCCACTTCAAATTTACAATGTGATTATAAATGTCTGGCCCCTTTTGCATTTGTTTGTTTGGAATTCTGCTTTGAAATACTAGGACAACACAATGAGACAAATCTGAGAGCCAAACCTGAGATACGTACATTAACAGTCGTCTTACTTTGCTATGGAATAGCATTCAACAGAATCTGTATATTTCCGTTAGATGAAAACCAGACTTCATTGACCCTGGAAAATCACATTTCTTGGAAAGATGCCAGCAACGTAAAAAAGAAGGCAAATTATTAAAAGCTCCTGTCAATTCTAAAGTGTTGAAAGATTAAAACTGGTTGGAGTTTAATCCAATAACATCACTGCAGACGCTGCAATGATTTAAACTTGAAGTTTTAAACCACATATATCTCAATCTCATCTTTGCCTAATTCCTGATGTCCATGGTTAACAATAAACTCTCTTGGAGTTTAGCATTCGTTAAAAAGAAACTTCTCTAACATGCCAGGGTCAGTCAGTCTTACAGGGAAGATGTGATCATTACTGCCCAATGTGGAAATATCTACTCTCCAACACAAATGCAATTACATCCCTGAGGAGGAAGGATAATAATATTAAATAGTACAGGAATGCTCTGAATAACAATCAGTCAAGTCCACAGCAAAATATGGACAATTTCCAAAATGACACTGTATTACCAGTAATAAAATGAGGGAATTGCAAGGTAGAAACATGAATCGTGTTCAGGTTTCAGCATCATTCTTCAAATAAAAGCAGTTCCAGGAACAGTATTTAGAAATAGCCCATGTTCAATTTCTGAGCAATGCAATGTTGGATGATCTCACATGGAGGAAGGTAAATGAACTAAACAACAAAAAAAAATCATCACTAGAGAGTGGTAGAAATATGGAATGTGCTGCCAGACACGGTGGTGGAGCTAATACTTGCAACATTTGAGACTCTGCTGGAGGAATGTTTCAAAAGGTCAGGCATTGTGGTGGATTTCATAACATCTGTAGCTAAACAAGAAAGTGAGGTGGATCAGTGGGATTGGTTTCATTGGTCGGCGAAGGGACTGTTTCTATATTGTATGACTCTAAGATTGGAATATAATATTTAGCTTCAGCACACTGAAGAGAAAGTGGTGAAGAGTAGATGGAAGAGAAAGGAAAAACAGGATTCTTACTTCTGATCACTTTCCAACTTGACTGTTATTGGTGAGGATTGAGCAATCTCATCTGTGATGCCTAACATCATTCACTATCTAGGCTGAAATGTCCACTCAGTTCAGAGGTCCAGTACCTTGGCTAAGACCTCACACCTCCAGGACAGAAAACCAAATGAAGGGACATTAGTGGGTTCTTTGTTTATGGCGGAAGTGAGGTCTGCAGATGCTGGAGATCAGAGCTGAAAATGTGTTGCTGGAAAAGCGCAGCAGGTCAGGCAGCATCCAGGGAACAGGGGAATCGACGTTTCGGAAGGGGCTTATGCCCGAAACGTCGATTCTCCTGTTCCCTGGATGCTGCCTGACCTGCTGCGCTTTTCCAGCAACACATTTTCAGCTCTTTGTTTATGGCACTTATTAATCAAAACACGCAAAACCAAATTTTAGCAACACCATCAAACTCCACCTCAGACAGAAGGATTGCATTCATTAAGCAACACAAACCTAACATTTTGCATTAATCCATTGCAAACACCCCAGTGTTGTTTCCTTTCGTAACATACAGGGAATAAAGTTATTCAGGGAAGTTTAAAACTTGCCTATTTCAATCCTTTCCTTATGCAACACCATTAAAATGCTTCTAAAATTTTGACTTCAGGTTGTAAGTTGTAATAAACAGTATTCCCCACTTCCCAAAAAATGTTTTAAAAATAATTTTTAAAAACTGCAGTCTTCATGGCTTCTGGCAAAATAATTAAGATACTCTATGGCAGATGGAAGATGCCAAATTCTGACCATATGCTTTTTTATCAAGTTAATGCTGTAACTAAAAGTGGTTTCATTAGCAGCCAAATCAGAATAGACTTAAGACTGGCTTTCTGGTCAAACGTTGGATTGCAGACTTTGAACTTGAAAACAAACATTTACTTTAGTAAATCATACACTTCAATGTCCACTAAATGAAAAGTATGTAAAGATGCAAGTTTACTGCCAATAATTTATTCACTTTTTTTGGTTTTAAATATTGAATGCTGATGACATTATCATGAGAACATAGAGAATCATTGTGATTCTCTGTCAAAGTTAAAAATCACACAACACCAGGTTATAATCCAACAGATTTAATTGGAAGCACTAGCTTTCAGAGCACTGCTCCTCACCTGATGAAGGAGCGGCGCTCCAAAAGCTAGTGCTTCCAATTAAACCTGCTGGACTATAACCTGGTGTTGTGTGTGATTTTTAACTTTGCCCTCCCCAGTCCAACTCCGGCATCTCCAAATCATGACTCTATCAATGTGAAATTGCCAATCAGTTATCACCAAATCCACAGTTAAATGCAGAACCCAATTTCATCCCTTTGAACAAGAGGAATTATGTTGGCCTCTATATTTGATTGTGGAATGTCAGTCAGGAGAAGATTAACAATGGAATGGCAGTTGAGCACACTGTTTCCTGAGACGACTCTTACAGTACAGAATCCCCACAGGTCTGACAAAATATTTGCTTAGTTTGCAGAGAATGACAACCTGGAGCATCTCAAGATAATGACAGCATTGGCTTGTTATCAGCTCATCTACTTCTAGCCTCAGGAACTATTTCTCTGATCAAGTTAGCTCCCATGATACCATCACTGACACTCAACAGATAACTCTCTCTTCAAACAACTCTTATTAAAACATTAAAACAAAAATTGCAACATAATGTTCTTAAACATCAAAAATTTCAAAGCTGATTAAACAAATACCATTTTGACATGCTGTTTCATCAGAATGAATTCCCAATTTGTTCTGACTAGTTAAACAAATGAAATATATACCCTGCTCTCCCACCTTCAGCTCTCTTAGACTGGCACAGGATCCATGAAAAAGGTACAGAAATTTTAATTTTGATAAAGTTGTACACAACACCATGAAACTGAACACCTTTGCAAAAAAAAAAAAATCCCTCGTTTAAAAATGGAATCAAAAATGTATTCATACTATTCAGTTTCAGGTGTATCCAGCATAGAAATATCCCAGCAATAATTGTTTTTTTGTAAATCCTGCATTTTTTTTTCCAAAATTAGATGTTTAAATTGATTGAATGATTGATCTCAGCACACTAAAAGCACAAGGATAGAGCAGGAAATGTTCAGAATTTAAACCAAAGTAGTTCTCCAACATCATTCCCATTACAATAATTATCAAAGAGTCAAGGATTCCAGCCCCAGACTCAAACGATTAAAGCCCCAGCCTGGACGCTTGTACAACCATAGAGAGCCACCAAATAGACCAAGCAGCGTTATGAGGTGCTAATCATCCCCTCAACTAAAAGGGTGCACCCAGTAATTTGTTGGCTTTTCTTCTGTGTGCTGCCACAAACATTTAGAAAGTGAAGGGCAATCTGATTTGACTCCAGTGGTTTAAGATGGTAAAGCTTTATCTTATTTGGCTGGAAAGATCTCAATATAATTTTCGAAGAGTAATTGAGTGAAGTTATTAATGGGGTTGATGGCATTGAGTGAAATTGCAGCATCCTTTGCCCATAAGAGAGCGGGTCCAAACACCAGAGCCAAGTTGGATGCAGTCATTTTATTCAGGTCACTGTTGTCAGCAATCTGAGGAACAGACAGGAAACACAACATAGTCAGGTTAAACATCATACATTAATTCTTCAATCAGGATTTAATGAAACCCTTTCCTTTAGATTCTTTCCTGTTTTCACTACTGATCTAACAGGATAGAAAAGAGCTTTACCATTGCTGATGTTGGCTTGTAGTTGCTAAATATGAGATACATTTCTTTATGTGGAAAATCATCTATTATCTTAACATTTCTACAGCTGACACACCTGGCAATGAATCACAGGTATAACAGTGTCTGCATCAAGTATTCATACTCTATCAGACTATGCTGTTCCATCAACTTAGATGTTTAGCTAGGGGAAACCTGTTCTCTGTTAAATCAAAACACTATATTTGATAGATGCAGTGTTGAGTGAAACTCTCACATGTTGGCTCTCTGACTGATCATTCAGAGATATTATCACACAGAGTGCAACAATGTATAGAGAAATGGGATCCTAGCTGTTCCCCTGCCATCCAAAAAAGACAAACAGGGCCTCAGTTTAATGCCTCAGCCAAATACGGCATTTCCGTCAGTGCAGCATTCCTTTCTAACTGCACTAAAGTGTCACCCTGCATATTTGTGCCTGTGTTTGATCTGGGCACTGATTGACATTCATTCTGCAGCCAACCTGCACCATACCCAATGAGAGCGCTTCATACTCACACCGTCTATCAGAATTGGAGCACTTTCATATGGCAGGAGTAACCATTGCTCACGTAGCAGACCTAAACAAAATCACTAAAGATTTCAAAGAATAACAAGTATCACTACAATGCCTGGGTACTTCAGTGACAGCGCTCCACTGTGGTGACGCAGGAATCATGAGAGCAATACTCTGAGGGATGCACAGCTACACTCAAAATCGGGGGGTCAACTAGAATTTTGCAAGTGCTCCATTGCTCCTAATGTAATTCCGGACTGCTCGAAATCAAACCTTTGCTGCCAGCCCTGCTGTGTTTGTCTCAGTTCTATGCCACATTTATCATACTGAAGAGTTGGAGTTCTCGAGTAATGGTAAGGTGGAAGGGTGAATGTGTTAAAAGGATATCTGCTTTCTGTAAAAATTGCAAAGTACCTACAAACAAAGTAAAGCAACACAAATATTTGGTATATCTGACGGACTAAACACGCACAAACAGGAAATGATGATGACTTGAAGCACAGGAACATCTAGAATACAATCTGCTAAAATGGATATAAGTCTTCTGCATGGGCTCTGTAAAGATTTGCACAACAGTGGTCCCAAATTACAAATGTCATAATATTCAATTTTTTCAGACAATTCTAAATCAACATGTTTTATAGTTGTTTCTAGCTAATGGACAGGTGGGAAGTCAATATGGTTAATATTTGGGAGATGTAGGAGTGCAGAGGAAGTGAGGAGATTGATACATCTAATAGAACTTATGAAAATGCCCTGTATGAGGTGACTGTTTTCAGTTACAACGCTGCCTAACAGCCAGCTATGCTGAGACCTCTTAACGCACCTGTGTAGCCTCATGATTTAGGTCCATGTAAAGAACTCTTTGCATGTCAGTGCCTTGTCAGGGAATCAGATCACATTTAGGTCTTTTGCAGAGGAAAGTTTTTGCAGATCTTCGCGAACAGTGTGGAGGAATTTAAATGCATAAAAACCCAGAAACTTTCATCCCTGGTTTTTGACTGAATGCAAATCCACTGCACTACCACAGAAAGATTATACCACAGAAGGACGGCACTCAGTTCAACATGTGGGCACGCTTGGGGAAAAAAAAACTAGTTGTCCATTTTAATCACACCTTCCAGTACTTGGGTCTGTAGCTCTGCAGGTTACAGCACTAAAGAGGGGAGTATTTCTGTCTCAATCACTAAACTGGGCAGCAAATTCCAGACACTCATCACCCTCTTATGTGGAAAAACTTTTCCTCATCTCCCCTCACTTCCATCACTTGAAACCTACACCAGTCAATGTTTCCCACCAGCCAATTAAAAATATGTCAATGAAAAACAATTTTTTTCTGGGCAGTTAGGCTACATGGGGCAAGTTATTTCAAAATTCAAAAACCAAAACAACCAAACTTACCTCTCCCAGGAACTCTACCAAGTAATGTAGCACAGTGTAGTTATCCTCCGGGAGAAACTGAATCATCTCAACAATCGCTTCTATCTGTTTATTTTGTGGTACTTCTATTCGGTGAGAGAAAAAAGGTTAGACACAAAACCTGAACATTGTGCAACTACAGCACAAACGTGCAAGAGGAAAGATAAAACTGATTAAATAAACATCATACAAAGTTGCAAAGGATGATGCCAATTCACCAAAGTGCTTGTATTAATCAAATCTGGAATGTGTTTACTGCTTTCTACTGCAGTGTATGAATTTAGCAAAGACCTGAAATCAAAACATTTTTTTCAGGTTTCTGTTCATTTTAGTAATAGTAGAGAACTTGGAAATCTGTCAGCTTCTGAGTGTACTCAGTGCTCTAGCAGCAGGGAAAATCATTCAGCAGCTCACAGAATTTACAGAGCTGTTTTCTGATGACAATT
Organism: Chiloscyllium plagiosum; assembly: GCF_037043375.1. NCBI lineage: Eukaryota > Metazoa > Chordata > Chondrichthyes > Orectolobiformes > Hemiscylliidae > Chiloscyllium > Chiloscyllium plagiosum. The sequence continues at coordinate 68,657,607 of NW_028270156.1, read as the reverse complement.
CCAAATTATAAAGGAAAAGGGATTTTAAGACAATATTGCAAATTTCTACCACCTTAGATCTCCACACAATGCATTCAAAGTTTCAATAATGCAGACAATTGGCTTCCTTCCATCTGTAAACTTCACCCTCAAGACAACGTGCTTTCCAACCTCCACTGAATCAATGTCCCTTTCTTTCAACTGTGGAGCTGAGATTGAGAGATTCATCAGGAAGAGATGAGCTATATCCAATCACTCCACAATAAGGAAACATACACTTGTACTTGTGCCAACATCTCATTCTGGACTTCCTCCTTCACATACTCAGTATGTTGAATTGTTCTCCTCCAATATAAGAGGCATGTAGCACACATTCCCTCTAACTAGTTCCACAACCACTGCAGTTTGAGGAGGTAAAGATTTTCTCTGTAACCAGCTCAGTAATATAAGCCATTTTTAATATATGGTTTAAGATAGTCGCAGCCTTGAAATGACTGTGAACATGCTGTAGCTTCCGCTTGAATAGAGAAGGATTGAAGCATTTGAAACCTGTTGTAAATATTTTATAAAAATCAATAGATTTTTGGTTAACATAGTGTTAATTAAAGATGAAACATTACCACTGGCAAATAGCATATCTCCCATTTCTGGTACTGTCAGCAACAAGCAGCCTCATGCCAGGTATAGTACAGAAAGAAGTAAAGTTCCATCTCCACAGTGTCTTGGTTTCAATAGAACACAAGATTCCTGAATTGGTGGTCCCTCTCTTTTTATTCCTTGTGAGCTCTTATAACTGAGAATTCTGATTTAGTCTTTTGAATTAAGGCTGTTTCTGCATCTACACCCATTAAAAATGATTCAAGACCGTGATCAAGCTCATTATTTTCTGAAAGATGTAAACAGAGGTTCTGTCTGCCTTGTCAGTTTAACAGGTGAATGTGAATACAGAACAACCTCAATTATCCGAACGAGACAGATGGGGAGCATTTTGTTTGGATAACTGATAATGTTTTTACGGGACCTTGAGATCTTGTTTGGATAATTAATGTTCAGATGACTGAGGTTGTTCTGTTCAGATAAATATGATGAGGCACAAGCTGGCTATAATAAAACTGGGAAATGTTATTTGAAAGGATGATGGTGCATGGTCAATGGCAAACTATTTAGAGCACATGGAGGACTATAATAATTGTTCGTTTCTGTCTTGCACAAAATAAAACAGGAAAATTAAGGACAGTATTAGATCCAAGAATAGGGCACATAAATTGGTCAAAAAACACAGCAGATGTGCAGTTTAGATTTCAGCAAATAAGGGCAAAGGGACTGATTGAAGGGTGAAAAATCAGAGTATGACAGTAAACTTGTGGGAAATATAAAAACTGATTGCAAAGGCTTTGATAGGCAACGTGAAGAGAAAAAGTTGAATGAAGGAAAACGTAGGTCCCCTTACAATCACCAGAAGGGGAGGTTATAATGGGGAGCAAAGAGATGGCAGACTGATTTAATACATACATTTGTTCTGCCTTCACAATGGAGGCCCAGAAAACGTTAGGGAATACAGGAAATCGTGGAGGGGAGGAAATGAAAGCAATCAGTATTAGCAGGGAAATTGGTAAGATTAAAGGTGGATAATCTACATCCCAGAATACTTAAGGAAGTGTCCCTGGAAACAGTGGATGCATTGGTGGGCATCTTTTAAGAATCTATAGATTCTGGAAGAATTCCTAATGGACTGAAGGGTGGCTACAGTAACCACACACTCTGGAAAAAAAAAAGAGGTAGAGGGAAAACAGGGAAGTATAGATTCAGTGCCTATAGCAGGGAAAGTGCTAAAGTTTGTTATGAAAGATGTAATATCGGAGCACTTGGAAAACATTGACTGGATCAGTCAGCATCAGCATGGATTTATGAAATGGAAATCATGCTTGACAAATGTACGGGAATATTTTGAGGATGTAAGTAGTAAAGTTGATAAAGGGGATCCATTGGATGTGGTTTACCTGGACTTTCAAAAGGCTTTCAATGGGGTCCCACATAAGAGATTAATGCATAAACTTAAAGCGCGTTGGACTGAAATGGATTGAAAACTGGTTGGCAGACAGGAAACAAAATCAAAATAAATGGGTCATTTTCCAAGTGGCGGGGAGTGACTAGTAGAGTACTGCAAAGATCAGTGCTAGGACACCAGCTATTCACAATATAAATGATTTAGATGAAGGAACTAAATGTAATATCTCCAAATTTGAAGGTAACACAAAACCGGGTGGGACGGCGAACTATGGCAAGGACGCACAGATGCTTCAGTGTGATTTGGACAAGCTGGGTGTGTGGCCAAATGCATGACAGATGAAATGGAGATAAATATGAGGCTATCCACTTTGGCAGCAAAAAACAGAAGGCAAATGGAACGTTGACCTACAAAGCAGAAGATTTGAGCACAGGAGCAGGGACGTCTTGTTGCAAATTGTATTGGGCCTTGGTGAGACCACACTGGAGTGTTGTGAGCTGTCTTAGTCTCCTCTTATGGCTGTTGAGGGCGTGTAACAAAGGTTTACCAGACTGATTCCTGAAACAGGAGAACTGACATATGGAGAGACTGGATTGGTCAGGACTCTTATTTATTGGAGTTTGGATGAAGGGGATTCTAAAATAAATTTGTAAAATTCTAATAGGAAGAAGACAGAGTAAATGCAGCAAGGATGTTCCTGATGACCGGACAGCCCAGAACCAGGGGTCACAGTCTAAAGATATGGGGTAGGCCGTTTAGGACAGAGATGAGGAGAAATTTCAGAAAGCAGTTGAGGCCAAAGCACAGGCTTCATAGGCTGAATCGCCTGCCTCTTATGGTCTTAATACACTGAATGTTTTCAAGAAAGAGATATAGTTCTTAGAGCTAAAGGGATCAAAGAACAGGTGGAGAAAACAGGAACAAGGTACTATATTGAATGATTGGGCAGGCTTGAAGGGTCAAATGACCTCCTGCTTCTATTTTCTATGTTTTTACATTTATCCTTTAATCTTATCAGGAAGAATTGGTAAGATGAGGGCTTTCTCACTGAGAAAAATGAAGGTTATACAGTAATCTGCACGAGGTCCATAAGATAATGGAAGGCCTTGACAGGGTAGACATATAGAAACGATTTCCATCTGTGGGGCTGTCCAAACTAGAATTGATAAATGTATCACTAATAACCACAATCAGGAATTCAGGATGAGTGCTTTACCCAAACAGCTTAAGAATGTGGAAATCACTACCCTAGGGGTGGTTCAGGCAAATGAAGAAGAAAACAATAGGTTATAACGATGGGGTTAAGCAGAGAGGTTTTGGGAGAAGATCCGTATGAATCATAATGCCAGCATTGATGAGCTGGCTGGCTGGCTGCAGTCTTAATCTTCTTCAGCGTGTTGCTTACATAGTGATATAATCTAGTCACTATCACATCTGTGGGATCTTGCTTTGTGCAAACTGGGAGCTGTGTTTTGCTCCAGCATCAATGCTTTACAGTCAGTGAAGTGTGGAAATGCAGCAGCCAAACAAAAGGTCATCTAGTTAGTACATTCAGGACAAAAATGAATCCAACTATTTTGTAAGAAAAGAGAGTAATTTGATCGATGAATGGTTTGGAGATATGGTGTTGGACTGGGGTGTACAAAGTTAAAAATCACACAGCACCAGGTTATAGTCCAACAGGCTTATTTAGAATCACCAGCTTTCAGAGTGCTGCTCCTTCATCAGATGGTTGTCTCCCAAAGCTGGTGATTCTAAATAAGCCTGTTGGAGTATAACCTGGTGTTGCGTGATTTTTAACTTTGATCTATGTACACTACATAAAATAGTGAAGTTTGATTGTTTAATAATTCAGAATAAGATTATTGCTTCCTGGGAACACTGTGGTTAGTGCCACTCTGCTGCTCAGTAACATCTGCTCCTATTTATACAGTGCAATGCTTAATTAGTGAATGGAGTAAGTGTAGCTGTTTTAAGTGAGAAACAATTTCTGGAGTCAATCTTTACTGAACATCCAATGGTATTCTTTCTAAATGCCACTCTTTCAAAGGGAAACTTACTGGAGCAGGACAATACAATAAATATTCGGGAACGTGCAACATAGGAACAAGACAATAGCAACAATGCCAAATGTTGGATCAAGTGCAGAACTTACTTCCCAATGAGACCACTTTGTTATATAGATTGTAAGTCAGCAGAGGCTCAGGCAATTCTCGAAGAAAAGTCTTCAGCATAACTGCTGCCAGATGAACATCATTGTAGGTTTCAAAATCCACGAGAACTCCTGCAGAGAAGTCACATCAGACAAGTATTTCAGATACTCATACCTCTGGTTAAATGCCAGGTGATAAATGAGCACACATTTGATGTTAAAATGCACAATATGATGCCAATGCACAGAGCCCATGCGTGGACTGTGGCACAGCAGCTCACATTTCATGTATCCAAATTATATTTCATACTCTGCATTCCATTACAGTATTATTGTCAACAAGAACTGAGCCAGCACCAATCTGTATACACAGCATGTTGATTCTAATAAAGTGATGTGAGATTTAAAATTTATTTGTAGCAGGAATACCACCTAACGTGTTTTGATTATACCCAGCACATATATGTGTCATCACTGCCCTTTGCAGGCTCGTTTTACATTGCCACCCGCGTGAAAAGTTAGAATAGCTAAACCTGATGGTATTTTGGTCATCATTTTACTTAGTTCCTCCATTATAAAGGGCTCCTGCAATGCAACCCGGCATTACAGATGTTGTAATGACAGCACACACAAAAGAGGTAACAAAACCTAAGTTCCTGTTTACGATCTTGCTTACGAATTAGTGCTGCAGCGAAAACTGACAAACGAGTCAGGAGGCGGCAGAAGTGAGTTTTGAGAAGATTTGAAAAGAAGAATTCCACCCCTACCTTGTACCACAGCACAGCTCACTACATGAACAATACAACCTTACAGTCCCTATGGTCATCTCTGATCCATTTTGATGTGCTGTCCTGAGGTTTAATACCATTTCTTTTCTTCTTACTCTTCAAGAGATACCAGTGGAGAATGCACAGGAATAACTGTGCTAACAGAATGAATGGGGGAGGACAGTTCCTATTGTTCATGTTCCCATTTTCCTCTACTCACTGACAAAACCATGTTTCTCTGGAGCTTCTTTCCCCTGCACCTACCCAACAGGCTCTGATTCCTTGTGGTCAGGTTTTCCAGCAGTCTCACCACCGCCATTGTCACCACTCCTGCTGTGCACACCTCAGGGTTGGAGGAAGTCACTCATGTTGGTGCAACTTGCTGCTCTTCAAATCAAAAGGTGTTTCTCTCCCATACTGGCTCACTAATGAGTCAGGTGGGCAAAAGTGAGGATGGCAGATGCTAGAAACCAGAGTCGAGATTAGAGTGGCGCTGGAAAAACACAGCAGGTCAGGCAGCATCCGAGGAGCAGGAGAATCGACGTTTCATCAGGACGAAAGGCAGGGAGCCTCCAGGGTGGAGAAATAAATGGGAGGGGGGTGAGGCTGGGGAGAAGGTAGCAAAGAGTACAATAGGTGGATGGGGGGTGAGGATGAAGGTGATATGTCAGAGAGGAGGGTGGGGGAAGGTAGCTAAGTATACAATGGGTGGATGGGGGTGGGGATGAAGGTGATGGATCAGAGAGGAGGGTGGGAAGGAAGATGGAAATGTAGGACAGGTCATGAGGACAGTGCTGAGCTGGAAGGTTGGAAATGGGATAAGGTGGGAGGACACTGTTGAAGTCCACATTGATGCCCTGGGGTTGAAGTGTTCCGAGGTGGAAGATGAGGCGTTCTTCCTCCAGGCGCCAGGTGGTGAGGGAGCAGTGGTGGTGAGGGAGCAGTGGTGGAGGAGGCCCAGGACCTGCATGTCCTTGGCTGAGTGGGAGGGGGAGTTGAAATGTTGGGCCACGGGGTGGTGGGGTTGATTGGTGCGGGTGTCCCAAAGGTGTTCCCTAAAGCACTCTGCTAGGAGGCGTCCAGTCTCCCCAATATAGAGGAGCCCGCATCGGGAGCAATGGATACAATAAATGACATTAGTGGATGCGCAGGTGAAACTTTGATGGATGTGGAAGGCTCCTTTGGGGTCTTGGATGGAGGTGAGGGAGGAGGTGTGGGCACAAGTTTTGCAAATCCTGCGGTGGCAGGGGAAGGTGCCAGGAGGGGAGGGGGTTTTTGGGGGGCGTGGACCTGACTAATCACTAATGAGTCAGTCAATCAGCAACTAAAGTGGGAGAGAGATGACCTCTGAGTGGAGAAGCATTTCCTTGCAGATATACTCTTTCTATTTCCTGTATCTGGAACCCCAGTGGCGGGCTGGATCTAACCCCTTGTGGCTCCTGGACAGGCATGGTTTAGAAGCTGAGTACTCCATCTTTGCTGAGGTGAGAGTCTGATAAATTGCAAAGCCAATGTCAGTTTTCCCTCGCTGCTCGTCATCAATAGGCTATAAGGCAATGATCAAAAAGGCACACCTTAAGATATGCCTAAAGCATGCAGTGTGACTTGTCCAGCAGCCCACTCACCATTGTTGTACTTTTCCAGTACTTCCTTTACCAGGTACATGTTAGCCGACCTCCGGAATATCCCTTCCTTGTTCAAACCTGATGATGGAAAGCAGCACATCATCAAACTGAACTGACATAACAGACATTTTAACCCATTAATAAAAACCGAAAAACTGTGGATTCTGTAAATCAGAAACAAAGACAGAAGTTGACCGGAAAAGCTCAGCAGTGACCTTCTCTAATTACCCTTGAGAAGGGTAACTCTGATTTCTCTTCACAGATGCTGCCAGACCTGCTGAGCTTTTCCAGTAAATTTCTGTTTTTGCTTCTCTAAGTCAGCATTCCTTGCTCTTCGTGCTTTTCCACGAATAATAAGCTTTTTTAAAAAAATAAACCTAGTCCGTGAGCAACGGGGTTAAAGTCAGAAACAAAAACTTAAGTTGTCGAAAAGCTCAGCAGGTCTGGCAGCTTCTGTGAAGAGAAATCAGAGTTAACGTTTCAGGTCCAGTGACTCTTCCTCAGAACTGACGATAGCCAGGAAATAGTTGGTTTATGTGCAGAAGATGGGGAGAGGGTAAGGAGTAAACTTTTAGGGAGGGATAGAACCCAAAGAGACAGAAGAACTGTTGGACAGTCAAAGGAGAGGCTAGGAAGGTGAATAGCGTTAATGGAAATTGTTAGCGACTAACGATGTGTAATAGTGGACCATGTGATAACAAAGTCTGTTATTTGGGGGTTGAGGTAAGGGCATGGGAGACCTCAAGCCTGAAAACTGTTGAACTCAATATTGAGTCCAGAAAGCTGTAGAGTTCCAAGCGGACAACGAGGTGCTGTTCTTCCAGCTTGTGCTGAGCTTTGCTGGAGCACTGCAGCAAGCCTGAGACAGAGATGTTGGCCAGGGAGCAGGATGGGGTGTTGAAATAGCAGCAACTGGGAGTTCAGGGTTTCTTTCTGCACCCAGACTGTTCTTTGTTTCCCTAAGTAGAGAAAACCACATTGTGAGCAGCAACTGCAGTAGATTTACTGTCTAAAAGACATTTAGACAGGTACATCAATAGGAAAGGTTTAGAGGGATGTGGGCCAAATGCAGGCAAGTGGGGCTAGTTTGGGATACTTGGTTGGCATGAAGGATCTGTTTCTGTGCTCAATGGCTGCATGAAAAAAATGGTCATACTTTAAATATACATCACTAACCATGCTTTCTGATGTAAGCGGAAGTCTGTTCCATTACTAGCGGGATGGCTTTGTGTTCAGGGTCCTTTTCTCTGAGCCTACAGCAAACATAACAAAATATAACATTAAATATACGAACAGAGCTCCTACATAATGGAGGTGTATATCCCATTGTTTCTCTACTGTCACACACAGCTACAAGGAGTGACTATGGCATTCGCGAAGATGCAGGCTGAAATACACTTCTGCAGCCAAAGAGAAACTCAAATGTTTCCTTTAAGTACATATGGCACAGACACACAGCTCTGTTTTACCGTTTCTCCAAACTGCGGTCAACAACTCCTGGTTCTGAATGCATATATATGTACGTTGCGAAACTGTAGGGAGGGTAAGGGGATGCTCAGAAGGTATCAATCTGGCTTAATACTTCACACAGCGATGCTGCCAGGAATATGGGGCAGGTTTGTGGGACACTGAGGAGAACTGAAACTGCTGCCCCACAGCCAATCTAAACTGACCGCACTCATTAAGAATGGGGGAGGTACCAGGGCCTACTGCTGCCTACAAAATATCAACTTCAGAAGGAATCATTGCCACCAGAAGAGGTAAGGGAAAAAAACAGCCAAGCACAGCCTCTGAGGAGCAGGAGAGTGGTGGATGTTTCGGGTGTAAGTTCTTCATCGGAAATGGGGAGGGGGAATGCTGAGAGATAAATAGGAGGATAGAGGTGGAAGATAGCTGGGAAGGTGATTGGTAGATGTAGGTGGGGTTGATGGTGATAAGTGGGAAGGAGGATTGACAAGTAGGACAGGTCAAGAGGGCGGTGCCAAGTTGGAGAGTTGGATCTGGGATGAGGTGGGGGGAGGAGTCCCTTCAACTTGGCGCCACCCTCTAGAGCTGTCCCACTTGTCCATCCTCCTTCCCACCTACCCGCTCCACCTTCCCCACTGACCTATCCATCACCCCCCCCCCATCTTCATCTACCTATCGCATTGCTCCAGTCCCCACTCCCCAAACATTCCTGATGAAGGGCTTATGCCCAAAACATTAAATTCTCCTGCTCCTCAGATGCTGCCTGACCTGCTGTGCTTTTCCAGCACCACACTTCTCAACTCTGATCTGCAGCTCCTCACTTTCTCCTATTTATTAACAAAGCCAACATCAAAACGCATGAGAATACTTACTCTTGAAGAGGGATTCCAAACTGTTGATGAGGTAACTGCTTTTTAGGTTCTTGTGGCTTGAGTCTCTGTGCTGCCTGAATACGCTCATCAAATCTAAAGAAAACCAATAGATCAAGATAATGAGGACATTGAATCATCAGACACAATCCTGCCATCAAGCAACAAAAATCATGGCGTCAATTCCATGTTCTAAGAACTTTAAAAATGCTTCAGGGCTAGGTAAAACTCTTGAAGTAGAGCCACTTATTATGCAAACAACTGGTAAACAAAGAGCCACAAACAGCAAATAATGTTTCTGATGGCATTGGCTGAAGGATAAGTCAGCAGGGACTCCAAAAAAACTCTGCTCTGCAAGTGATTCCCCTGAGGTTTTACAACTCTGCCTACACAGACCATCAAAGTCTGCATTTCATATCTTCTCTGAAGATCAGCACTTTTTTACAGTACTTTTATGACAGTCACTAATGGGATTGAATGATAGGGAGGACCTATTTAGAATGATTGTGGCACAGGAGGAGGCATTTTGGTTCACTGAATCCAAAGAGTAAACAATTTTCAGGTTAAGAGGCAAGGGTTTGAACTGAGCCAAACTGACTGGTTCAAAGATTTTAAACAAAGGCAATGGATAGCTTCATCTTTCTAACATTTAAGAAGATTAACAAGACCCCTCCACAATGAAGTATCAGTTTTGCAATCTCAGTGAGAAGGTTAGTGTAGATAACAGGGCATTAAGAATGCTGCTATTTCTGTGCAAACCGCTGTAGTTGAAAAGACTGAAAGATGTAGTTACCAACTTACACACAAGGCTTTTGTATTTAGTCTCTCATTTGAGGCTGTCATCCTTATTTTCCAGTCTAAACCTGACTGAATATACAAATGTCTGTGTGTAAACTCCATTCCTTTACCTTTTATTCTGGAAATTGGAAACCTCTTAATCCATTTTTGCCCCCCTCTCTCACATTTCTGAGCTCAGTCTCAATTGCTGATCTGAGCAACTGAGCAACGGTCCGTTTCCAGGCTGACATCATGGCTGTTTTGAATTATGACAGGGTCAGACGTTTGAACCTTTCATATCCTTAGTGCCCCTTGCAACAGTTTGAACAGTGAAAGCAGCATGCACTTGTATACTCTTAGGATTCAGCCTCCTTCTGTGCAATTACTCCAAATAGGTCCTCCCTATCACTCATCACACATTATAATTGCACACAAAAATAGCCTGTGTACAACTGAAAATATCTGATACATTTTCCAAAATAACAAGTACGCAAAGATGAAACTTTCCTCAAAAGAAACACTATGATTACAATCCCTCTGCCAAACTGGGTCCTGTACAAATCTTGGATACATTAAAAATGAACACCTCTCTCTCAGGGATGTGGTTTAATGAACATACCTTTTCACACACTGTGGAATCACCATTCGCTCGCACTTCAGGTACTGCTCAAGTTCCCCCAAATGATTCACATACAAGATTTTCCGCCCAAACTTCATGCTGGAGCAAAGAAAAGTAGGAATGGAAAGAGAACATACATGGAGGATGCTGCGTTGTTTACCGCGCCGTTTACCAAACTTACTTATTCATTACTTGTTTCACTCAGCAAGTCCTAAGCGACTTAATCTGGGGAGAGGAATGAAAGTCTTAAGAGGTTCATTGGACGAATGCCCCACAATATCTCCCAGTCACACTGGCCAAGAAATTCAATGACTTGCCCAATGGCCTCTCCTAATAGAAGACTGTGGTGAGTGTGTATGGGCCTGTGAGTATACGTGAGCCAGGGGTTGGTGTTTGTTCGTGAGAATGGGTGCAGCACAGCCCAAATGGACTGCACGTGAGAGACAGCCTGCCGAGAGTGAGCATTTTCATACAGCGACTGTGATAGGGGACACTCTAGTGAGAGGCACAGGCAGATGTTTCTGTGGCCAGCAGCAAAATAACAGACTAGTGTGTTGTTTCCCTGGTGCCATGATCAAGGATGTCTCAGAGAGGGGGCAGAATGTTCCCAAGGGGAAGAGGGACCAGAAGGAGGTCATTGTCCACATTAGAACTAATGACATAGGAAGGGAAAAGGATGAGATTCTGAAGGGAAAACATAGAAAGTTAGGCAGGAATTTAAAAAGGAGGTCCTTGAGGGTAGTAATATCTGGATTACTCCCAGTGCTATGAGCTTGTGAGGGTATGAATAGGTGGATAGAGCAGATGAATGCATGGCTGAGGAACTGGTGCTGGATCATTGGAATCTTTTCTGGGGTAGAAGTGACCTGTACAAGAAGGATGAATTGCACCTAAATTGGAAGGGAACTATAAACTGGCAGGGTGATTTGTGAGAGCTGCTTGGGAGGATTTAAACTAGTAAGGTGGGGGTTGGGGGTGGGACCCAGGGAGATAGTGAGGAAAGAGACTGGTACAGTTGGGAAAAGGAGCAAGTCAAACAGTCAGGGCAGGCAGGGACAAGGTAGGACTGATAAATTAAACTGCATTTATTTCAATGCAAGGGGCCTAACAGGGAAGGCAGATGAACTCAGGACATGGTTAGGAACATGGGACTGGGATATCATAGCAATTACAGAAACATGGCTCAGGGATGGGCAGGACTGGCAGCTTTTTGTTCCAGGATACAAATGCTACAGGAAGGATTGAAAGGGAAGCAAGAGAGGAGGGGGAGTGGCATTTTTGATAAGGGATAGCATTACAGCTGTGCTGAGGGAGGATATTCCTGGAAATACATCCAGGGAAGTTATTTGGGTGGAACTGAGAAATAAGAAAGGAATGATCGTCTTATTGGCATTGTATTATAGACCCCCTAATAGTCAGAGGGAAATTGAGAAACAAACTTGTAAGGAGATCTCAGCTATCTGTAAGAATAATAGGGTAGTTATGATAGGGGATTTTAACTTTCCAAACATAGACTGGGACTGCCATAGTGTCAAGGGTTTAGATGGAGAGGAATTCATTAAGTGGGTACAAGACAATTTTCTGATTCAGTATGTAGACCTACCTGCTAGAGAAGATGCAAAGCTCCTGGGAAATAAGGCAGGGCAGGTGACTGAGGTGTCAGTGGGGGTGCACTTTGGGGCCAGCGACCATAATTCCATTAGATTTAAAATAGTGATGGAAAAGGATAGATCAGATCTAAAAGTTGAAGTTCTAAGTTGGAGGAAGGCCAATTTTGACGGTATTAGCCAAGAACTTTAAAAGCTGATTGGGGGCAGATGTTCGCAGGTAAAGGGACAGCTGGAAAATGGGAAGCCTTCAGATATGAGATCATGAGAGTCCAGAGACAGTATATTCCCGTTAGGGTGAAAGGAAAGGCTGGCAGGTATAGGGAAAGCTGGATGACTAAAGAAATTGAAGTTTTGGTTAAGAAAGAGAAGAAAGCCATATCTAAGGTATAGACAGGATAGATCGACTGAATCCTTGGAAGGCAGTAGGAGTATACTTAATAGGGAAATCAGGAGGGCAAAAAAGGGGCATGAGATAGCACTGGCAAATAGGGTTAAAGAGAATCCAAAGGGTTTCTACAAATACATTAGGGACAAAAGGGTAATTAGGGAGAGAATAGGGCCCCTCAAAGATCAGCAAGCCGGCCTTTGTGTGGAGCCGCAGGAGATGGGGGAGATACCAAATGAGTATTTTGCACCGGTGTTTACTGTGGAAAAGGACATGGAAGGTACAGAATGGAGGCAAATAGATGGTGGCATTTTGCAAAATGTCCATATTACAGAGGAGGAAGTGCTGGATGTCTTGAAACACAAAAGTCAATAAATCCCCAGGACCTGATCAGGTGTACCCTAGAACTCTGTGGGAAGCTAGAGAAGTGATTGCTGGGCCTCTTGCTGAGATATTTGTATCATCGATAGTCACAGGTGAGGTGCTGGAAGATTGGAAGTGGCAAATGTGGTTCCACAATTTAAAAGGTGATAAGGAAAAGCCGGGGAACTATTGACTGATGAGCCTGACGTCACTGGTGGGGATGTTGTTGGAGGGAATCCTGAAGGACAAGGTTTGCACATATTTGGAAAGGAAAGACTGATTAGGGATAATCAGCATGGCTTTGTGCGTGGGAAATCGTGTCTCACAAACTTGATTGAGTTTTTTGAAGAAGTAACAAAGAGGATTGATATGGGCAGAGCAGTAGATGTGATCTATATGGACTTCAGTAAGGCATTCGACAAGGTTCCCCATGGGAGACTGATTAGAAAGGTTAGATCTCACGGAATACAGGAAGAACTAGCCATTTGGATACAGAACTGGCTCAAAGGTAGAAGACAGAGGGTGGTGGTGGAGGGTTGTTTTTCAGACTGGAGGCCTGTGACCAGTGGAGTGCCACAAGGATCAGTGCTGGGTCCACTGCTTTTCATCATTTATATAAACTATTTGGATGTGAACATAAGAGGTACAGTTAGTAAGTTTGCAGATGACACCAAAACTGGAGGTATAGTGAAGAAGGTTGGTCAGATGGGCCATTGGGCCGAGGTGTGGCAGATGGAGTTTAATTTTGATAAAATTCGAGGTGCTGCATTTTGGAAAGACAAATCTTAGCAGGACTTATACACCTAATGATATCTTGGGGAATGCTGCTGAACAAACAGACCTTGCAGTGCAGGTTCATAGCTCCTTGAAAGTGGAGTCGCAGGTAAATAGGATAGTGAAGGCGGCGTTTGATATGCTTTCCTTTATTTAGTATAGACGTTGCGAGGCCACATTCCGGCTGTAGATGACACTGATTCGGCCACTTTTGGAATATTGTGTGCAGTTCTGATGACCTCCCTATCAGAAAGATGTTGTGAAACTTGAAAGTGTTCAGAAAAGATTTACAAGGATGTTGCCAGGGTTGGAGGATTTGAGCTACAGGAAGAGGCTAAATAGGCTGGGGCTGTTTTTCCTGGAGCGACGGAGGCTGAGGTGTGACCTTATGGAGATTTATAAAATCATGAGGACCATAGATAGGATAAATAGACAAGGTCTTTGCCCTGGGCTGGGTCCAGAACTAGAGGGCATGGTTTAGGGTGAGAGGGGAAAGATATAATAGGGACCTAAGGAGCAACCTTTTCACCCAGAGGGTGGTACATGTATGGAAAGAGCTGCTACAGGAAGTGGTGAAGGTTGGTACAATTGCAACATTTAAAAGGCACCTGTATGGGTATATGAATAGGAAGGGTTAGAGGGTTATGGGCCTAGTGGTGGCAAATGGGACTGGATTAGGTTAGGATATCTGGTCAGCATAGATGAGTTGGACCGAAGGGTCTGTTTCCGTGCTGTATATCTGTATGACTATGTGATTGAGCAAGCAAATGAGCAATTGTGTGTGCATTAGGGGGAACATAGAGAGACTGCACGTGCAATTTTGCAAGCTGCAATGAAGTGTGGGCATTCCTGACTGACCTCGCCCCTTCTGCAGAGGAACCTCGATTATCCAGAATTCGATTGTCCGAACATCGGAATATCCAGCAAGATCGCAAGTTCCCCATGCCTTGCATTCGAATATCCGGAATTCGATTAACCGAACAAAATACTCCCCACCTGTGTCCTTCGGATAATCGAGGTTCCTCTGTACATAAACATAAGCTCAGCCAAAACGTTCCCTGGAACCTCTTCCCTCCGTGCAATCTTCCAAAATATCTGGACTCCAGCAATTCTTGCCTCTTGTACATCCCATTGGTGGATGTTTCTTCAGCTTTGGAAGTCCTAACCTCTTCCATTTCCTCCCGAAGCCTCATTTTCCTAGCTCTCCTCCCCCTCCCTCCCTCCCCCCCCCCCCCCCCCCCCCCCCCACCCCACCAGAGGGTCCTTAAAAACTGTCTTCATCAAATGGCCTGAACAGGACTCCTCTGACACGCCTTGGAACGTTTTGCTAGCCTAAAGGACTACGGAATTTAACAAGTCATTGTGAGTGAGGATTAAGAGCATGTAAGCTCCATGTCTATGTGCATGTTGTCATGGAGATGGGCTATACATCATGAAATCATTACAGGGAGAAAGTGAGGACTGCAGATGCTGGAGATCAGAGTCAAGAGTGTGGTGCTGGAAAAGCACAGCCGGTCAGGCAGCATCCGAGGAGCAGGACAGTCGATGTTTCGGGCATAAGCCCTTTCCAATGAAGGGTTTATGCCTGAAACATTGATTCTCCTGCTCCTCAGATACTGCCTGACCGGCTGTGCTTTTCCAGCACCAAACACTCAACTACGAAATTGTTACAGTCAACTTCAACCCTAATATTATGTCTCAGCAGTCATCAGTGGGTAACAATCAGCATTAGAAACATGCCAACCACAGAGTATTGCACTGCTGGCCTGACTGAGATTAGCTAGGACAATGCTAACCTGTCTAAGAGAAAACTGTGACAGAAAAGTAAATTATTAACAGCAATTTTTAAGATGCAAGTAATGAATTTGTAACTGTTTTTTTAAATTCAGAATGAACTAGCATGGACCAACCTGATTATTGGTTTAAAGACAACCAAGAGTGCTTTGATGAACCTGGTAGGGTGGACGATGTACAGAGCCTTGATGTTCTTCTTGTATCTGTGTGGATGAAAATAATCCAGGTTTCTGAATACAATGCACTCTTTTCATGGGATTAATTTTACAGGGAAAATTCATAGCTTTGACAGTTCAATCACGCTGGGTTCCTCCATCGCTGGGGAGTGACGGTTCAAAATCGTTATGGTATTGACTGAGTTTTGTTTCCTTGATTGCTGATGAAGAGGAGAAGACACGGCCCACCCAGAGTGAAGCTGTTTAAATATGGCTCACTTGATGAACCACTGCCTGCAACTCTTTTGGGACAAGCTTCACGCACTTGGCTACCCTTAATTAAAATCCATCACATGCGAAAGCACATAGGAACGTGCGGATTAGGAGCAGGTAGGCCATTCAGCTGTTCGAATCTGCTCTTTTAATAATATCATGGCTGATCTGTTTGCAACCTCAAATCCACATTCCTGCCTACCCCTGATAACCTTTTGGTTCTTCCTCAGCAAGAATCGCCTTACCTTTGCCTTGAAGATGTTCAAGGACTCAGCTTCAATCACCTTTTCAGGAAGCACCTCGTAATGAAACAGTTCCTTCATATCCAGGATCAAGCTAGTGCTATCACATCTCAACTCAGCTTAACCCACTCATAAATAGTTGCTCAGCAGCTGGGAGCAGGAATCCTAACACGTTTTCTTCCTTCCTAACCCAAAGAACAAGATCAATCACAGCATTCTATACAGAATAGCTGAACAACCAAGGAACTGAATCTAATGTAGCCTCCAATACAGGTCATTCTGGCACACAGCAAGGGCAGAATTACTAAAAGCTTTAGCCCTGGCATAGTGGCATCATTGGGTGGCATGGTGGCTCAGTGGTTAGCACTGCTGCCTCCCAGCGCCAGGGACCCAAGTTCGATTCCAGCATCGGGTGTGTCTGTCTGTCTGCCTGGAGTTTGCACACCCTCCCCGTGTCTGCGTGGGTTTCCTCTGGGTGCTCCGGTTTCCTCCCACAGTCCAAAGATGTGCAGGTCAGGTGAACTGGCCGTGCCACGTTGCCCAGTGTTAGGGGAATCCATCAGACGGAAATGGGTTACTCTCCGGTGTGGACTTGTTGGGCCGAAGGGCCTGTTTCCACACAGTAGGGAATCTAATCTTAATTCTGTCAAAAAGGTGTGAATTCAAGTACCAGCTCAGGGTTTGAGCACATACCCTAATGTTTAAATACATCAGTGATGGACAGCTGCAATGTCAGTGTTGTTGCCTGCAGCTTGAAATGCTAAAATCAGGCCTGCTCTGAAGAACAGAGAAGGCCTCAGCATCATTCATTAAAAGGTACCTTTTTCCCAACACAATTGGCTGCCTTGGTTACCTGGATTAACTGAACCTGCTTTGAAATGAAGGACAATAATGCAGTGGTCACTGAACTGCTTCAGCTTTCACACCATATTGTATCAAGTAACAGGAGCTGGCACAGAATATCAGGAACATCAGGTGCTTTGACCAGGTTTGTTGTACAATTTTCTCCAATCTGACTTACATTCTCGGACTTGGCTTGTATCATTTCCCCCAACCCCACCCCGAACCACCAGCAGGAGAAACACATTCATTTTATCAAATCAACAGACGACCTGGAAGAATCCACTTACCAGATCTAAGCACTCCTCCAGACTGGACACATGCATTCTCTCTTGTATGAGTACAATGCAGCAAAATGCACTGAACAGAATGGGAGATCCAAGCTCATTTAATTGAAATGTTGAAAAGCCTATCTAAGGTACAAATATACTTACTTTCTGTCAAATTCCTTGTAGGCTTCCAGTAACCAAGCAAACGAAGGTTTATTCTGACTGTTGAGTCCATAGTGGAAGTACACAACTGAGTAGTCACTCTCTACATACTTGTCCAGCGTGTGCTTCAGGTATCTAATGTTGAGGAGATAGAAACAGATTCAATACTGCAAGCCCCAAACTCCACTGATGAATTGATATTCATTAATTACAAAATATGATCAAAGATTCAAACAAAACTAAAATCCAACACCTTAAGAAAAGACGATAAAGAAAGGAGCAGGAATAGACAACGTGGCTATCCATCATTTGATACAAATATTTTCTGCCATTTACACTTTCCATTCACCTCCACATCTCCATCCCCTGAAAGGACAATCAGTTTATCGCAGCCTTGAAAATACTCAATGATGGTGCGTTCACAACCCTCAGGGATAGAGAATTCCAATGATTTGCACTCTTTGGAGTGATGAAAATTCTCCTCATACCGGTGCCAAATGATAGTCTCCTTATTCTGAGACTGTGCCCCTCTGCTGGAAATCTCCCAGCTACAGGAAGCAATAGCAAATACTTTCAGGATCACGCATGTGCCAACCTCTCATTCTTCTAAACGTTACAGTGCAGACCCAATTTATTCAGTCTCTTATCATAGGACAACCCTTTATACCAGGCATAATCTAGTAAACCGTCACTGCACTTTGTCCATTACAAATATATTCTTCCTTAGACACAGAAATCAAACCTCAGTCAGTACTCTAGATGTAGTCTCTGCAGGTCTCTGTATAAATGTAGCAAAGCCTCCTCATTATTGCACTGACTGTCAACACGCCACTTGCGTTTCTATTACTTGGTGTACCTACATGTTACCATTGTATAAGTACACCAAAGTCTGTCTGAACATCAACACTTGCACATTTCATGCCTTGTCCAGGACATCCTGCTTTTCTATTCTTACTACCAAAGTGAATAATTTCACAGTCCTCATGTTATACTCCCTCTGGAACCTTGCTGCCCACTAACTTAACCTGTTTTTACCTCTCCAGCCTCTGTGTGTCCTCCTCACAGCTAAGGTTTTCATCTTGCTTTGCATCATAATCAAACTTAGATATATTACTCTCGGCCTCCTTGTCCAAGTCAGATTGAAAATAGCTGAGGTCTCACCATTGATACCTGCAACACTGAAGTCATTGTCTGCCAACTTGATAATAACCTGTTTATACAAGCCCTTTGCTCCCTGTCCATTATCCTGAATATAATTCTGTATCCATGTATATTACCCTCAACTCCATGAGGCCTTATCTTGCATATTAAGGGTCTGTTTCCATGCTGTACATCTCTATGACTCTATTATTCTTTTGTAAGGCACCTTATCTAATGGACTTTATTAATCCAAGTGAATTACAGCTACTCGTTCCCCTTCATCTATCCTACTAATTCCACCAAAGAAATTCTGATATACTTTTCAAAAATGCTAGCTTTTCTGATTATACTATTCTTCTCTAAGTGCTCTGTTCAGACTTCTTTACCAAAACAGCCGCATTTAGAATACTGTGTACAGTTCTGGTCGCTACATTACCAAAAGGATGTGGATGCGTTGGAGAGGGTGCAGAGAAGGTTTACGAGGATGTTGCCTGCTATGGAAGGTGCTAGCTATGAAGAGAGGTTGAGTAGGTTAGATTTGTTTTCGTTAGAGAAAAGGAGATTGAGGGGGGAACCTGATTGAGGTCTATAAAATCATGAAGGGTATAGAGAGGGCAGATAGAGATAAGCTTTTTCCCAGGGTGAAGGATTCAATAACAAGAGGTCACGCTTTCAAGGTGAGAGGTGAAAAGTTTAAGGGGGACACACGTGGAAGGTACTTTACACACAGGGTGGTAGATGCCTGGAACACGTTGCCAGCAGAGGTAGTAGAGGCAGGGACTGTAGATTCATTTAAGGTGCATCTGGACAAATGCATGAGTAGGTGGGGAGCAGAGAGTAAAGATGCTTAGAAATTGGGCGACAGGTTTGTGGATTTGGATCAGCTCAGGCTTGGAGGACTGAACGGCCTGACCCTGGGCTGTAAATTTTCTTTGTTCTTCTTCTTTAAAATATTTCAGCACTTAACCGATGATTGATCTCAGGCTAACTGAGGTGGCCGATTTTCACTCTCTTTCCTTTCTCGGGTACCAGGGTTACATTTTGTCATTTTCAGTCTTTTGGGACAGTTCAGGAAAATAGGGAATTACGGACAATCATAGCCAGTGCACTCACTATCTCAGCAGTTTTTTTTTTTTTAAAACCATAGAGTGTAGACTATGGTCCTAGGGATTTGTCAGACCTTAGTTTCTTTCATTTCCCAATAAATTTTCTCTGCTGTTATTATTTACTTAAGTTTTTTTTTACTTTTTATCTCCATGGTTACCCTCTATTACCAACATGTAATTTGCATCCACTATGAAGAGAGATACAAAGTGTTCATTCAATATCTGTCTTTAAAGACAGGTTGGTCACAGTCATGATTGAAATACACCCCAGACCGAGAAAGAGAGTGCTCATTTCCTGACAAGATGTAAGGCCCTAAGTGGGTTTGGGTAGGTTAGCTCCAAGTGGCACAGCATAATAAGAAGGACTCCTGGATGGCTGGTGTGCAGAGTGGCAGGTTTAGGCCTTCTACACGCTTGAAGATAGTTGAGACACATTGTCAGGGTTCTAATAGAAACATTTAGGTGTTTTATCTGTACTGGGAGTACTTAGTGCACACTGTGCACCCAAAATGAACAGTCTGCCACAACCTTCTAGACCCACAGTATTATCAACACTTCAACAAAAACAGAACTCAGTTCAAAGAGAAACTTGTCCCACTCTAGTTCCTAAATAATGACAACTGAAAATGATTGTGGTTACGATGAGACAATGTTGAGGATCAAGGAGCTCATCAGCATAACTGAGTTAATCTTTAGAGCGAGTCAATTAACAACTGCAGAAAATGCTGGCAGAAGCTAAGCTTTGAGAATGGAGAATGCTGAGCCAACCTGGACAGTAGTATTTTGGGGCTTTTGACTCCTTTCACATCAGCCACCTCCTGATAGCAAAGCTTATCACTCCAGAAAGAATTCCAACTGTGTGCCACAAAACAGTTCAACAATGAGAAAGGAATCAGGAGGTTAGGCTTTGCGGGAAACCAGCTGCTGACTAAGATCCAGCTCAATATCGCAAAGTCGCTGATTACCCAAAGCAGTAAATTGCTAGGAAGCTCCACACCGTCATATCTACTCCAACTGGTAGCCACAAGTTCCAGATTAAGATTAATCAATTTCATAGCACTGCTGACTCTCTTGCCCCATTAAACTGGCTACTCTGTTGACCTCTGGGTGGGGGTTAAGAATCATAGGCTGTCAAGCAGCAACGTTCCACAAGGGGACCCAAGAAGTGTGTGGTGTTTGGCCAAGAGACAGTCCCTCTAACTCCACTTGCTGATTGATCTTGGCCAGTTCGGGAATGGGGTGGGAATGATAGAAAGCGCTCTGTTTTGAAGATTTTCCAGCAAAGAGTCTCATTATTCGTTGATTATAGCCTCCTGAAAATTCTATTTGCTATTCCATTAATTCCCTTAATCCCCTCTCAAAATAACTCGTTGGTGTACAAATTCAACATTATATCCAGGCTCAAGAGGATATGGTGTTAATACTAGACAAAACAAAAATTCTACCTCTGTTGGATTTTCCATGATAACTTAAGATCCCCAGTTATCAAACTGTCCCATGTCCTCTAAGTCAAGTTGCATTCAAAGATTCATTTATTCTGGGTGTTTAGGGTGTGGCACTTTACGAGACAAAAAAAAAAACACGTTTCTTGTGGCAAACTCACTTAAGCAGTTGGGTATGGTCCAACTGGTGACTGGGAGGCATCCGACAGGCACTGACCACTATCACCTTCCTGCCAAAGTTATCATCCCCTGTAGGAATAGACAGGCTGGGTCAGTTCATTTCACACAAACCAGCATTCTCTCCAGTGAACCAGTCAGAGCCTTTCACTGAAAAATAAACCTTGAATAATCACATTTGCAAACTAAACATTGTGGATACCAATCAATAATTTTTCTTTTTAAATCTGGTTTGAGTATTGTCATGAGGGTTTCCTGTAGCCTTGGTTCATCTACAAAGGTCTCAGAATGAAGAACAGTATTTGGACACAACCAAATGTGTGATCCCTCCTCACCATCTCCTGATGGTGCTCTTCTAACCCTACACTGTTACAGAGTTCATCACATCCAAAATCCAAGGCTTGTTTGTGGGAAACAGTGCTCAGGAACCAAATAAAATTGTCTCACTATGAAGGAAGGGATAAAAAAAACCTCAAAGCATCAGCAAATATGTGAATGGCTATATCATATGTAGTAGCTGCCGCATTATTTACAGGGAAAGCAAGCGAAGCGTGAGAAAGAAAGCAACACAAGATGGATGGTTAAATCAAGTTAGGTGGGAGGAGAGTCCTGTACAACATAAACAATGGTACAGACCAATTGGGTCAAATGGCCTCGCCTGTGACCTGTACTTTCTATGCAATCCTTTCTAAATATTTGAAAATAGTTTCTTCCCCTTCACACACATCAAACTGAAGAGGAAATTCCAATCCAAATTGAACGTGGGGTGCCAATTAGAAACATACAATTAAACAGCTTACTGATCAATTCCACAACACTTATAATGCAAGGAACAATGCTCCCAGAATTTTGAGAAGTACAAAGCATATTGTACCTAGTGGCTCTGGTGCTGCAACGTCAGGTAGAACAGTCGTTTGTGCAACATACAAAACCACATCAAACTGAGCCTTACTACATGGTGAAAAGTGCATGTGTCCCTATGGAAGACAGTGTGCACAAGACATCAGACAAACAGAAACTCTAGCAGCATGGATTTCAACCATGTAGAGATAGCCTTTCACTTAGTGGTAACATTCCAATTAAATCCAGAAAGTTTTTACTGCATTCCAAATAGGGCTGACAATGGCAGCCGTAACATTGTGTATATTCAGCAAGACACCCACATCTAGCAGGTGTAGCTGGGACTCTCTACTTATACTGTGAATGATATTATATCCACCCATCATAGAGGTCAGGGCACTAAATGAAAGTAACACATCACAGCCTAACAAACTTAGTCTGTTCCAAATCCGTTCAAGATTCACATTATTCTAGGAGAGAAGAACACATGGAAACAACCACAGTTTAGTTAAGGGACCCAAACATGACAATGGCTTCTATTAGCATCCAACACCTCACAAGGTAAAGCAGCACAATTTCTGCATCCCCAGCCCTGGGCAAACCGAGGGACAAATCGGAACACCAGAATAGAGAGAGATTTGTCTAAACTCTGACAAAGATACGAAATAAAAGACAGCAGATACAGAGATAACACATGGGGGAGTTTGTGTGTGTGGGACGTGGAGAGGTGGGCATACCTAAAGACCATAAGATAATCAGGATGAAATCAAATAGGGAATTTATCTTTACTCACGAGTGTTGAGAATATGGACACTGCTACCACGAGGAGTAGTTGAAGAAATTAGGACAGAAACACATATGGGGAAGATAGAGAGCATTTGAGGGAGAAGGGTTATGATGGCAGGTTTAGACCAGGAAAATTGGGAGGAGACTCGGGCAGAATCCAAACAATTGCACACCTGGTTTGCCTGAATGACCTGTTTCTCAGGCATATAATCGATGTAATCTTAAATTTAAAAAAGTTGAGGTAATTTTAAGAATCCCTTTCTCATGGCAGAAACAAAAGGGGAAGCTGCTCACAGGAAAGAACACTCCTTCATTGAGATACTACAAAACCTGGCAAGCACAAGGAGTTGCATCAGAAGGGTTCCAGTTGGATTTTTCCTCCTCATCCAACTCCATAATTGTATTCTGAACAATAGTAATTACAGACCATTTTATGCCACTTACCTGCTACTTCCACAATTTGGCGTCTTGCAATATCATAGTATGGATCGTCCCACTTCAGATCAGGGGGAGTATCAACAACTTCAGGCAAGGTCTCATTGTCTGCTGGAAATCAAGAGAATATTTAGCCTCCAAACTCACATCATGTGCATATATATATAAGTATTAGAGGGTGTGCTCTACACCCAGTAAAGCGTAGGTAGGTATCAGTCAGTAAACACAGGCAGTAAACTGGTCAGAGATTTGAACTAGATAGGTATTACACATCCAAATACCGACCTAAAATCATTACACTCTTTAGTGTAACTTAGGGATTCCACTAAGCACCCCCCCCACACACACACAATCATACTCCCAATCCTCAATGAGCCACCTACCACCTCAGCTCAATCTCCCATTCACTCACTCTCATGTCCTCTCAATTGACATCTTTAAATACTTACCTGAATATGGCAGCTCTCCCTCTTTGCCATCTTTCCTTGCAGAAGACTGCTCTGAAACTAAAAATCAACCATGGTGTTAGGATAACATCAGTTCAAGAAATCAGGATGTATAGGCAGCTTCTTAAAGATAAAAATGCCAAAGGCAATCAGGGACTTCTTGAGAAGTGGTTTACAGACCTCCTTAAGGATGGGAGGTTGAAGTGTTAAAGGAAGAGGCAATCGGAGTTTATCAGAGAGGCACAGAGATAATCATAGGGGATTTTAATCTACTTGAAGACTGGAAAAGTTAGACGGGAATAAGTAACCTAGACAAGGAGTTCATAGGATGTTTTTGGGACAGTTTCTTAGAACAGCACTTTCTGGAACGATTCAAGACAGCAGTCTATACTAGACCTGGCATTGTGCAAAGAGATTTGATGACTTTGCAGTGAAGATGCCTCTTGTTGTCAGCAAACGTGTAAAATCATTATATTTTGCGGGAGAGAAGATGGATCCCAAGCCTAGCATTTGAAACTTAAACAAAGGTGATTGTGAGGTCATGAAAGCACAGCCAGCTAAAGTGAAGTGGCAAATTAAGTTAGGAATAGGTTAAGAGAGATGCAGTGGTGGATATTTAAGGGGGGTATTTCAATATGTACAGAGTAGGTACACTGCAACAAGAAAGAAAAGTTCCAAGGAGAGAATCCACCATAAAAAGTTGGTTTCAAACTTAAAGAAAACGCACATAATTGTGCAAAGAAGGATGGCAGGAGAGCAGATTGGACAGAATTTTTTTTTTTAAACCGGAATGACTAAATGATTAATAAGGAGAGAAACATTACAGTACTGCACGAGAGAAAATCAAATACAAATGTGAAAAAGTTAAGAGTTTCTACAGATATTTAAAAATGAAAGTTAAAAGTGAGCTTTAATTCAATAGAAAGTGGGTGTGGAAAGTTATTAATGGAAAATAAGGATGAATTGAATAGGTATTTTATACTAGTCGTTATTACGGAGAATACAAGAAATCCCAGAAATAGGTGTTAATCAGGAAATAGAAAGCTGGGAGGAACTCAAGAAAATCACCAGGGAAGTGCTGCTGAGCAAACTGTTTGAGCTGTGAGCTGACAAGTCCCCAGGTTCTGATGGACTTATCTTAGGATGTCAAAAAAACTGGCTCATGAAAAACTTGGTGCAGTGGTTTTAATTCTTCAAACTTTCCTGCATTCGGTGAAGATTCTATCAGACTGTAAAACAGCAAATGTAACTTCTTTCCCCAAAGGTGGAGGGAGACAGGAAGCAGGAATGTACAGGCCAGTTAATTTAACATCTGTCACAGGGCAGATATTAGGAGCTAGTATTAAAGATATTACAGTCGGACACAGGTTACTTCATGGTTTTGTGAATGAAAAATTACGTTTAACCAACACATTGGAGATTTTTGAGCTATAAATAAAGAGGAACCAGTTGATGCACACTTAAGCTTTCCAGAAGCCAGTTGATAAAAGGGCTACGTTAAAGGTTATTGTGGAAAATAACAGCTGAAGATTTAGGGGATAACATATTAGCATGGAGAAAAGATTATTTTTTGTTAGCTAGGCTTAAATGGGTCATTTTCCGGTTGGGTAGATATAACAAATGGTGTGCAACAGGGATCAGTGCAAGGGCATCAACTTCTTACAATTTATATATGGAATTAGATAGGCCATTGTAACCCATGTGCATGTTACACCCTCAGAAATTGTGCTCACTTGGATAAAGGGAATTTGAGAGACCATATCTGAGCTATTGTTTGACAGTATTGCTTACCTTATTTAAGAAAAGATGTACTTCTGTTAGAGGCAGTTCAGCAAAGGTTTACTGGACTAATATCTGGGCTGGGCAGGTTGTCTTATGAGGAAATATTGGATAAGCTAATCTTGCTTCTGTTGGAGTGTACAGCTGAAAGAGGTGATTTTAATGAAACATATGGAGGGTACATGTAAAGATACATTCCTGTTGTGGGAAACTGTAGAATCAGGAACTAGTGTTTAAAAGTAAGGGCTTGCCCATTTGGGTCAGAGATAAGGAGACATTTTTTCTCACAAAGGATCGTGAGTCTTTGAAATTCTCTTTCCCAAAAAGTGCCGGAAGCAGAGCCCTTGAATATTTTTAAGGCAGAGGTAGGTAGATTCGTGATTCCTAAGGGGATGAAAGGTTATCATAGGAGCATGTGCATGTGAGGTAATCAGATCAGCTCCAACACACACCAACCACACAGAGAAAGAAGGGTATTTACAACACCTGCCTTTTCAATTGTGCAAATAATTTGGAAATCGCCATTGTTTAGAGATTTATACATCACAGATTAATAAACAAATCTGTGCAAATTTCTAAAGGAAAGCTCAGGGAAAAGAACAGTAGGGTAGAACTGATTGGTTAGCCAAGTCAACGTAGATATAATAGTCAATATCACAGAGCTCCATTAATATCTTAAAGAAACATCAAGCCTCATTAACTCAAACACATTCCTAGCAGTTTTCTTTTCCCTCCCTCAGACAACTGAAGAGGAGGAGGTGTGAAAGTTCTTCAAGATTAGTAACATAGATTTGTTATTAGCTGAGCCTAAGCTACATTTCACATTTGAGAAAGTTAATAGTAACTAGCTGTGATTAGTCATATCATTCAGTTCAGTCTCCTGGAGTTTACAATGTTGCATTCAAGTCTCAAGAATATCTAAGAAATATGCCAAATTAAAAGTTTCCCAGGAGCATGCACAATTTCTGAGGGTGTAACATGCACATGGGTTACAATGGCCTATCTAATGCCATTAACTACAAGCACTGAGTCGTTCACTGCTAATGAGGGCCACATTGGAAGCCCAACTTCAGTGTAGCCAACTTATACTCAAAGTTGGCCATTGCCAAGAATGGCTGCATGGGAGGCTATATTAATGGTCTATGGGATCACTTGGGCTCTTTTCCTAATACTTGGATTGGTTTTACATTGATTTATTTACAGCTGTTCACAACAGGCACAAGACTCGCTACCTGACCTGCATTCCCTGTCAGTGGTCGAAGTGCTACCTTGCCGAGGTATTTGTATCAACGATAGCCAGGTGAGGTGCCGGAAGACTGGCGGTTAGCAAACGTGGTGCCACTGTTTAAGAAGGGTGGTAAGGACAAGCCAGGGAACTATAGACCAGTGAGCCTGACATCGGTGGTGTTTTTGGAGGGAATCCTGAGGGACAGGATGTACATGTATTTGGAAAGGCAAGGACTGATTAGGGATAGTCAACATGGCTTTGTCCGTGGGAAATCATGTCTCACAAACTTGATTGAGTTTTTTGAAGAAGTAACAAAGAAGATTGATGAGGGCAGAGCAGTAGATGTGATCTATATGGACTTCAGTAAGGCGTTCGACAAGGTTCCCCATGGGAGACTGATTAGCAAGGTTAGATCTCATGGAATACAGGGAGAACTAGCCATTTGGATACAGAACTGGCGCAAAGGTAGAAGGCAGAGGGTGGTGGTGGAGGGTTGTTTTTCAGACTGGAGGCCTGTGACCAGTGGTGTAACACAAGGATCGGTGCTGGGTCCTCTATTTTTTGTCATTTACATAAATGATTTGGACGCGAACATAAGAGGTACAGTTAGTAAGTTTGCAGATGACACCAAAATTGGAGGTGTAGTGGACAGCGAAGAGGGTTTCCTCAAATTACAACAGGATCTGGACCAGATGGGCCAATGGGCTGAGAAATGGCAGATGGAGTTTAATTCAGATAAATGCGAGGTGCTGCATTTTGGGAAAGCAAATCTTAGCAGGACTTATACACTTAATGGTAAGGTCCTAGGGAGTATTGCTGAACAAAGAGACTTTGGAGTGCAGGTTCATAGCTCCTTGAAAGTGGAGTCGCAGGTAGATAGGATAGTGAAGAAGGCGTTTGGTATGCTTTCCTTTATTGGTCAGAGTATTGAGTACAGGAGTTGGGAGATCATGTTGCGGCTGTACATGACATTGGTTAGGCCACTGTTGGAATATTGCGTGCAATTCTGGTCTCCTTCCTATCGCAAAGATGTTGTGAAACTTGAAAAGGTTCAGAAAAGATTTACAAGGATGCCAGGGTTGGAGGATTTGAGCTATAGGGAGAGGCTGAACAGGCTGGGACTGTTTTCCCTGGAGTGTCGGAGGCTGAGGGATGACCTTATAGAGGTTTACAAAATTATGAGGGGCATGGATAAGTAGACAAAGTCTTTTCCCTGGGGTCGGGGAGTCCAGAACTAGAGGGCATAGGTTTAGGGTGAGAGGCGAAAGATATAAAAGAGACCTAAGGAGCTACTTTTTCACACAGAGGGTGGTACGTGTATGGAATGAGCTGCCAGAGGATGTGGTACAATTGCAATATTTAAGAGGCATTTGGATGGGTATATGAACAGGAAGGGTTTGGAAGGATATGGGCCGGGTACTGGCAGCTGGGACTGGGTTGGGTTGGGATATCTGGTCGGCATGGACGGGTTGGACCAAAGGGTTTGTTTCCGTGTTGTACATCTCTATGACTCTAATTGGCCCAAGACCAGCTCTGGTAGACACAGGATCATGGAGTAAGGTTGCAAGCAAAGGGTTTGAGCAATATTCGGTGGGGTATTGTGAAGGATTCCAGAGGTGACGTGGTGGAATTGGTGTTAGGCAAGTCATGGAATGGTGAGCAGGTTCAGGAGTGGCAGGGGAGGTTAGTTTAGCCGAAAGGCTCTGGGGGCCATGGACGTGGAATTAAAATAGATGGAGGTCGAGAGAAAAACGCTGAAACCAAGGAAACTAAATGGGGTGGTCTTCATATGAGGAAAGGGATGGCATCTCTGAAACTAGGCCATTACCACTAGAACTCCCTCACTGATTGTTCCAACAAATTCCTACTGGGGTCTACCTAGATGCTGTCTACCTAGATGCTGTCTACCTAGATGCTGTCTACCTAGATGCTGTCTACCTAGATGCTGTCTACCTAGATGCTGTCTACCTAGATGCTGTCTACCTAGATGCTGTCTACCTAGATGCTGTCAATGTTGTAATCCACCGTGTTGCTGGAGATTCAGATACAGGTATCAAGATGAGAAATAGTAGATGTTTCATTTGATCTTGTCCTGTTTCATTAACATTCACACTGGCTGCAAGTGCCAGGACTGCCAGCTCTGAAGTATCTCTCAACACTTTTGCTCCACCAGCTGACAACTCTCATTGCCTTTGGGTGTTTACAGCTTTCAGTAACGTGCCGTAATAGTTACTGATGCCCCGAGTCTACACAGTAGAGGTTTCAGGCTAACTGGACATGAGAAGTACTGAATTCAAACCTCTTATCGCATGCACGTATGGCTGCTCTGCGGAAAACAAAGATAAAGACTCTTAGATATTCCCTTCCCTTGCTTTGTGATTCAGAGAGCAGTTGGACTCATGAATAATACTACCTGACTGAGATTAGTTAACTTTCCAAACCACAATCTCAACCAGCTAGGACGATAAGAATGGGAATACAAAAGTCTCTAAGTGCCTCCTTCTAGCCGTACACATCTTGACTTGAAAATAACACACTGGCAGCTGACCACCATCACCTTGGGAACAATGAAGGACGGACAATAAATACCAGTCCACATCCCATAAATGAGTAAGTAATAAAACATGGAACCTAGGACCTGGGACCTGCAGATGTATCAATACCAAACTGAAGGCTGCCCTTAAACCAGTAAGGAATTAAGAGGAGCCCGAGGTTTACTGTGATTTTAACTAAACCACAGTTGGAGTCCCATGCAATCATGTGACCTACCTTGCTCCCGAAGCTTGAAATCAATAGCTTCACATGCCTTCATGGCCACAGTCAGTTTCACTTCTCGTGTGGTGTTTCAAACAGCTGATCTTCAGAGGTCCTAGTATTGCTTATGAACTTAATTTTGGGTTTAAAGTCTCTCAAGGGACCAGGTAAATCAGTTTAAATGACTTTTCTTACCTCGTTTCCTCTCAGCTGAAAAGACTTTGCGTATTAAGGAACAAAATCCACAGTCAATTAACATTCCACTGTTGGTGGGTGATAGCCTTAGGTCTTTGTGCCACAATGGGATTGGTCACCAAGACTGACTGACAGGCCAGACAGCCAATCAGGGATGGATATACCCTGGTGATGTCACAAAACACCAAATCTGCCTCAACTCTTCTGGCCCAAGGCTCGAAAATGTCACTGGGGTGAGAAAGATTCAACACACCCAAATGGGGACAAGATACTGTCTCAGATTTAGAAGCTCTAAGATACCTCAAAATTAAAGATTAAAATTTGACCCACCGGTTAAATGAGTACAAATGCAGGAGTAATCAAAATTAATTTGCATTCAAATAACTACTGCAATATCTTAAATAAATCAACATGGGAGACTACCTAAGAACTGAGGTGAAATGCATGGACCTTGGAAGACCTTTATAAAATTGTAGGTATTCACTTTCATGTAGTTGGACAATCACTCTGTGTGACTGCTGAAAATGTTAATATTCTTTTGACTTCATTCTTCTGATCATCATGTGCCCCCCCCCCCCCCCCACTCTTCGGTTCACTCACTAGCAATTAGCATGCCAATACTCACTGCCATTCATTAAACCATACCCAGCAAAGGCTGCTCCATCAGGATATTACTGGAAGGACTGGCTGACAAGGGAGGGCAAGGATATTTTGCAATGGGAATTTCTTCCTTCTCCCCTCCACAGTATCGCCTCTTTACTCAACAACATACTTGCTAGACGTTGCCCAGAACCCCATCAGCTTTCTCAGATTATTTTGCTCCTTGATTTGGAAAGTGCTGTCTCACCGTCCCGTGATCCTTTTATTCGTATTGGTGAGGAGGCACTTACAGTGTCACATTGAGACTATCGAAAAAGCTTCTATACACAGAACATTGAACAATACAGCACAGTACAGGTCCTTTGGCTCTTGAAGGTGTGCCGGCCTTCTATCCTACTCTAAGATCAGACTGACCTACATACCCTTCTCCACGTAAGTCTGCTCA
This sequence comes from Chiloscyllium plagiosum, assembly GCF_037043375.1. Lineage (NCBI taxonomy): Eukaryota > Metazoa > Chordata > Chondrichthyes > Orectolobiformes > Hemiscylliidae > Chiloscyllium > Chiloscyllium plagiosum. Next base: position 68,627,104 of record NW_028270156.1, on the reverse strand, counting down.
CTGAGCTGGAAGATCCGTTTTCAGACGTGTTGTCACCATACGAGGTAACACCAATAATGAGTCTCCAGTGATGCTCTGGTGTTATGGCCTGCTTTCTGTGTTTATATTTCCTTGGGTTGGTGATGTAATTTCCTGTTCTTTTTCTCAGAGGGTGATCCCATCTCTCACCCTCTGAGAAAAAGAACAGGAAATGACACCACCAACACAGGAAATTGCATCACCACAGGAAATGACATCACCAACCCAAGGAAACCTAAACACAAACAGAAAGTGGGCCATAACACTGGAAGCTCACTGATGATGTTACCTAGTATGGTGACGAAACATCTGAAAACGAACATTCCAGCTCAGCAAGCAAACTTACATCCAGAACCTCAACCTGAGCTGCGAATCGTCTCCAAGCTCGCTACATTGCACTATCTTCCGTGTGCCTATCCAAGAGTCGCTTAAATGTCCCTAATGTATCTGACTCCACTACCACCGCTGGCAGTGAATCGCACTCACCACTCTGAGTAAAAAACGTATCTCTGATATTTCCTCCAATCATCTTAAAATTATTTCTGGCATTTCCGCCCATGAGAAAAGTGTCTCTAGCTATTCACTCTATCTACGCCTCTCAACATCTTGTATACCTCTAACGAGTCACCTCTCATTCCTTCTCCGTTCCAATTAGAAAAGCCCTAGCTCCCTCAACCTTTCTTCATAGAATATGCCCTCCAGTCCAGGCAGCATCTTGGTAAATCTCCTCTACACCCTCTCTAAAGCTTCCCGAAAGAGGATTCATTACAGACAGAGAGAGGAGAATTTATAATCGATAATACAGAAGTAACAGAAAAGGTGCTGGGTCCACTTTTGTATGTCATTTATATAAACGATTTGGATGAGAATTTAGGACACATGCTTAGCAGGTTTGTGGATGACACCAAAATTGGTGGTATAGTTGAACGTGAAGAAGGTTATCTAAGATGACAAAGGGATCTTGGTAAATTGGGCCAATGAGCTGAGGAGTGGCAGATGAGGTTTAATTTGGATAAACGGGAGATATTGCATTTGGCAAAACAAACAAGGACAGGCCTTCCACAATTAATGGTGTGGCCCTAGATAGTGCTGTTGAACAGAGAGACCTAGAAGTTCAGGACATTGTTCTTTGAAATGTGCATCACAGGTTGACAGGGTGGTTAAGAAGTGTTCAGCACACTTGCCTTCATTGCTCAGAGCTCTCAGTTTCCGAGTTGGGACATCATATTGCAGTTATACAGGACATTGGTGAGGTCACCTTTGGAGCACTGCGTTCAGTTCTAGTATCTTGCTATAGGAGAGGGCTCAGGAAAGAGTTACCAGGATGTTGCTGGGACTGAGGGGTTTGAGTTATAAGGATAGGCTGGGACTTTTTTCACTGAAGCATAGGAGGTTAAGGGATGACCTTACAGAGGTTTATAAAATCATGAGGGGCATGGATAAGGTGAATAGCAAAAGTCTTTTCCTTAAGATAGGTCATACTTTTAAGATGAGAGGGGAAAGATTTTAAAGGAATCTCAGGGGCAACCTTTTCATACAGAGGGGGGTTTGCATGTGGAATTAACTGCCAGGGGAAGTGGTGGATGCAGATATACTTAGAACATTTAAAAGACATTTGGATCGGTATATGATTAGGAAAGGTTTCGAGGGGTTGTGGGCCAAGTGGAACTAGTTTAGTTTTGAGGTAAGATGTCTCCCTAATCGGGGAGAGGAAAACCAAGAGGCACAACTTAAAATTAAGGGTCATGTCACAAAGGATGAGATGAGAAAACTTCTTTTTTTACTCAAAGGATTATGGATATTTAAAGTAGAGATTGATCACTTTGCATTATCAATGGTGTAAAAGGTTGTACAGATAGTGAGATTAAAAGGTATTGAAGTGTTTGATCAACCATAGTTGTATTAAAATGACAGAGCAGGCTGGTCAGGCTGAATGTCCTACTGTTATTCTAATGAGTGCAACTGTTTGACAGGGAGATTTGAAACAGTCCCTTTTAAAACCCAGACCTTAACAAACCAGGCACCTGACAGTGGTTATTTACTTCAAAGATCACTGAGCAGGAGCATTAAATTCTATTTGGATCGAGAACTCTTTCAACCCAGTTATCTCCATGTCAAAACTAAACTAAACTAAAGTGGTCAATTCTCCTGCGAATGCTTAAGATATCCAAGCCAGCAGCGTCTGATGATATGTTAGGAAAATTACAAAAAAGGTGAAATGCCAACTGTAGAGCCAAATCCTCCCGACAGTGAATGACATGGACAATTCAAGGAAGTTGGGACAACTGCGCAAGATTGGCAGCAAGGAGATCCCCAATTTTGTGAGCAAAAATCCCATTTTCCAACCAAGTGCCGAACAACGAGAGGAGGCTCTCACCGCTGAGCAGCGAGAGGCCTATTTGCCTGTAGTAATATCCTCACTATCATGTCATCTCAGCTCACTGATATGTAGTTTTCCGTTCTCCCACCTCTGGATAGAAACTAGACAGCAACAGTTCCTAACATGACAATCAGAGCGGTTTCCTGGCAACTCCAGCTAGCCACTTGCTCTTCCTGCCTTCTGTCAGCCAACATCTGAAGGCACGTTCTGTGGACAGTCACCACAGGTAGATCCTTGTCCACCAAGGCCTTCAAGTCCTCATCAGCAAAGCAGGCTGCCAAATTCTCCCTCTCTGATATGTCTAGGCCAAGTGCACACTGCCAATACTTCACCGTGTCCATAGCTCAGCTTTAAAGATCGTTAGAATCCCAGGAATCGCAGCAGCAGTATTTCCACCTTGGGTAAGTGGGATAATACAACAAGCAGGGTGCCATGGGGACATGGTGCACGAGGCTGGTTTGGGAAGAAAGGTTGAGAAAACTCGCTCGGCCTCGTGGAGAGAATCTCTCCGTGAAACTCCCAAATTGGTTCAGGCCTAGCGTCAGAATTGGGAGTCCAGCCTTTTGCAACATAAATCTTGCATCAATCATGCAGCAGAGCAAGGAACCTTTTCTATATTAGACGGAAGACCTAACCTTTTTAACCAGAAAATACTAGATTCTTACATCTTGTTGCTAAAACCTCTGTATGTGGCAGGTTTAACCGTGAGAGGTGCAACTTCTGTGAGCTTTATAAGAAGGAACTGATGCTTATCCCGCATTGAGAGTGGTTGCTTGACTCGAAGTCTCGGTTTGGTCAAGTTAGGGGAGCGAATTTTAGCCTGTTATGGTGTTGAGTTCTAGTTGATGCTGACTCATGTCTATAACTCAGGACCTAGACTTCACACAATGCTAGATTGCAGTATAGAACAAGGCATGCAGAAAGCAAGATTCTAACCCATGTAGAGGTACTGCATGCTGGCAGATATTGACATTGAGAGTCTAAGAAGACAGCAAATAGGGATGATGGCTTGTGCAATGTCAGCTGAGGGAAACCAGTCTGGAACTTTCCGCAGTGAACACGGGTGTGGAGAGAAATGGTCAGCTAGAGATTTCTTTTGTGTGTTTCAGTCAGTCATGAATGCCTTGTGTAGGATCTATATGAGCACAGCTTTGGCGATTAGGTAGAGTTCAGTTTCTGTTCAAAGATAAGAGAGGGACTCAGTATATTTTTTTCAAGGAATCCTCTGTAGATTTTCTCAAGGGCTTTGAGAATTTGACTTGCAGCAACTCATTAATGGCTGTCATGGGGATCCTTTTCCAGTCTCATTAATTCCTTCATTAGGTGATGCACTCACAACAAAACCTTCTGCGTTTTGTGTCATGCCAGAGTCCCTATCAGCTGCAAATGCCCAGAGAGAGGCAGCCAGTGATTGACGAAGCAATTCCTCACAGATTATGTTAACTCTGCTCAGGCAGGAGAGAGGAGAGCCTGCTTGGGTGCCTCCCGTGATTTCTTTTTCTCAGGATTTTTAGGGTGACATCGCTTGCCGCCCCCATGTATTTGAAACATCCCCCCATGTATTTGAAACATCCATCACAGTTTAGTATTTAGAGGCTCTGCACTGAGCCTGCCCCTTAACAGAATCACAATCACAGGTAACACTAACCTGACTGTAACTCGCCATCACACTCTGTAGGCCAGGTCTTTTCATCCAGTGGAGAGAGTTTGAGCTGTCCAAGTGCCTTGGAAGTATCGTCTGACACCAGGTCATCTTGTAAATCCACCAACACGTCAGTTGTTGCCATGGCTGGTTTTTCCACCTAAACAAACTGTAAAGATCATTGCCAATAGACCAATTCAGGGAAAGCGGCTGAGGATTTGTTTTTTAAACTTAACCTAGTTCATCAAATCAACCTGCTCAGAGATACTATTACATGCCTGTGGAGCAGGTGGGACTTGAACCCAGGCCTCCCCATCCAGGGGTAGGGACACAAGCACTCACAGAGAGAGGGGACCCTACTCTCTGGCCAGTAATTAAGGTCAATCAGTTTCAAAATTAATTAGAGTTAAGACAGAAAGTGACTTTCCCTGTCTGGAGGTTAAAGACCAAACAACAACAGACTAGAGATTCTCTATCTTGCTCACAAACAAGTGGAACCGACATCAGCGTGCACACCCTCAGCTGTGACATGCCTCCCTCCATCCCGCTGTCTGTTCACATTTACTTCACAAAATTGTACATAATAAGCATTTGGGTAAAGTAACTGGAAAGTTAGCAGCATCTTCAGAGTGACGCCTCAGCAAGCAGTGTAACCTCCAAGGGCAGGTGAAGGGGCCACATTGAGCCTTAGAAAAGCAAAACAGTAATGTTAAGTTTTGTGAATAATTAAAAGAATAAGTTAGAAATGTGAATGGTATTTTGACGGATGACTTCACAACCAGGGGCAGATCACCGTTAACCATATTGCATGGCTCAGCAGTGAGTGACAGAAGGAGAAAGTGAGGTCTGCAGACGCTGGAGATCAAAGCTGAAACTTTATTGCTGGAACAGCACAGCAGGTCAGGCAGCATCTAGGGAACAGAAGATTCGACGTTTCGGGCACAGGCCCTTCTTCAGGAATGAGCAGAGAGTGTTCAGCAGGAGAAGATAAAAGGTAGGGAGGAGGGACTTGGAGGAGGGGCGTTGGAAATGTGATAGGTGGAAAGAGGTCAAGGTGAAGGTAATAGGTCGGAGTAGGGTGGAGGCGGAGAGGTCAAGAAGCAGGTCAGGAAGGCGGTGCCGGGCTGGAGGGATTCGCCTGAGACAAGGTGGGGGGAGGGGGGATGAAGAAACTGGTGAAGTCCAAGTTCATCCCCTGTGGTTGGAGGGTTCCCAGTCGTTTAAGGTGCGCCAAACTACTACTGCGCCTCCCTTGTCAGCTGGTTTGATGGTGAGGTTGGGGTTGGAACGGAGGGAGTGGAGGGCTGTGCGTTCCGAGGGTGAGAGGTTGGAGTGGGTGGGAGGGGTGTGGGAGTTCAGGTAGCGGTTAATATCGCGGCGGCAGTTTGCAATAAAGAGGTCAAGGGCAGGTAGGAGGCCAGCACAGGGTGTCCAGGTGGATGGGGTGTGTTGGAGGTGGGAGAAGGGGTCGTCAGAGGGTGGGTGAGGGTCTTGATTGCTGTGGACATCACAGTCATAGTCCTATTGGGCCATATCTCCACCAGCAGAAGCCAGTGGGTACTAATTAACAGTTTAACCCTGACCAATTCTCATTTCATGGTTTCAGCTCTCTGTGGCTACTTGTAGCATCCTGGCTGAGATCATCTAATACAGCAAAGAGCCTGGCACTCTGCTGCCTGAAAAGCTCTAACAAAATCATCTAAAGGGAGTCCCAGTTCAATATTCTGTTATTCTGGGGATAGAAAAAACATTTTTGTAAAAACAAACAACTTGAAAGAGAGGCTACAATGATTCTGAAATAGGTGAAGCCTTTGTAGCAACAAAGTAAGGCTTGCTTTCTGAGGAAGGATCACTGGACACAAAAAGTTAACTGTTTTCTCTACACAGATGCTGCTACACTCAGCCCTGCTGAGTTTCTCGAGCAACTTCTGTTGGTTTGTTTGGATATAAAATACATTTTAGACATTTATAAGCAACTTGTTCCGACACAGTGAAGTGTGGGGGAAAATGCTATTATAATAAGACATAATGCCAGAGATTTGGAAAACATTAACCGGATTGGACAAAGTCAGCATTGATTTATGAAAGACAAATCATGCTTAACAAATGTACTGCTTTTCTTGAGGATGTAACTAGTATAGATAAGGGAGAACCATGGATGTGTTGTATTTGGGTTTCTGGAAGACTTTTGATAGGGCCCCCTATAAAAGATTAGTGAGCAAAGTTAAAACACATGGGTAAGGGATAATAAATATATTGGCATGGATTCAGAATTGGTTGCCAGACAAGAAAGAGAGTGGGAATGGATTGGAGTTCTTCTGAGTGACAGGCAGTGACAAGTGATATACCAAAAGGATCAGTGCTTGGGCCCCAGCTATTCACAATACCTACATTACCTAGATGAGAGAACCAAATTCAACATTTCCAAATTTGCTGATGACAGAACTGGGTAGAATTGTAAGGGGGAAATGTTAAATCAAGGCCCCTTCTGCTCTCTCAGGTCAGTATAAAAGATATTTTGAGAAGAATGGGGAATGGGACATATTTCAAGTATTTTTTAGGTTAGATTAAATTCCCTACAGTGTGGAAACAGGCCCTTCAGCCCAAGCAGTCTGCACCAACCCTCTGAAGAGTAACCCACCCAGACTCATTTCCCTCTAACTAATGCACCGAACATTATGGGCAATTTAGCACGGCCAATACACCTGACCTGCACATCTTTGGACTGTGGGAGGAAACTGGAGCAAACCCACGCAGGCACGGGGAGAATGTGCAAACTCCACACAGAGGGTCGTCCGAGGCTGGAATCAAACCTGGGACCCTGGTGCTCTGAGACAGCAGTGCTAACCACTGAGCCAAGTAGTTTGATTTTTGAACTGTTGAGGAGTTAAGAGCTATGAGCAAAAGTGGAGTTTTTGTTGAATGGCGGAGCAGGGACAAATGGTTTACCAGTTTTATTTAATATTTTTATGTCCTTCTTCTGTATCATGGCACATACTTTAATAATACTGGTTCGGCAACAAGTATATGGTTATGATTATTTGAGGTGGACTGCCGCTGCATTTCCAAAATGACAGAAGTCAATACCCCTTCAAAGATACTGCATACCATTAGCGTAAAATATCAGGGTTCAGAAAGGTGCTACATAAATTGCAAGTTTTGAATAAACTGAATGTGACTGAATACTCTGTGAAACAAGCATTCTAATTGGTACTGGGGAACACAAAAGAAAACTGTCCAAGAAATGAAAAATCATGTGGAGCATTATTATAGAAATGGCATATGGTGCCCCTTGCAAAAATACTTCTCATGGTGAAATGGTGAACAAGTAACAGACAAGAGGCTGAGATTTGCTGGATCACTAACTGTTCCACAACTCCATTACCGAAGGATACAGAGGAACCTCAATTATCCGAATATCAATTATCTGAATTTCAGATTATCCAAAGGAGATCCCAAGGTCCCGATAGAAACATTACATCAAAGAGGTGTTACCAACACTGATCAGGTCTTTTGTTTACAATGATTAAAAATGAACCCAGCTTACTGAACTGCTGTGGAGAACAGTCCTGGACATCGATGGGATTCCAGGCACGGTCTCCACAGGGGTGTACCCTAAACCCCCCCTTCCCCAGATAATCTCTCCAACATTGTCCTGTACAGGGCAAAGGCAGAACCTGTCAAAACGTTACAGCCAAAAGGGTGTGTGTGTGTGCGTGTGTGTGTGTGTGCGTGTGTGTGTGTGTATGTATATATGTGTGTGCGTGCGCGCTCTATTTGGGAAGGGGAGGGGGGATGGTGGGTGGGGACGGACAGGGCAGGGGCAGACGGGACAGGGGCAGATAGTGGCGTGGTTGGATGGGTTAGGGAGTGGACAGGGGGCCGGGGGGAGGTGGTGAACAGGATGTGGTTGGGCAGGGTTGTGGGGCAGATGAGTAGTGGAAGTGGGGTGGGACCAGACGAGGGGGCAGAGTTGGGGGAGGGGGGGGGGGCGGATGAGGGCATGGTTGGACGGGGTTTGGGGGCAGGCAGGGAGGTGCAGGGGTGGGGTGGGAGCAGACTGGGGTTGGGGTTGGGGATGCGGATGGTGGGGGGGGCGGGGGGGGGGGGGGGGGGGGGAGGCTCACGCGTGGTGTGCTGCTGCCTAGTCTCCTGTATGGGGAGTGGACTTAGTAAGTGCTCACTGTGTTAACTGATTGGGGGGCTTCAGCAATGCCTTACACACAAGTGTGTGTCTGCTCAGAAACAAACCCTGAGACAGACAGAGGGAGCAAGGCAGGCAGAGAGAGGACAAAGGAAACTTCAGAAAACTCCGAATCCCAGAGGAAAGGCATTCAAGCAATTAATTGAATTATCAATTTTCCAAAAGAAATAGTGCCCACCCATCTTGTTTGGATAATCGAGGTTCCTCTGTATTTGGAACAAGACGCCCTCCAATGTAAGTTGTTTGATTACCAAGGCTATAAAAGACTACACATTTGGGAAAATAAAGGTTAATTGATCCTTTTCATGGGAAAGCTAGACAGACACTGGGGAAGATATAGAACAAGATTTCTAAGGTCAAAATGTAGATCTTTTCCCTTTCAGGAAAACTGGGATGTTCCTCTCTCGATAAGAGAAGCCAAAGAGAAAACCTGTTGAGACTTCAAAATTACAAAAAGTCGTGATAACGTAGATGTAGAGAAGCTGATTCTATTTATGAGGAAAGCAAAACCAGTAACCTTAATGTAATAAATCCAATCAGAAATTCAAACACAACTCTTTACCCAAAGACTGGTCAGAATTCACTGGAACTCGACACCACTGGGCATGGTTAAGGTGAAAAGCATGTGGGTATATTGAAGGGGAAGCTAGACAAACCTGAGAGGGGAAGAACAGAGCAATATATTGACAGGGTCAGATGAAGAGGACTGTGATTGTTTTATGTCATCTAAAAACAACTAATGAGGTGGTTACTTAGCCTGCAATCATATGGATGACCCTGAAGAATATGGAGTTGAATTATATAACAATTAGGGAATGGGTGTATTGCACTCTCTGGTGTCAAATAAGGTCCTCTTGTGCATCAGAATTGAGAGTGGGCTTGGGGCAAAGTAATCAGCATGAGAAAATAAACTCTTCAGAATACCTTCTGATACAATGCTCAATCATTATCATTAAACTGCTAGAAAAAGCAGCAAAACATTATGAGCAGAACCAAAGTTTTATATCAAAATTAGTTCATTACACAATCCAACAACTGTAACACCCATCTCTGACGTGTGACCTTTTATCAGTACGACCATGTAAACTGCAGCATGGTTTATTACAACCTCATATCCTTCTGCATTTCTGGGAATAACGTTGCACATGAAAACATCAAATTTAAGTCCTCACCAGTAAAACAAACCAATGATGAATCAAATAATGGAGATCTCTGAAGTTGAGTGTCATTCAAAAGGATTTTAACTAAGTCCTTTAAGCAGTAGCCTTGTTGAAAGGCTTCAATTAAAGGGCTGAAGCTTTTTAATCGGTTGAACGTCAGCTTGTCTGAGGCTGCATGACCATTTGGTTTGATGCTCACTGTCAGCTTTGTCTCAAATGCGCAGCTTTTTAATGGATACCAGCAGTACTGATTGACACAGTCAGTGACTATCTTCACTGGCCACATGAAACAGAGAAAGATGTGAGTGGAGGGGATTGGGAAAAAACAGAGGCAATGATGACGGCAGTTAGCCCCTTACACACAGACATGCTTCACCCTCATCAACAGAATTACACAAGAGCGAGGGGGCAGCACAGTGGCTCAGTGGTTAGCAATGCTGCCTCAAGGGACCCCCAGGTTCAATTCCAGCCTCGGGCGACTGTCTGTGTGGAGTTTGTACATTCTCCCCGCATCTGCATGGGTTTCCTTCCACAGTGCAAAGATGTGCAGGTTAGGTGGATTGTCCATGCTAAATTGCCCATAGTGTTCAGGGATGTACAAGGTAGGTGGGTTAGCCATGGGAAATGCAGGGTTACTGGGGTAGGCGGAAGGGTCTGGGTGGACTCAATGGGCTGAATGGCCTGCTTCCACACTGCATGGGATTCCATGTATGAGTGCTCATTGTTAGCCTAATTGAAAACAATCTGTAAATATGGGCTACATTGCCTCAATAAATTAAACATGGCCTTCAACACAGACCACTCCCCTATGTAGGTCACAAGCTCATATTCAGCCAACATCAGGAAATACTAAAACAGGCAACTAGCGGTTTGGAAATCAAGGTGGAGAATACTCAGGGAGAAAGTGACAGCTGCAGATGCTGGAGATCAGAGCTGAAAATGTGTCGCTGGAAAAGCGCAGCAGGTCAGGCTGCATCCAAGGAACAGGAGAATTGATGTTTCGGGCATAAGCCCTGAAAAAAGGGCTTATGCCCGAAAAGTCGATTCTCCTGTTCCTTGGATGCTGCCTGACCTGCTGCGCTTTTCCAGCAACACATTTCCAGCTGGAGAATACTCAGGGTGCTGGTACCTGAAGACAAAGCACACTGATGGTGAAGCAATGAAAATTGGAAACACTGAAGAGGCCTTACTGGAGGAGAGGAGAGATCTTAGTTGGTTTTGATTAGGGATAAGTTTTAGATTAAGTTATATTAATACAAAGCATATGTTTAGGGTTAGGTTTAGGGTTGAAGTTCAGATTAGCATTGGGGGTTTTGTCGGTGAGTGGAGGTTACAGAGTTAGCATTGGGGGTTTTGTCGGTGAGTGGAGGTTACAGAGTTAGCATTGGGGGTTTTGTCGGTGAGTGGAGGTTACAGAGTTACAGAGTTAGCATTGGGGGTTTTGTCGGTGAGTGGAGGTTACAGAGTTAGCATTGGGGGTTTGTCGGTGAGTGGAGGTTACAGAGTTACAGAGTTAGCATTGGGGGTTTTGTCGGTGAGTGGAGGTTACAGAGTTAGAGAGTTAGCATTGGGGGTTTTGTCGGTGAGTGGAGGTTACAGAGTTACAGAGTTAACATTGGGGGTTTTGTCGGTGAGTGGAGGTTCCAGAGTTACAGAGTTAGCATTGGGGGTTTTGTCGGTGAGTGGAGGTTACAGAGTTACAGAGTTAGCATTGGGGGTTTGTCGGTGAGTGGAGGTTACAGAGTTACAGAGTTAACATTGGGGGTTTTGTCGGTGAGTGGAGGTTCCAGAGTTACAGAGTTAGCATTGGGGGTTTTGTCGGTGAGTGGAGGTTCCAGAGTTACAGAGTTAGCATTGGGGGTTTTGTCGGTGAGTGGAGGTTACAGAGTTACAGAGTTAACATTGGGGGTTTTGTCGGTGAGTGGAGGTTCCAGAGTTACAGAGTTAGCATTGGGGGGTTTGTCGGTGAGTGGAGGTTACAGAGTTAACATTGGGGGTTTTGTCGGTGAGTGGAGGTTACAGAGTTAGAGAGTTAGCATTGGGGGTTTTGTCGGTGAGTGGAGGTTACAGAGTTAGCATTGGGGGTTTGTCGGTGAGTGGAGGTTACAGAGTTACAGAGTTAGCATTGGGGGTTTTGTCGGTGAGTGGAGGTTACAGAGTTAGAGAGTTAGCATTGGGGGTTTTGTCGGTGAGTGGAGGTTACAGAGTTAGCATTGGGGGTTTTGTCGGTGAGTGGAGGTTACAGAGTTACAGAGTTAACATTGGGGGTTTTGTCGGTGAGTGGAGGTTCCAGAGTTACAGAGTTAGCATTGGGGGGTTTGTCGGTGAGTGGAGGTTACAGAGTTAACATTGGGGGTTTTGTCGGTGAGTGGAGGTTACAGAGCTAGAGAGTTAGCATTGGGGGTTTTGTCGGTGAGTGGAGGTTACAGAGTTAGCATTGGGGGTTTGTCGGTGAGTGGAGGTTACAGAGTTACAGAGTTAGCATTGGGGGTTTTGTCGGTGAGTGGAGGTTACAGAGTTAGCATTGGGGGTTTTGTCGGTGAGTGGAGGTTACAGAGTTACAGAGTTAGCATTGGGGGTTTTGTCGGTGAGTGGAGGTTACAGAGTTAGCATTGGGGGTTTTGTCGGTGAGTGGAGGTTACAGAGTTACAGAGTTAGCATTGGGGGTTTTGTCGGTGAGTGGAGGTTACAAAGTTAGCATTGGGGGTTTTGTCGGTGAGTGGAGGTTACAGAGTTACTGAGTTAGCATTGGGGGGTTTGTCGGTGAGTGGAGGTTACAGAGTTAGCATTGGGGGTTTTGTCGGTGAGTGGAGGTTACAGAGTTACAGAGTTAGCATTGGGGGTTTTGTCGGTGAGTGGAGGTTACAGAGTTACAGAGTTAACATTGGGGGGTTTGTCGGTGAGTGGAGGTTCCAGAGTTACAGAGTTAGCTTTGGGGGTTTGTCGGTGAGTGGAGGTTAGAGTTACAGAGTTAACATTGGGGGTTTTGTCGGTGAGTGGAGGTTACAGAGTTACAGAGTTAGCTTTGGGGGTTTGTCGGTGAGTGGAGGTTAGAGTTACAGAGTTAACATTGGGGGTTTTGTCGGTGAGTGGAGGTTACAGAGTTACAGAGTTAGCATTGGGGGTTTTGTCGGTGAGTGGAGGTTACAGAGTTACAGAGTTAGCATTGGGGGTTTTGTCGGTGAGTGGAGGTTACAGAGTTACAGAGTTAGCATTGGGGGTTTTGTCGGTGAGTGGAGGTTACAGAGTTAGCATTGGGGGTTTTGTCGGTGAGTGGAGGTTACAGAGTTACAGAGTTAGCATTGGGGGTTTTGTCGGTGAGTGGAGGTTACAGAGTTACAGAGTTAGCATTGGGGGTTTTGTCGGTGAGTGGAGGTTACAGAGTTAGCACTGGGGGTTTTGTCGGTGAGTGGAGGTTACAGAGTTAGAGGTGGGCCAATAATTGATACGATGCCCAAGCGGGAGCCAATGAAGGTCAGCAAATAGACAAAGGAAACATAATTTGTTCACTAGATTGATTCACTGATTGACAGGATTTTCCTAAGATGAGATGGTGAGTTAATTGAAACATGAAAATTTCTGAAAGGGCTGACTAGGGTAGACACAATTTGTTTCCATAGGGTGAGGAACCTGAAACAGTTCAGAACAGTTTTAGAATAAATAATCATTTAGGACTCAGAAATATGAATTTTTTGAATTCTGTACCCTTATGGGGAAGTGCATGCTCCATCACTAAATAAATTGAAGGTATATAGGGAGTGGGCGCAAAGATGGAATTCAGGCTCAAGATCATCCTTGATCATATTAGATAAGCACAGGAGATTCAAGGGGCCTTATGAGAGCATTTCTGCTCATATCTCTAAGACTTTACACGAAAGGAGCTTGGTATGAGGTAAAAATTGTAGCTCAGCTTTGTACAAGTTTATAAAGGATGCAGATAGGGAGTCAGATAACACGGCTTTTGAACAGATCGGTCTACAGGCTGAGAGTTTCAGCAGCAAAGGCAAAGTCAGAGATGGACAATGTTAGGCACTTGGAAGAAGGTAGTCTTGGTACTGGAGACCATGTGTGTCAAAATGACCTCAGGTTTGTAGCAGAAAATGTGTTGCTGGAAAAGCGCAGCAGGTCAGGCAGCATCCAAGGAACAGGAGAATCGACGTTTCGGGCATAAGCCCTTCTTCTTAAGCCCGAAACGTCGATTCTCCTGTTCCTTGGATGCTGCCTGACCTGCTGCGCTTTTCCAGCAACACATTTTCAGCTCTGATCTCCAGCATCTGCAGCCCTCACTTTCTCTCAGGTTTGTAGCAACCTGATTTATCCTCAGAGGGCTACCAGAGTGAGAGGAGTCAGTGACAAGGGAATGAAGTTTGACATGTTGTGGCATTACATGTATCTATAATCAGGTCAGCATGTAGCTTTAAGAGAGCAAAGTGATTACATCAGTATGACATTATGCCACGTGATGTAAAGTTTTCAGCTCCATCTTAAATAACTTCTAATATGCTTGATAATTCATCAGGAAAATCAGTTTATGAACAAACTTGAGTTCAGACAATAATGTACTTAACTGCTTTATAAAAATATTTTCTGACACATGTTACCCTAGGCAAAATTGAGGACTGCAGATACTGGAAACCAGAGTCTAGATTAAAGTGGTGCTGGAAAAGCACAGCAGGTCAGGCAGCATCCGAGGAGGAAAATCAACGTTTCGGGATTCCTAATGTAGACACTTGTTACCCGAGTCTGTGTTCATACTATCAGAGTTAACAACTCAAGAGAACATGACCTGGGGTGACAAAGATAATGGGACACTCTTTTTCTAGACTGAATTTCTATTTGCCCAGTGCTGAATAAACAATTGGATGGTGGAGGCGAGACAGGTGGCGGTGGTGGTGAGGACACAGTCACATTTGGAAGTGAAACTACTTCAGTCAACAGTTTGTTCCAATCGGACAGAATCCTGGCCAAAGAGCAGCCAACCTTTGGTGAGAATGAACCAGGTAAATAGTGTTTAACCAGCAAAGGAAATCAATCAACCACAGTCCAGCACAACCCACCACGTACCAACACAACCCACCACGTACCAACACAACCCACCACGTACCAACACAACCCATCACAGACCACCATGGTCCAGCACAACCCACCATGTACCAACCCAACCCATCACAGACCACCATGGTCCAGCACAACCCACCATGTACCAACCCAACCCATCACAGACCACCACGGTCCAGCACAACCCACCACGTACCAACACAACCCATCACAGACCACCATGGTCCAGCACAACCCACCATGTACCAACCCAACCCATCACAGACCACCATGGTCCAGCACAACCCACCATGTACCAACCCAACCCATCACAGACCACCACGGACCAGCACAACCCACCACGGATCATCAGAGTTCATCACACACCAACGCAGCCCACCACGCACCATTACATTCCCACAAGGACAACCACGGTCCAGCCCAGTGCATCATGGCCCAGTGGCTGCACACAGAGCTGGGGCAGGGGGCAGGGGGCAGGGGTGGTTCGCCATATTCACCTCCTGAGGAGAAAGTGAGGAAGTGCAGATGCTGGAGATCAGAGTCAGAAAGTGTGACGCTGGAAAAGCGCAGCCGGGCCGGCAGCATCCAGACCGAGAGTAACCTCTCACCGCACGGGGATTGGCCATTCTTCACCCCTCCCCCCTATCCCCTCCCCTATCATTGTGTGTGTCCCTCTCCCTCTCCCTCAGGCTCGCTCACCTCTCGGCGTTTTCTCTGGTGATCGAATCGACATCCGGGAGAAAAACCCAAAACATCAGCTGCCAGGCGGCTGCTTCCGGTCCCTGCCGTGGCCTCCGGTCCGGCTACCATTACAGTCCCCACCCCCACGTTAACCATTTCCGGTCCGGCTACCATTACAGTCCCCACCCCCACGTTAACCATTTCCGGTCCGGCTACCATTACAGTCCCCACCCCCACGTTAACCATTTCCGGTCCGGCTGACATTACAGTCCCCACCCCCACGTTAACCATTTCCGGTCCGGCTGACATTACAGTCCCCACCCCCACGTTAACCATTTCCGGTCCGGCTGACATTACAGTCCCCACCCCCACGTTAACCATTTCCGGTCCGGCTGACATTACAGTCCCCACCCCCACGTTAACCATTTCCGGTCCGGCTGACATTACAGTCCCCACCCCCACGTTAACCATTTCCGGTCCGGCTACCATTACAGTCCCCACCCCCACGTTAACCATTTCCGGTCCGGCTGACATTACAGTCCCCACCCCCACGTTAACCATTTCCGGTCCGGCTGACATTACAGTCCCCACCCCCACGTTAACCATTTCCGGTCCGGCTACCATTACAGTCCCCACCCTCGAGCCCACCATTTCCGGTACGGCTACCATTACAGTCCCCAGCCTCGAGCCCACCATTTCCGGTACGGCTACCATTACAGTCCCCACCCTCGAGCCCACCATTTCCGGTCCGTCTGCCATTACAGTCCCCACAATCATAGCTACCATTTCCGGTCCGTCTGTCGTGACTGTCCCACCTTCACGACATTTATTTCCGGTCCGACTGTCATTACATTCCCCACCCCCCCCCCACGTTCACTACTTCCGGTTTGTTGTTCCAACCCAAGTTGAATGTCCCTGTTGTTATCTATTATCAGACTTTTATTTTGTTGTACATTTTGCACATTGGAAGCAGAAAATACTGAAAGAGCGCAGTCGGTCTGGCAGCACCAGCAGAAATAGTTAATATTCCAGTCTGACTTTCATCAGAAAAAAGTGAAAATGTCAGATTTTGAGGCTGGAAGAGGGAGTGTTTGCAGCATTTGTAATTTCACTTTCCTTCTCTATTAAAGTGATTATAGGGCTAGTCAGTGAAATTTGGATGTTGCAATGTAAGGGAAGACCTGATGGACTGTGGGAGGGGGGGGGGGGGGGGGGAGGATTGGGAGAAAAATGTTCATGGCACAAAGCCACATGGATAAATAAACTCTGTGTGTGTGTGCCCCTCTCTCTCACTTACCTGACGAAGAGGCTGCGCTCTGAAAGCTGGTGTGATTTCAAATAAGCCTGTTGGACTACAACCTAGTGTAATGTGACTTCTGACTTTGTCCAGCCCAGTCCACATGGCACTTCCACATCAAAAATACATGAACGTTAGTATTGTGTGTATGAGAAAGGTCTTTATTCAGTGTCCATTGTTTGTTTTTTTTTTACTTGATATGCAACTATACTGAACGAAATGGCGTTTGTGACAATGCATATATGCTTTTTTTTACGCATAAAGTATATTTTTGAAATTAAAATAAATACAAAAAGCAAAAACATTGTCCAGAGTACGTGTCAATTTCACACCAGTGAACAGCTGGTATCCAAAAACTAAACAAAACAAAGTGAGAGCAAGAACAACCAACGATGAAAATGGAAGCTCAGTTAAAGGAGAGGCCATGATTTGGAATTGTGGCACCTTGTGTTCAGTATTGAAGGCTGCAGAGAGCCCATTTGAAAAGTGAGGTGATGTTCTTTGAGCTTTATTGAAACATCTTGGGAGATTGATGTCAGGATCAGGGTAACCAAATCTCATGAGTGTGGTGCGGTGATGTGTTGCAATCCAGATTGTAGGAATGACTGGGTGCTGTGCTGATAAAAGAGCAACTCGCCAGGAGAAGAGCGCAGTACACATGCAGGTGCATTGTGCTTGGAAATAAAAGGTAAAGTTGCTTACTGTCCGAATGTCGAGCCTTCAATTAAGTTAAGAGAAAGGCAGTTAAAGTGGTGTGGGGAAACAGCAGCAAAAAAACACATAGTGGACAGGCAGATGTACAAGCTGCTGTGGACAACCACATAAGTTAACAGACAAGAGTAAATTTCTACATTTGGATCAGTCTACAGAGCCTGTAAAAAGCCCAATCATGAAGTAAAGGCGTGCTATACAAAGAAAGAAGATGGTAAACGAGCTATTGTAGGCAGAGCAGCAGTGTGACTGATAATGAAAATAAACCTAAACATCCACAGGCTGGAAGATGGCAATCAGCTTGAGAACACAACAGACACACATATCATACAACTACATGAAATCTCAGGGTATGTTAGTTCTGGAATAATTCACACAATATTTCATGGAAAAATAATCATAAAATAATCAAAACCTGAAGCCTGATACCACAACCCAGGGAAACATTATTATGGCATACATCACAACAAGAGGCAACAAGACGCAGAAGTAAACCAATTGGTCCCTCGAGAGCTGCACAGTGTTATAAGGTCATAACTTGGAGGAAGGCTAATTTTGACGGTATTAGGCAAGAACTTTCAAAAGCTAATGGGGGGGCAGATGTTCGCAGGTAAAGGGATGGCTGGAAAATGGGAAGCCTCCAGCAATGAGATAACGAGAGTCCAGAGACAGTATATTCCTATTAGGGTGAACTGAAAGGCTGGTAGGTATAGGGAATGTTGGATGACAAGAGAAATTGACAGTTTGGTTAAGAAAAAGAAGGAAGCATATGTCAGGTATAGTCAAGATAGATCAAATGAATCCTTAGAAGAGTATAAAGGCAGTAGGACTATACTTAGAGAGATCAGGAGGGCAAAAAAGGGGATATGAGATAGCTTTGGCAAAAAGAGTTAAAGAGAATCCAAAGGGTTTTTATAAATACATTAAGGACAAAAGGGTAACTAGGGAGAGAATAGGGCCCTTCAAAGATCAGCAAGGCAGCCTTTGTGTGGAGCCGCAGGAGATGGGGGAGATACTAAACGAGTATTTTGCATCAGTATTTACTGTGGATAAGGATATGGAAGATATAGAATGAAGGGAAATAGATGGTGACATCTTGCAAAATGTCCAGATTACAGAGGAGGAAGTGCTGGATGTCTTGAAACAGGTAAAGGTGGATAAGTCCCCAGGACCTGATCAGGTGTACCCTAGAACTCGTGGGAAGCTAGAGAAGTGATTGCTGGGCCTCTTGCTGAGATATTTGTATCATTGATAGTCACAGGTGAGGTGCCGCAAAACTGGAGGTTGGCAAACGTGGTGCCACTGTTAAGAAGGATAGTAAGGACAAGCCAGGGAACTATAGACACACTTAGCCTGACGTCGGTGGTGGACAAGTTGTTGGAGGGAATCCTGAGGAACAGGATGTACATGTATTTGGAAAGGCAAGGATTGATTAGGGATAGTCAACATGGCTTTGTGCATGGGAAATCAGTTACACAAACTTGATTGAGGTTTTTGAAGAAGTAACAAAGAGGATTGATGAGGGCAGAGCGGTAGATGTGATTTATATGGACTTCAGTAAAGTGTTCGACAAGGCTCCCCATGGGAGACTGGTTACCAAGGTTAGATCTCATGGAATACAGGGAGAACTAGCCATTTGGATACAAAACTGGCTCAAAGGTAGAAGACAGAGGGTGGTGGTGGAGGGTTGTTTTTCAGACTGGAGGCCTGTGACCAGTGGAGTGCCACAAGGATCGGTGCTGGGTCCTCTACTTTTTGTCATTTACATAAATGATTTGGATGCGAGCATAAGAGGTACAGTTAGTAAGTTTGCAGCTGACACCAAAATTGGAGGTGTAGTGGACAGCGAAGAGGGTTACCTCAGATTACAACAGGATCTTGATCAGATGGGCCAATGGGCTGAGAAGTGGGTATAGAGTTTAATTTAGATAAATGTGCTGTGCTGCATTTTGGGAAAGCAAATCTTAGCAGGACTTATACACTTACTGGTAAAGTCCTGGGGAGTGTTGCTGAACAAAGAGACCTTGGAGTGCAGGTTCATAGCTCCTTGAAAGTGGAGTCGTAGGTAGATAGGATAGTGAAGGTGACCATATAAACCTCTATACGGTCACCCCTCAGCCTCTGTCGCTCCAGAGAAAACAGCCCCAACCTCTCCCTATAGCTCAAATCCTCCAACTCTGGCAACATTCTGGTAAATCTTTTCGGAACCCTGTCAAGTTTCACAACAACTTTCCGATAGGAAGGAGACCAGAATTGCACGCAATATTCCAACAGTGTCCTGTAAAGCCGCAACATGACCTCCCAACTCCTGTACTCAATACTCTGACCAATAAAGGAAAGCATACCAAATGCCTGGTATGATTGGAAGGGTTTGGAGGGATATGGGCCGGGTGCTGGCAGGTGGAACTTGGTTTGGGATATCTGGTCGGCATGGATGAGTTGGACCCAAGGGTCTGTTTCCATGCTGTACATCTCTATGACTCTATAACTGATCTGATTTTAATCTCAAATCCATATTCCCTCTTTGTCTAATAATCTTCACTCTCTTGCTTACCAAGGATCTGTCAACCACTGCCTTAAAAATATTCAAAATCTATTTTTCCATCTCCCAATGTTTTAAAGACTCACTGCCCTTTGAGAGAACAATATTTACTTCATCTCTTTTAAATGAGTGAGTTATTGTTGGTACACAAAGGAAAAGATGTTAACTGTGTGTTAAAAGCTTCTTTCTTTGTGCTGCATAAGTCAGTAATTTTGGAGAATGTAACATTCAGGAAGACACTCAGTTCCAAGTTGTCATTATATTTTGCTGTTCCAAAATATTACTTACTTACTACCCAGAAATGGGGGCGAAGCTAGTCTAAGAATGGGTACCCAACAATTTTTTTAAAAATTAAACACAACAGACTTTGTAAACAAATTTGAAATTATCCAGTTGGATCATCCTGACCCCCATCCCAGATTTCCATTGCATTCAACTGTGTGATCTTGGCTCTCTGGAATGAATCACATGCAACGTGATAAGGTTTTCAACAGGTCATTCAGGACTGTTAGAGGACTCTTCCACAAAAATGGAATTCAAAAGTGCTAGGCAAGGAGATGGCAAGTCAGTGAGTATGTGTGCGCGAGTATTAATAGACTCTATACAGTAGTACTGCTTTTAGGTATACTACTAGGAAGGCAACCAAACTATATTCAGTCAGAAATCCCAAGAGCAGTTGGATACCTCTATGCTGCAGATGTTCTAGGAGTTAGTAGGCAGCTAGTGAGTAAGAATTGGGATTCTGGAAAAGTCTTGGAGTAAACCACGTGCCACTAATAGTTCAATACAATTGAAAATCGGGGCCCACAGGCATTAATTGCTTGATGCAACTGAACAGGATTACAACTCGGGGAAAACGCCAAGGTGTTTCTGGCTTGGGAAAGCTAGCTGTCGGTGAAAAGCTGGAGTTGTGCCTGTGAATAAATGCTGCCGTACAGTTTCCAGAATCCAGGAGAGCACTGAGTCAGGAAGGGAGGGAGACCACCCAGTGTGGGAGCAGTTGTTGTGGCAGTTCATGTTAGAATGGTTTTTGAGAGGTACTTTCAAAACCAGAGCAACAAAAATGAAGAATTGTACTCCCTAGTGAAGTTTTAATGAGGTTTGATGATCAGCTATTGTTGTGGAGAAAATATAGAGAATCACCAGGAGGTGCAGAGAGTTCTTCAAGAAGTAGGTCTTTTATTTGCAAACAAAAAACTGTGAAACTGAGAAAGCAGATTCTCGAATGCTCATGAACCTCGTGGTCCGTGGATTTTTATATTTTTTATCATGTTTCTGTTAGCTTATCAGCATGTCCAACTGTATTAATCAAAGTACCTCACTGTAGCTACACAATAAACCAGTGATGTTAGTTCCTATTATCTCTTTAGTTGTACATTCTACTTAATGTTATTCTAATGTCACGGTTAGATATTTATTGCTAACTCTGCTACAGTGATCTTCCATTGCAGACTAACCTGTCATGAGAGATATTTAGCTATTCCATCTATTACAATAGTCTACTGTCTCAAGCTGACTCTACTACCTACTAATTAGATATTTTAATGTTCTGTCCCAAATATTTATGGTCCCAATCCTGTCATAATAACACTTAACAGAGAAACTTGCTTTGTTACTTGTGTTATCTCATCTCGCCATAGTCACCTTTCAGCCTTAACCTTACTCTGCTAATTAGTGTAAGAGCATTCCACTATTCTTATCCCATCCTGCCTTCCACAGACCACAGATCGCCAGTGGTCTTCATGCTTTTACCCTTCCCATGCTTTCATGCTCTTTATTTTCCACACTATGTCATTGAAATCTACGCAAAACTGTTGAGAAATCCATGGAATCTATTGTGATTGCATTTTCTCTTTGATGTGTGCAGAAAATCTATTAGCCATATTCACCACACATTAATTCTGGGTTTTCAAAATAAGTCGTGAATGCAGATTATATCACTGTTTTAACCTTGCATAGTAAGGTTTGTTGAAATCCATGCAATCCAGTGGCTTTATCTGTTTAGTAAGTGCCTTGGATCATCCACTTTGTCTACATTTTTAAAAAATGTAATAAGTCCCTCGATAGATCATAAGCTTGTGTTGATGATCTCGCTATCCAGGATAGTTGAACAGTTGCAAATAGATGTAGCTAATCTTAAAAAACAATGAGATGAAGGAGGGTTCACTGGGGTTTGAAGATGGCATACCCATTGAAAGGCATGTTCTGATCAGTTTTAAGGAATATTTGGGGCAAATATATCTAAAGGGTTTTGTTGAGGTGGTTGGCTACTTTGAAGAGCTTGAATATTATATAACTCTTGACCACTGATTCACCCCCCAGTGTAATGAACAAAATAAAAATATAATACAGCAAAAAAGGAAAGTTTGAACAGATAGAAACAAGGGAAGTAATCACGTGAGTACACACTCTACAGATTAGGTAAGTTCCATCGCTCTGAAAGCAAAGATACTCATTTACGGAGCATGCTCAAGACAGAAACTGATTTACAAGGTGCAAGCCTTCATCGCTTTGGATGTGAATTATAGGAGGTTGGTTAGTAAGTCTGTAAATGACACCAAAATACGAGGTGTAGTGGACAGTGAAGAAGATTTTCTCAGAGTACAATAAGACTTTGATCAGATGGGCCAATGGGCTGAGGAGTGGCACATGGAATTTAATTTAGATAAACTTGAGGTGCTGCATTTTGGAAAGGGAAGTCC
Organism: Chiloscyllium plagiosum; assembly: GCF_037043375.1. NCBI lineage: Eukaryota > Metazoa > Chordata > Chondrichthyes > Orectolobiformes > Hemiscylliidae > Chiloscyllium > Chiloscyllium plagiosum. Next base: position 68,604,709 of record NW_028270156.1, on the reverse strand, counting down.
TGGCCGGCCTTATACAATTAATGGTCGGGCCCTGGGGAGTGTCGCCAAACAAAGAGACCTGAGGATGCAGGTGCATAGTTCCGTGAAAGTGGGGTCACGGGTAGACAGGGGGTGAAGAAGGCTTTTGGCACACTTGCCTTCATTGGTCAGTGCACTGAGTGGAGGAGTGTAGGAGTTGGGAACGTCATGTTGTGGCTGTATAGGAAATTGATGAGGCCACTTTTAGAATACTGCATAAAATTCCGGTTGCTCTTCTATAGGAAGGATGTTGTTACACTTAAGAGGATGCAGAAAAGATCTACAAGGATGTTGCCAGAACTGGAGGGTTTGAGCTATAGGGAGAGGCTGAATATGCTGAGCCTTTTTTCCCTGGAGCAAAGGAGGCTGAGGGGTGACATTAAAGAGGTTTATAAAATCATGAGGGGCATGGATAGCGTGTAAAGCCAAGGGCAGTACAAAGCTAGAGGGTATAGGTTTAAGGTGAGAGAGGAAAGATTTAAAAGGACCCAAGGGGCAACATTTTCACACAGAGGGTGGTGCGTGTATGGAGCAAGCCCCAGAGGAAATGGTGGAGGAGAGTACAATTAAAACAATTAAAAGACATCTGGACAAGTAGGTGGATACGAAAGGTTTAGAGGGATATGGGCCAAATGTTAGTAAATGGGACTAGGTCAGATTGCATTGTCTGGTCAGCACGGTCAAGTAGGACCCAAAATCAGTTTCCGTGTTGTATGACTTTAAGTCAGGAGTGTGATGTAGTAATCCCCACCTGTCTGGAAGGGTGTAGCTCCAACAATGCTCAAGAAGCTTGATACCTTCCAGGACAAAGCAACACTTTATTGGCACCACATCCACAAACATCCATTCCCTTCACCATCCCTGCTGACACTCAGTAGTAACAGTGTGTACAATCTACAAGATGCACTGCAGAAATTGACCAAAGGTCCTTAGACATCGCCTTCCACCTGAAAGGACAAGGGCAGCAGATACATGGGGACAGCACCATCGGCAAGTTCCCCTTCAAGCCACTCACCATCCTGACTGGGCAATATACCACCGCTCCTTCACGGTTGCTGGGTCAAAATCCAGGAACACTTTCCTAAGGGCATCGTGGTGTAACTGCAGCACATGGGCTGCAGCGGTTCAAGAAGGCAGCTCACCAACACATTCTCAAGGACAACCAGTGGTGCTGTTCCCAGCCAATGATGCCCACATCCCATGGATGAATAAAAAAATGTCAAACTACTGATACTATGGGGATGAATGAGAAGGGTTAAACCTGAAATGTTGACTTCTCCACCTTCTGATGCTGGTTGGCTTGCTGTGTTCTTCCAGCCTCCTGCTTGTCTACTACACACACTGTGTTCAGCAAACAATAGGGTGATTCTTGTTAAACTGGAAAGGTTTAAGGTATATTACGTATAGTATTCGTGATTGTTTCCGTGAGATCAACTAGGAGACAGTGAGGTCTGCAGTTGCTGGAGATCAGAGTGGAGAGTGTGGTGCTGGAAAGGGACAGCAGGTCAGGTAGCATCTGATGAGTAGGAGAATCGACGTTTCGGGCCAGAGCCCTTCATCAGGAATGAGGCTGGGAGCCTCGGGAGTGGAGAGATAAATGGGAGGGGGGTGGGGCTGGAGGGGAAGGTGCAATAGGTGAATGGAGGTGGGAGTAAAGGTGATAGGTCAGAGAGAAGGGTGGAGCGGATAGGTGGGAAGGAAGATGGACGGGTCATGAGGACAGTGCTGAGCTGGAAGGTAGGAACTGGGGTAAGATGGGGAGAGGAGAAATGAGGAAACTGGTGAATTCCACATTGATGCCCTGGAGTTGAAGGGTCCCGATGCAGAAGATAAGGCATTCTTCCTCCAGGCGTCGGGTGGTGAGGGAGTGGCGATGGAGGAGGCTAAGGATCTGCATGTCCTTATTGGAGTGGGAGGGGGTGTTGAAATGTTCGGCCACGGGGTGGTAGGGTTGATTGGTGCAAGCGTCCTGGAGATGTTCTCTAAAGCACTCTGAGAGAAGGCATCCCCAATGTAGAGGAGCTCTAAAGCTCTGTGAGATATCATGCACAACTTTAGAGTACTCACACATTACTACTTTAGCTGCATGCTGTTACCACTAAGAATAATCACTGACAGTACTGGTTAGTTCCTCCCAGGAACAGTGCTATGTTGATTGGCAGAACATGTCTTATGATGTCAGCTAATTGTCCTCTTATTTCCGAGCCATACCTCGCATTTACTCGTAATTGTCTATTGATTTTACTCTCCCTACGCTTGACAGCAACTTGATAGAAAAATGGCTGTGATTCCCTTCACATACTTTTTTTGGGGACAAAGCTATTTACTCTTTAGCTTTACAGCTTTTCAGTCTTAAACATTTGGCTGTCAAATGCCATTGTTTGATAGCTCACCACAACTTCCCAAAATCTTCCTAGTTTCAGGGTGGGTGAAGTGCTCCAGATTAACGGAAATCCTATTTGGAGACGTGACCAACCAAGAAGCAACATCACATGCAGCATAAACTCCCAGGGATGAAGGGGAGGGGAGGAAAGATGAAGAGGAGGGAGGAGAGGGGAGAGGAGGGGATGAAGGGGAAGGGAGATTAAGGGGAGGGGAGGGGAAATGAGGGAGGGGGAGGGAAAATTAGGCAGGGAAGGGGAGGGGAATGAAGGAGAGGGAAGATGAAGGGAGAGGAGAGGAGTAGATGAAGGGGATGAGTGTCTGGGGGAGTGTGGGGGAGTGTGGGGGTGTGGGGGAGCCCCCTGGTGGGTGTCTGGGGCAGTGTGGGGGTGGGGGAAGTTTGGGGGAGGGGGGAGTGTGGGGGAGGGGGGGAGCGCCCTGGTGGGTGTCTGGGGCAGTGTGGGGGAGGGGGGAGTGTAGGGCTGGGGAAGACCCCCCTGGTGGGTGTCTGGGGCAGTGTGGGGGAGGGGTGTGTGTGGGGGTGGGGGTAGCCCTCTGGCGGGTGTCAGGGGCATTGAGGGGGAGGGGGAGCCCCTGGTGGGTGTTTGGGGCAGTGTGGGGTAGGGGGAGTGTGGGGGTGGATTGAGCCCCCTGGTAGGTGTCTGTGGCAGTGTGGGGGAGAGGGGGGGGGGATGTGAGGGTGAGGTGAGCCCCCTGGTGGGTGTCTGGGGCAGTGTGGGGGAGGGGGGAGTGTGGGGGATGGGGGATCCCCTGGGTGGTTTACTATGGCATTGTGGGGGAGGGGGTAGTGTGGGGGTGGGCTGAGCCCTGGTGGGTGTCTGGGGCAGTGTGGGGGAGGGGGAAGTGTGGGGGAGGGGGGAGCCCCCTGGTGGGTGTCTGGGGCAGTGTGGGGGAGGGGGGAGTGTGGGGCAGTGTGGGGAGGGGGTAGTGTGGGGGAGGGCGGGAGCCCCTGGGTGTGTGTCTGGGTTAGTGTGGGGAGAGGGGAGTGTGGGGAGCCCCCAGTTGGGTGTCTGGGGCAATGTGGGGGAGGGGGGGAGCCTCTTGGTGGGTGTCTGGGGCAGTGTGGGGGAGGGGGGAGTGTGGGGGGGAGGGGGTGGGGTGAGCCCCTGGGTGGGTGTTTGGGGCAGTGTGGGTGAGGGGTGTGCGTGGGGTGGGGGAGTGAGAAGCCCCTGTTGGATGTCTGGGGGAGTGTGAGGGGTGGGGGAGTGTGGGGGAGGGGGAAGTGTGGGGGTGGGGTGGAGCCCCCTGGTGGATGTCTGGGGCAGAGTGGGGGAGCCCCCTGGTGGGTGTCTGGGGGTGTGTGGGAGAGGGGGGAGTGTGGGGGAGGGGGGAGCCCCCATTGGGTACCTGGGGCAGTGTGGGGGAGGGGGGAGTGTGAGGTAGGAGGGCGTGTGGTGGAGGGGGGAGTGTGGGGGTGTTGGGATGCCCCTGGTGGGTGTCTGGGGCAGTGTGGGGGAGGAGGGTGTGTGGGTGGAAGCCCCCTGGTGGGTGTCTGGGGCAATGCGGGGAGGGGGGAGTGTGGGGGAGGAGGGGAGCACCCTGGTGGGTGTCTGGGGCAGTGTGGGGAAGGGTGAGTGTAGGGGAAGGGGGAGTGTGGGGGAGGGGGAGCCCCCTGGTGGGTGTCTGTGGCAGTGTGGGGGAGGGGGTTGTGTGGGGAGGGGGTTGTGTGGGGAGGGGGGAGCCCCATGGTTGGTGTCTGGGGCAATGTGTGGGAGGGGGTGTGTGTGGGGGAGGGGGGAGCCCCCTTGTGGGTGTCTGGGGCAGTGTGGGGTGGGGGGAGTGTGTGGAGCCCCCTGGTGGGTGTCTGGGGCAGTGTGGGGGAGAGGGGGAGCTCCCTGGTGGGTGTCTGGGGCAGTGTGGAGGAGGGGTGTGTGTGGGGGAGGGGGGAGCCCCCTGGTGGGTGTCTGGGGCAGTGTGGAGGAGGGGGAGTGTGCCGGAGGGGGGAGCCCCATGGTGGGTGTCTGGGGCAGTGTGGGGTAGGAGTGTGTGTGGGGGTGTGGGTGGAAGCCCCCTGGTGGGTGACTGGGGCAGTGTGGGGTAGGAGGGTGTGTGGTGGAGGGGGGAGTGTGGGGGTGTGGGGAGCCCCCTGGTGGGTGTCTGGGGCAGTGTGGGGGAGGAGGGTGTGTGGGGGTGTGGATGGAAGCCCCCTGGTGGGTGACTGGGGCAGTGCGGGGAGGGGGGAGTGTGGGGGTGGAGGAGCCCCATGGTTGGTGTCTGGGGCAGTGTGGAGAGCCCCCTGGTGGGTGTCTGGGGGAGTGTGGGGGAGGGGGTTGTGTGGGGGCGGGAGGAGCCCCATGGTTGGTGTCTGGGGCAGTGTGGAGAGCCCCCTGGTGGGTGTCTGGGGGAGTGTGGGGGAGGGGGGAACCCCCTGGTGGGTGTCTGGGGCAGTGTGGGGGAGTGGGGAGTCCCCTGGTGGTTGTCTGCGGGAGTGTGGCTGAGGGTGATAGCCTCCTGGTGGGTGTCTGGGGAGTGAGGGAGAGGGGTGTGTGTGGGGGAGGGGGGAGCCCCCTGGTGCGTGTCTGGGGCAGTGTGGGGGAGGGGGGAGACCACTGGTGCGTGTCTGGGGCAGTGTGTGGGGGAGGGGGGAGCCCCCTGGTGGGCGCTGGGGGGGGGTGGGTTGGGAGTGGGGGTGTGTGGGGGAGAGGGGGAGCCTTCTGGTGGGTGTCTGGGGGAGTGTGAGTGAGAGGGGTGTGTGGGGGAGGGCGAAGGCCCCTGGTGGGTATCTGGGGCAGTGTAGGGGAGGGGTGTGTGTGGGGGAGGGGGGAGCCCCCTGGTGGGTGTCTGGGGCAGTGTGGGGGAGGGTGTGTGTGTGGGAGGGGGGTGAAACCCCTGGTGGGTGTCTGGGGGAGTGTGGGGGAGGGGGGAGCCCCATGGTGGGTGTCTGGGGGAGTGTTGGAGCCCCATGGTGGGTGTCTGGGGGAGTGTTGGAGCCCCCTGGTGGGTGTCTGGGGGAGTGTGGGGGAGGGGGGAGCCCCCTGGTGGGTGTCTGGGGGAGTGTGGGAGCCCCCTGGTGGGTGTCTGGGGCAGTGTCTGGGAGAGTGTGGGAGCCCCCTGGTGGGTGTCTGGGGCAGTGTGTGGGGGAGGGGGGGAGCCCCCTGGTGGGTGTCTGGGGCAGTGTCTGGGGGAGTGTGGGAGCCCCCTGGTGGGTGTCTGGGGCAGTGTGTGGGGGAGGGGGGGAGCCCCCTGGTGGGTGTCTGGGGCAGTGTGTGGGGGAGGGGGGGAGCCCCCTGGTGGGTGTCTGGGGCAGTGTGTGGGGGAGGGGGGGAGCCCCCTGGTGGGTGTCTGGGGGAGTGTGGGGGAGGGGGGGAGCCCCCTGGTGGGTGTCTGGGGCAGTGTGGGGGGGAGGGGGGGAGCCCCCTGGTGGGTGTCTGGGGCAGTGTGTGTGGGAGCCCCCTGGTGGGTGTCTGGGGCAGTGTGTGGGGGAGGGGGGGAGCCCCCTGGTGGGTGTCTGGGGCAGTGTGTGTGGGAGCCCCCTGGTGGGTGTCTGGGGGAGTGTGTGGGAGAGGGGGAGCCCCCTGGTGGGTGTCTGGGGGAGTGTGGGAGCCCCCTGGTGGGTGTCTGGGGGAGTGTGGGGGAGGGGGGGAGCCCCCTGGTGGGTGTCTGGGGCAGTGTGTGGGGGAGGGGGGGGAGCCCCCTGGTGGGTGTCTGGGCGCATCAGCTGCAGTTGCCGGCGGCTCCAGCGGGTGACGCTGTTCAGGGAGTGGCCGGGCCTGAGGCCTGTGAGCGGCTGCGGGACAGAGAGAATAATCTGTAAATATACAGAGAGTGAGAGGGAACAGGTTAGTGAGGGGATGGTCGGCAATGGGGAGGAGGGGGGAGGGGGGAGGGGAGAGGAGGAGGAGGAGGAGGGGGGAGAGGAGGGGGGAGAGGAGGGGGGAGAGGGGGGAGGAGGAGGGGGGGGAGAGGGGCGAGAGGAGGAGGGGGGAGAGGAGGGAGAGGGGAGAGGGACAGGGACAGGGACAGGGTGAGGGAAGGGGAGGGGGTGAGGGAAGTAACAAGTTAGTGAAGGAAAGGAAGGGAGTGGGGAAGAGTCTTGTTTGAGGAGGAACAGGTTAGTGAGGGGATGGATGGATGGATTGTGGGGAGGGGGAAGGTAGGGCATAGAGATTCAGGGCTATAGGGGAGGGAGTGTGTGGGGGGGGGACATGGGAGGGAGTGAGGGGAGGGGGAGGGGGTGGTAGAGGGAGGGGGACAGGGGGAACAGGTTAGTGAGGGAAAGGAAGGGAGTGGGGAAGAGTCTGTTGTTTGAGCAGGAATAGGCTACTGAGGAAGGCGGTGCACCCGAGGTTGTGTTAACATATCGTATATAAACATCTGATGTATTAGTGGAGGTGGAGGATGGGTTTGAATAAACAGCATTTTGAAGAGGGTCAGATGTCAGTGGTGGGTGGGGTGGTGCTTGGCACTCAGTCATTGACTTTTTTTTTATTAGTTTAAATGAAGGGTTGGAGACTTATGGATTGCAATTTGCTGGTCCCGGTTGAGACATTTTTGATAAAATCTGAGGCCCGGTCACAGGGTTGGTTGTGATCTGTTCAGGAGGCAAGTGATCTCTGTCTCAGCCAGAAATACTCTCGCTTGCTGCCACTGGGTGGAATTCAGTGAATCAGTGTTCGACACACAAGCTAGCAGCTTCTTCCTACGTTCATTTGTTGATACTTATGTTTGATGGGAGTTTAGGCTGTGTCATCTCAATAAAAAGGAGTAGTCAGTGGTGGAATCCTCTCCAAAGCAGTGCCTTTATCATCCGCTGTTGGCTGGTCCATGGATGGAGACGTGACTTTGTGGTTCAGCTCGGTCTCTGGTTCATGAACACAGCTACTCTGCAAAAGGGGCTTGTGTATCCATTTCAATTCTAATTAAGTAATATTGGGATTCTGCCAACTGCTCAGTACTCAGTCATTTCCCCGTTGCCTGCGTAAAGCACTATTACTGCTTGATTAGTACATTTTGTGGGATAAATACCTTCTCTTGTGCAAGAACAGCAACTCATCTCTATGCAATGCCTTTAACATAAATCATCCCAATATAGTTCACAAAAGCATTATCAAAACAAAATACTCAGTTGTTTAGGGAGATGTTGGGGCAGAGGTCAAAACGTGGTCAAAGGGTTTGTTTTTCGGAAGATATAGAAGCAGAGAAGTTCATAGAAAAAAATGCAAAGCTTTGGATTTTGAAAGCATAAGTCATAGCTGTCAACAGGGCAGTAATTAAAATTATGGGAAGTCGGAAAAGGAGGAGTGCAGAGATTCTACAGAATTATAGAGCTGGTATAGAATACGGGGTTGTGGATGGGCATAAGTCAAGGAGTGATTTGATAACAAGGCTGAGAATTCTAGAACTGACTTAGCATACTGCTGCTGGTAATAGATTGGATTTTGATAATTTTTTTTAAATTAGAAAGAGATGATGGCCTTGAAATGCATTATTCTTGCAAAACTTTAAATAAATGACTTTTTCAGCAACCCTTCAAAATGTCATTTCAAACCATTTTAAATATAAAGCATCTCATAACATTATGCCAACTACTAATGTTCAGGGTTAACTTCTTGTTGAGGACTTGAAGAAGGGCTTATGCCCGAAACGTCGATTCTCCTGCTCCTTGGATGCTGCCTGACCTGCTGCGCTTTTCCAGCAACACATTTTTCAGCTCTAATCTCCAGCATCTGCAGTGCTCACTTTTTCCTACTTGTTGAGTTAGTCTACCTGATGAGGCTCACGGTATTTGAAATTGTACATTGTTTTTCTGGAATTTGTGATGCATTTTAGCTATTAATCTTCATTGTTGTTATCAGTGCATTTTGATTTTCACTGTGGGGAAAGCTAAATAAATGAATACAGTTCACTCCAGCGGTTTATGAACTGGAGATAAACAGTGGCTCATTTTTGGTAGTTGCTGGTTGCGTCCCAGCCAGACAATTGAACTCCCCTTTGACACACAACAATGGGATCTCCATACAGAGAGTGCAGAAGAGATTTACCCGAAATAACGCAGGGGTGACCCTTTATCTGGTGGGGTAGGGGAGTCTAGAGGAGCTGGAATTATAGAAAGAGGAAGATTTGATGGTCCGTAAAGGTTCTGATGGAATATATGGAAAACTCTGTGGTGAAAGGTTCAGTAATCAGAGGACCTCCACCTATTCCTTTAACGCTCTTTTAAACCAATTTCTTTGCCCACGTTTTTGATCATTTGCCCTCATGTAATTTAGTGTAAAATTTTGTATTTTAAAACTAATCCAGTGGGGTATTATATTACAGTTTTGGTTGTATAACAATACAGATTGTTACTTCAAGTAGATAAGATAGTGAAGAAGGCGTTTGGTATGCTTTCCTTTATTGGTCAGAGTATTGAGTACAGGAGTTGGGAGGTCATGTTGAGGCTGTACAGGACATTGGTTAGGCCACTGTTGGAATATTGCGTGCAATTCTGGTCTCCTTCCTATCGGAAAGATGTGAAACTTGAAATCAGAAAAGATTTACAAGGATTTTGCCAGGATTGAAGGATTTGAACTATAGGGAGAGGCTGAACAGGCTGGGCTGTTTTCCCCGGGGCGTCGGGGTGACCTTATAGAGGTTTACAAAATTATGAGGGGCATGGATAGGATAAATAGACAAAGTCTTTTCCCTGGGGTCGGGCAGTCAGAACTAGAGGACATAGATTTAGGGTGAGAGGGGAAAGATATAAAAGATACTTGAGGAGCAATGTTTTCATGCAGAGGGTGGTACGTGTGTAGAATGAGCTGCCGGAGGAAATGGTGGAGGCTGGTACAATTGCAACATTTAAAAAGAATCTGGATGTGTATATGAATAGGAAGGGTTTGGAGGGAAATGGGCCGGATGCTGGCAGGTGGGACTAGATTGGGTTGGGATATCTGGTCGGCATGGACGGGTTGGACCGAAGGGTCTGTTTCCGTGCTGTACCTCTCTGTGACTTTGTAGTTGAGACAGGCATAACGAGCTACATGGCTGTCTTCTTTGGCTCGACCAATAATTCCTGTCTGTTTTGCAGGCTTCAGATCCGACACACCCGAACAGGAATTGTTGTGCAGCGAAATATAATGATTGGACTGAGACTTGTGAAGCCCTGGGCCAGATGTGCTGTTCGAATGCCTGGACTATAATAGCAGATGTGCAGTTGTGCTGCTTGTGGTAAGTCAGAGAATGTACTCCTTCATACAATCAAGAGAGTCAGACATTGTAATGCACTGTGTATTTTTGCTGGTCTGGGTCGGTAATGATTTTGTAGTAAGTCTACTGAGGCCCTTCCGAGTTTGGTTCACCTGTACAGTTTCAACACGCTGCTCTTTTGCTTTGAGCCACTTCACAATGAGATGGCAACAGATTGATTTTGTAAAATTGTCAGTGAGAAGCAAGTGCGTATCAGTGAAAGAATATCAGCACATATCCAGCAGATTTTCCGCCACATTGCTTTCAGGATGTTAATGCACATGTTAGTCCAGAGCAATATAAATGCTAAGCTATGCAACATACAAGTCTGGCTGTCTGGGAATCAGGATGAGAGGTTAAGTCAAATTCTGTTCCATCAAATTAGCCAAGTTAGTGTTTAATGAAGATTGTGCTTTTTCAAATGCTTAGGGTGAATCATGGGATGAGTTAATCCCTCAGAATGAGATCTCTTTCTGAAGTTGATATTCTGGAAATTTTCTTTGTGCTTTGGAGGTTATAATCCACATCCTTGTCCACTAATTGGTGAAACCTGAACGTGACATTTGTATATATGTTACTTTATCGATATTAGATACATTTTCACTCTTAGTATCTGTGTACGGTGCTGAAATTTGATGGCACAAGTGTAGAAGAGCAAGCCAGAGAGAGACATGTGGTGACAAAATGTGAACCTGCTGCAGTATGCAACAGGACTACGTGCATGCTGAACCACGAAGTCAACCTATTACAATCAGGGCTAAACAATCCCACACTAAATATCAAATATAATCTTTCATGGGTCAGACCAAAGCTCTGCCGCCCTCCCAGATCCAGCCCTGAAGAAAGGTTACACCTGAACTGTCGACTTCTCCACCTCTGCATGGCTTGCTGTGTTCTTCCAGCCTCCTACCTGTCTATCAGTTATGAACTAAACAACTTACAGGAGGCTTCAAGAACGCTCCCATCCTCAATGATGGTGAAGCCCAGCAAGTGTGTGAAAAAGATAAGCCTGCAGTGTTTGCAACCATATTTCGGTCAGAAATGTTGAGTAGATTGCTCTTCTCAATCTTGTCCTTTGCTATGACAACTGCCAGTCTTCAGGCAATTCAATTCCTTTAAAGTTCTTCAAAGCATAAAACCTAACTGCAAAGGAAAAGGAGATTGAGGCCCATGGAGAGACTAAATGGGCATCCCTGGCAGAGCAGGACAGCGAGTGACCCGTGCATGCATTGTGTGATTGCTCACTGTGTTCTGGGGAGATTTTGTAGCACCATACTTTTGGCATATCTTTGACAAGCTGAGGCATCTGAATTGCCATCTGGCAGGAAAAGTTTGTGCAATGGAGATTGACATCTTAATAATGGAACATCTAAAGAATGACAAACATGTGACCTAAGTGTGTACTTTTTAACTTGACAGAAGACTGCAGGAAATGTCAGTTTTTAAAAAGGACCATGTAGAAGTATCTATGCTTTGCATAAGGTATGCTGAGCTTCTAAAATATTGAACTTGGGGATTCAACAGTTGAGTTTTCTAGTGTGATTGGAGGATTGATGATATTTAGGTGGTGTGCAGAAGTAATTCAGTCCTTGCCTTAAAGTTGTACATTTACGCATTATTATAGTTCCATTATGGATTCTACAGTTATAATGTAAATTGTGTACGCAAAGTCATCATCCTTTAATTGTATCTTCCCACCAATAACGTGGAGCTGTAGTGGCTGAAGCGTGTGATGATAACCTGTTATCAATAGTTTCTCAATATCAAAAGTTAAAAATCACATCACCAGGTTATAGTCCAACAGGTTTATTTGGAAGCACTAGCTTTCAGAGCGCTGCTCCTTCATCAGGTGGCTGTGGAGTATAAGATCGTAAGACGCAGAAGTTTACAGTGTGATGCAACTGAAATTATATATTGAAAAAGACCTGGATTGTTTAGTAAGTCTCTCATCTTTTAGAATGACCATGTCGATTTCACTTAGACCATAGAACGTTACAACGCAGTAACATTGCGCCGACCTGCGAAATTAATCTGATGCCCATCTGAGCCACACCATTCCATTATTATCCATATGTATGTCCAGTGTCCATTTAAATGCCCTTATCATTGGCAAGTCTGCTACAGTTGGAGACAGGCAGTTCCATGCCCCTGCTACTCTGAGTAAAGAAATTACGCTGATAGCTGTCTTAAACCTATCACCCCTCAATTTAAAGCTATGTCCCCTCGTGTTAGCCTTCACCATCCGAGGAAAAAGGATCTCACTGTCCACTCTATCTAACCCTCTGATTATCTTATATGTATCAATTAAGCCACCTCTCAACCTTCTTCTCTCCAACGAAAACAGCCTCAGCTTCCTCAGCCTTTCGTCGTAAGACCTTCCTTCCATACCAAGCAACATCCTAGTAAATCTCCTCTGAACCCTTTCCAAAGCTTCCACATCCTTCCCATAATGCGGTGACCAGAACTGTACGCAATACTCCAGATGTGGCCGCACCAGCGTCTTGTACAGCTGAAGCGTGACCTTGTGGCTCCGAAACTCAATCGCCCTACCAATAAACTCCAACACATTATATGCCTTCTTAACAACCCTATCGACCTGGGTGGCAACTTTCAGGGATTTATGCACCTGGGCACTGAGATCTCTCTGTTCATCTATGCTGCCAAGAATTTTACCACTAGCCCAACACTCTGCATTCCTGTTACTTCTACTGAAGTGAACTGCCTCACACTTTTCCACACTAAACTCCATTTGCCACTTCTCAGCCCGGCTCTGCATCTTATCTCTGTCCCACTGTAACCGACAACAGCCTTCGGCACTATCCACAACTCTGCCTACCTTAGTATCTTTTGTATGAAAGTTCTCAAGTGAACTTTAACAATAGATGCCATGTCAGCCCAGACAATGCATTGAAGGTGTGAGGTGCCCTGTGTGAGGCTGTTTGTGCCCCAGTGTTCAGACTGATTCTGTTTCTAAAAAAGGGATTTACAGAATCTTACATGGATTCATGCATTTTGTGAGCAAAACAAAATGTACTTCTGCAAGTACAAATTCACCCCACAAACCTGCGTGTGTCTTTTTCAATATAAGATTTCAGTTGCATCACACTGTAAACTTTTGCTATAAATTCTGTGTCTTACGATCTTATACTCCACAACCGCGTGATGAAGGCGCAGTGGTCTGAAAGCTAGTGCTTCCAAATAAATCTGTTCGATTATAACCTAGTGTTGTGATTTTTAAAAACTTTTTTAAGTTATTTCTAAATATTTTAAAACAAAACACGTTTGCGTACAGGTTCAAGACAGTCCAGTTTGTTAAATTCTGTAGCTGAAAACCTGCTTTGGTTGTCTCAACTCCAGCCTCGTAATCACACTGGCTCCTGTTCGTTTTGAGAACAGCCAGAACCGTTCTTTTTGATCTCCGCAAGCTCAAGAGTGGAGGACATGGGTAGTACTACCAGCATGTTGATGTGAAATGAGCACCAATAGTTCCCCTTATCCGTGGCTGGAATGTAAGAATAGCTACGCGTCAACCTTTTAAAACAAGAATTTGTGGTTGTTATCTAAGATCCTGAGCTGGAAGCCACTTTGTAGGTAGTCGTTCTTTGCTGTAAAAAGTACTAGGCGGGGTCAGTGCCAAAAGCAATCAAATCAGCGCAAGAAAGGAAAAGAGCCCCTTACCTTTGCTCCCATTTTGAGAGGAGAGTTGAAAGATGTTGAAGTGGGACTTGCTTTGATTGTTCCACATACGTTTTTTTTTTAGATTATATTAGATTACTTACAGCGTGGAAACAGGCCCTTCGGCCCGACAAGTCCACACCGACCCGCCGAAGCGTAACCCACCCAGACCCATTCCCCTACATTTACCCCTTCACCTAACACTACAGGCAATTTAGCATGGCCAATTCACCTAACCCGCACATTTTTTTTTTGGATTTTGGGAGGAAACCGGAGCACCCGGAGGAAACCCACGCAGACACGGGGAGAATATGCAAACTCCTGTGAAGTAGACAAGCTTAACAATATATTTTATTTTGTGGAGTACTTCATGTCATCTTTCAAAGAAAAATTGAAACATTTAAAGGGATATGGGCCAAATGGGACTAGGTTTATATAAGATATCTGGTCAGCATGGATGGGTTGGACTAATGGGTCCGTTTCTGTGTTGTGTATCTCTATGACTCTATGATTTAGCTTCCTAGGCCAATTTAACTATTCACTGAGATCATGGCTGATCCATGACGTACTTCCACATTCTTGCCTTTGCCCCATATCAGTTAATACCCCAGGTGAACGGAAATCTATTAGTCTCTGATTTAACATCACAACTCGATCCAGCATTAACTGATGCTATTGGAAGAATGAAGACTAGAACTGGGGCCACTGTTTAAGAATAAAAGGTGTCCCTTTTAACATCAGATGAAATTCCTTTCCCCCAGGTGGTTATCAATTGATGGAATTCTTTTCCCAAGAAACCAAAGAAATTAGGTCATTGAATTTTTTTAAGGCCGAGTTGATATATTTTTGAAGCGCAAAGAGGTTAAGGGTTCTGAGGGGGAAGGCAGAAATATGGAGTTCAGACCACAACCAGATCGGCCCTGACTTCTCAGATGGTGAAGTAAGCTTGAAGGGCCAATTGGCCTGCTTCTCTTCCTAATTTCTACATTTTGTGTTTCTATGTTTTGCATTTAGAAGGGTTGTCTAATCTTGTTCCTGATAGGCCTATTCCCTAGCTTTCAGACTAGGTCTTCAACCAGCAGAAATATTTTCTGTTTACTCTATTGAGTTCCCCCTTAATATCTCAAAAGCTTTAATCAAATCACCCTTAACTATCTATATTTCGGGGAATACTAGCCTTTCTTTGTAATCTGTCCTCATTTAATCATTGCAGTCTGTTTATCATTTGATTCTGGATTAGTGGTGCTGGAAGAGCACAGCAGTTCAGGCAGCATCCGAGGAGCAGCGAAGGAGCATTGATTTCGCTTCTCCTCGGATGCTGCCTGAACTGCTGTGCTCTTCCAGCACCACTGATCCAGAATCTGGTTTCCAGCATCTGCAGTCATTGTTTTTACCTTGTTTATCATTTGAGTAGACCTGCATTGTACTTCATTCATTGCCAGTCTATCTTTTCTAAGGTGTGATTGCCAAAATTGACAACAATACCCAGGACTTTGAGTAACTACAGTCTTACTTCTACCCCTTTAGTGTCCTAGATTTAAAGATCAGCATTGCATAAGACTTTTTGCTCATCTTTGTTCACTATATTTTAATCTCTATACATGAGTGCCTTAAGTTTGTTTGTATCTCAACTGCACATCATTTTACCTGCTTAAGAAAATACATCAGTCTCCACTTTTTCAGTTCAAAGGGTTGACCTCTAACTTGCCTACATTGAAATCCATTTGCCACAACTGAACTCATTCACTGTAAGGAGCTGGTGGCATTGTGGTAATATAATTGGACAAGTAGTCCAGAGCTCCATGCTGGTGTTTTGGTAACGTATTGGCACGTGGTGAAATTTGAATTCAGAATTAGTCTGGAATTTGGAAAAAAGCTATCTAATGGCAACCACTGTCACTTGTTATTAAACAAAGATGGCTGGGTCACTCATATCCTTTTGGGGAAAAAATCTGCAATCCTTATCTGGTCTGGCTTACACATTACTCTAGACATATATAGCAGTTTGGTTGACTCTTAGCTACCCACTGGATGGGCAACAAACACTAGCCTATCCAGTAATGTACATATCTCATGAATAAAAGAAGAAAAATCACACAACACCAGGTTAGAGTCCAACAGGTTTATTTGGAAGCTTTTGGAGTGCTGCTTCTTCATCAGGTTTCTGTAGAACGGGATCATAAGACTCAGAATTTATAGCAAAGGATTAGTGTTATGCAACTGAAATGATATATTGAACAAACCTATTCTTAACGGCAATCTAGTTTTGTTCAATATATCATTTGAGTTGCATGACACTGTAATCTTTTGCTGTAAATTTTGTGTCTTATGATCCCGTTCTACAGCTGCCTGATGAAGGAGCAGCACTCTGAAAGCTAGTGCTTCCAAATAAACCTGTTGAACTATAACTTGGTGTTGTGTGATTTTTAACTTTATCCACCTTAGTCCAACACCGGCTCCTCCTCATCTTAAAAGAAAAATGACTAAATCCATTAATATCCCTTTGAAGTTTTATGTTTCCATCTACGCTGCTTACAATGCCTCTTTGCCTTATGTTATCAATAAATCAGAATATGTGGCTTTTTAATCCCATTGGACTCATTAATGAAAGAATAGTTGAGGTTTCCCCACAGATCCTTCTGTGATACCATTTGTCACATCCTACCAATTAGAGGACCTGTCTATTTACCTTAATCTCCTATCTTCTTCTGCTGAGGATTACATACCTGAATCCTTAGGTGTCTCTGTTCAACAACACAAACCCAGGGCTCTACCATTAATTGTCTAAGTTTGTCCTTGTTTGATTTGTTGTATTATGAAAATGCAATGCTTCACATTTATCCAAATTAAACTCCATTTGCCAATAGTGTTACAATCATATCATAATCTTTTGTTGTTTTACTTGTTAACAGATTTGATCTGTTTACTGTGAATTTCTGACTAACTCATCCTGTTCAGACTGCCCTTAACTAAATCTAGAATCTAAATAAATCCTTTGGTTTACTTCCTTTTCAAACATTAATTTTGAATTTGATTGCGTTTGATTATCATTTGATTACATTTGGTACTGTTAGCTAAATTATAGAGTTGTAAGATTTTACAGTGAAGAAGGAGGCTATTTGGTTCATCAGATATACTCTTGCATCTGGTTTATTGTTTGTATGCCAGTCTAATATAGCCTCCCTCCTTTGTCAATTCTGTGGTAATGAATAAAAATTTTGCAGGAGCATTTGTGACAGATTGAATGTCTATGTCCAGATCCTAATGGGTTCTATTCTTGCACCTAGAATAATTATAAAATCAGCTCTTGATTACTGCAGGACACATTGGATTGCTCTCAGGCAGCTGAAGAGTATGACCAATATCTCTATACCCCTAAGCTTTAGCACATAAGTGGAATGTATAATGGAAACAGGGGAAATTCTGCATATGTGTAAGTTACTTTTACCTGCTTGTCAAAATTAACACAATAATGGATAAGTACAAGGTAAAATATCCCATATTAACTACTTGTCAGCAAAAATAAAGAATTGCATTTATATAGGGTCTTCCATGTCCCCAGGATGTCCTGAAGCTCACATCTGGCCACTGAAGTACTTTAAGTGTAGCCACTGCTGAAGTGCAGGAAATGGCTATGTTGATCCAATTAGTTTTAAGTATAATACACACTCGTCTACTTGTAACACATTACCTTATATTTCATGTATCATATTCACTGAGCTGCATTTTAAGTGAAACTACACATTGACAGCGTAGTAAATGCATCTGTATTATAATGAAGACAAGTGTTGTACTGTGGGCGGAAGTGACGCTTTCGAGGTGAATTGAACTATAGAAAAACGGAAAAGAGGTGGTGTTCCATTAAACCACATCCTAAAGTTCAGCTACTTCTCAAAACCGCTCAGAGCACAAAAGGAAAAGTTTGCAAAGACAGTGCCGACTAGGTCCAAAGTAAGCATGGTTTTTGCATGGAATTATTATTTGAAGAGTTATATTGAAAACTTTATGATTGTGTAACATCATGCAGTGTTAACTGGAATGAAGTTAGGCAACTGCAGGCACTGGTATTGAGAAGCAGACGGGTTTAACCAGGGTTCTTGCTCTAGACTGCGAAACATTCACTGTGGATCTGGCTGACCAGTGTTGCATCCTTTTTAATTTGTGGAAATTTGCTATTGAGCTCGAGCATAAAACATGGATTGGAACCCATAAGAGGTTTAGTGGGAACGTTTTTTTTAATAGAGCAGAATTATTTGTTGGTTAAAGCAGGTGCAGTGTATGTTCATGATCTTTCTGTCTGCAAAGGGCTTTGTGTATTATTATGTGTCGTGTGAAGTACATGTGAATGTGGCTCACTGCAAGCCAACTGTCATTCCTAAATAGGTGACAATCAAAATATGGTTAGTTTCTCAGAGCAGTGCTTTGACCAATCAGAATCAACATGCCCTTGATTTAAAATCTAAACAAAGCTTGGCAGTTAACTATCAGTTATCACTAACTGATGCATTCTCCATGTTAAAGCCTCTACCAGTCAGAGACCACTTGCCAACCAATCAGCACTCTCCTCTTGTACAATATAAATGTTGATTTGGAGATGCTGGTGTCGGACAAAATTAAAAATCACACAACACCAGGTTACAGTCCGACGGGCTTATTTGGAAGTCCAAGCTTTCAGACCGCTGCTCCTTCATCAGATAGCTAGTTGTGCAGGATCATGGGACACAGAATTTATAGTTAAAGATCAGTGTCATACAGCTGATGCAATATGTTGAACAAACCTAGATAGTTAAGTCTTTAATAACTTAGAATGGGAATGCAGGTTTGGATTGATTAATATGTAAATCCCAGAACTTCTTTCAAGTCACATTCCCAAGGTAACGTAAGTTTTTATAAGAAAAAGTTACATCTCAGCTCAGACAATGCGTTAAAGGTGTGATGTTAGGGTCTGTCTGTATCCCAACCTTGTATCAGACTAATTCTGTTTCCAAATTGATAAAATGTCGCATGGACTGACTGCCTCCAAATTGTGCGCTTTTTGAACAAAATAGAATGTATCTGCAAATGCAAATTCACCCCATGGACTTACGGGCGTGTGTGTGTACACGTGTGAGGGAGAGAGCATGTGTGCGTGAGTGTGTGCGCGAAATGTGGAGGGTTTGCATGTGAGGGTGTGCGCAAGAGTGTGGGTATATGTGTGTGTCTGAGAGAGGGGGCCTGTGTGTATATGTATGTGTGCTTGTGTGTGAGAGAGTGTATAGTGTTGTGTGGTTTGTTGACAATACCTTGCATCAGTTGTATGACACTTTGATCTTTTACTATAAACTCTGTTTCCTATGATTCTGCCCCACTAGCTACCTGACAAAAGAACAGTGCTTTGAAAACTTGTACTTCCAAATAAACCTGTTGGACTGTAACCTGGTGTTGTGTGATTTTTAAAAGTATAAATGTTGTTTTTCCTTTTACTGTGGTGGTACTTATAAGTTGTCCTGATGAGTGCAAGCCAAAAGGCTTTACCAAAAGTGTATATCCTCCGCAATACTTGAGCTTGGTACAAGTTGTTGGTGGAGTTGCTGACGAGCATGACAAGAGAAAGATCAAGGGTAGAGTGGAGATGAGAGCAAAAACGAAAACTTTTGGTTCAAGAAACACTATCGAAGGAACTTCGCTGAATTGATAAACAAAACTTGACACTGAGACTGGAGATTTGGTATGGGTGACCAAAGTCTTGGCTGAAGAGAGAGGCTTTAATTAATAGCTTAAAGGAGGGAAGAGGAGACAGTGGTTTGGGGGGAGATTTCTAGAGATTTAAGATCTTGGGCACTGAAAGGATGGCCACGTTGCTGAAGTGATTAAAATGGGTTGAAGATATTGCTATGTTTTTGGGACCGGAAGAGTTTGGGAGGGGGGGGGGGCGTGGAGAGCAAACCCATGGAGAAATTTGAAAGCACGAATGGGAATTTTAAGACTAAGATATTGTTGAACTGAGAGTTAGTGTGGTCAGCGAGAACAGGGTCAAAGGATAAAGAAGACTTAGTCTGAGTTAGAACACTGGGTGGCAAGTTTTGGATGATTTCAAATATATAGAGAATGTAAAGTATGGTGCTTGGCGTTAGATGCAATATTCCAGTTCAGGCTGAAACACAGAGGTGGATAATGACAAGCAGATTTGAAGGTGGGGAGGGGGGGGTGGCACCTAAGGAGGGAAAAAAAGGTAATAATATCAGCTGATGTGGGAATTGGGAAGTCATCAGCATTTGTTTCAGAGTAATGTCTAGAGAGCAGGATGTAGGTCTCATGGAAAATGAATTCTTGGGGATGGGAGGAGACATGAGGACAGGCAAGAGAGCAAGTAGAGAAATTAAAGTTTAGGGTTAGTGCAGGCAAACCTTATAGGAAGTTTGACCTGAAGGACTGGGGAAGGGGAGGAAATGTCTTTGTTGTTGAGTATGTTCACAATAGAGGTATACAGATTTTTAGATGCTAAGGAAATCAAATGTGTATAGGTAGTGCAGAAAGGTAGAGTTGCTTTAGATGCTCATGCGTTATATTGGATGGTGAAGCAGGCTCGATGTGCCTTAAGCACTTGGAGAAGACAGGAAATGGGTTCAATATCATGCCTGCCAGGAGAGGAAAGAAGCGGGGGATTATCTTTTGCATACCCAGAGTGATCCTGCAGCAGACAGCTTGTCGTCATCATTGCTTTGAGCAGGGTTTGGTAGTAAATGCTGAAACCAGTTGTGTGCCACATTCTTTCAAATCTGTATCCCTTGGACTTTGCGGAGTGGAGAGGAAAGCTGTACTGGAGAATGGCTAATTTGAAGGTAAGTAATGGATTCATTGAAATCTGGGGCTTCACAGTGAAGTGAAGGTTGTGCATAACCAGACTGAAAACTGGAGAAATGTCTTTTATTGATTCTTGGGATCTGGGTAGCATTGGCGGGGGGGGGGGGTGGTCAATCCTAATTGCTGTTGGAGGTGATAGTGAGCTTTGGAGTCGGAGTGAGGCAAAGACGTATCGTTGTCCAAGTTCTGCAGAGATCAGTGTGGTCAGCAAGTGAAAGCCAAGAGCTATTTAAAGAGTAGAGAGGTTTGGATGACGCGTTGTGTGAGAGGACCATTAATGACAATGAAATCCAAGAGGTGTTGCCGAATCAGTTATCATCGCAGAGAAAAATATAGTGGCAAAGTTGGAAATTACAAAAACCTCCAGAAAACATGAAACAGTGAGCTTCTGGCCAGGAGTCAGAACGCAGCAGAATCTGAAAAACAAGTAGACGAGTCAGTGGCTCAGCAAAGGAAATGTAAGCACCAGAGCAGCAGATCAGAGAGACAGGGTGGACTGTAGTGCAGAAACATCGGGATAGAATTTCAAGTCCAATAGAGTATTGACTGGTCACCCATTCACAGCACCTGATATTTAATTCCCTTTTGCAACAGGCAGCCAATACAATTTCATCTGCTTATTGCCACTGGCCAAATCAGACTGCTACTGCATAGTCTTGGTGTCCACGTAAATCCAGATATTTGCAAGCTCATTTGAACAAAGAGGCAGTTCTCATTCAGAAAAGCAGAGAGCAGGTGTGATCAGAAAGTGAGCCATGGAGGTTTCAAACTAGCAGTTCATTTGTACTTGGGACTAAAATGAACCAACTGTAAGAAATTAAGCAGTAGAAGAGAGGGGACTCAGAAGCCAAAAGGCAAGAAGGAAAATTTCTGCATGTTTTGTCACTTCAGAGAATTCTAGAAGAATTTCTAGAGCACTTTCCCTTCCTTTCACTGATGACACGTCAGGCGTGTTTCCACTACATTGTCACAAGTGAATCAGTGAAGTAAAGGCATTCCCTTATAAGGTGGCAGGAAGTAAAGCAAAAATATGCAGAATTGCCCGGTTGGTTAACATCGCGTCTGCCACTCTGCATGCACTTGGATATGTCCAGTCTCTGCTGCTGCTGCCTGTGTCACAAGAAGAACTGTGATCCATCCTGGGTGGCTGTTTACAGTTGATTATGAAGTTGTGGTTTGGCGTTTTACGATTGCCCTAGTAGATGTACTTGTTCCAGTAGGTGCCTGCTACGGTTGCCTCTCACACACTTGGAGTAATTGTCAGTGGTGTTTACAAAAAAAGGATGCAGTGTTCTAATAAGTGGATGCAACTTTTAAGCTGATCACTTGTTCTTTTTGTATGAGAAGAGAAGTTTGATTTGTCCTGTTATTCTAAGTATTGAGAATAACTTGAAGCTGTTCTAGGTAGTTCAATGTCACTATGAGGAGAAACACTGTGCATGCTTGTACAATATCAGGGTGTTTCATTTTAAACTCAATCCTTATAGAACGCTGAAAATTTACTGCGATATAGGTCGTACTCTGTGATTAATCAGCACATATTCCGTTAATGAACATTGGGAAATTAATATATATGAATACATTACTGAGTAGTGTGTTCATTCTTACGTTTTATTGAGATCTCTTGATTAAATTTTAAAAATATAAGCCATAAATACTCAGTGATGGTTAATACTTAATACTTATTAGCCTTTTTAGAGAAGACTTCTGGGTCTGTGGATTGTGAAGAAGCAGAGGTAGCCTTTAGTAGAGTGATGTGCTCTTCCTGTTGGATGTGGGAGTTTAGGGAGAGTTTTCATGTTACTGGTTATTATGTGTGCAGGATTCGCAACCAAAGACACATCCTATCAGATTGCATGGATCGGTTCGAGTGGCAGTTAGAGGCAATGAGGAATTTATAAGAGCTATGCATGTGATGGATGGCAGTTATAGGAAGGGAGAAAAGCCGCAGATACAGTCAGGCAATGGGTTACCTCCAGGAAAGGTAGGGGAGGGAGTCAGGTAGTGCAGGAGTCTCCTATAGCTGTCCCCATCTCAAACAAGTATGCTGTTTTGGAAAATGTGGGGGGGGGGTGAACTCTCAGGGGAATGTAGCACAAACAGCCAAGTTTCTGGTATTGGCTCGAATGTAATCAGGTCTATGTCAGGTTCCAAGCAATCAATTGTGATGGGGACTCTCTAGTCAGAGGCACAGACAGAGGTTTCTGCGGTCAACAGCGAAAAATCAGAATGGTGTTTTGCCTGCATGGTGTCAGGATCAAGGATATCAGAGAGTGTGCAGAATGTTCTCAAAGAGGAGAGGAACCAGCAGGAGGTAATTGTACACATTGGAGCTAGCAACATAGGAAGGGAAAAAGATGAGATTCTGAAGGGAAAATATAGAAAGTTAGACAGGAAATTAAAAAGGAGGTCCTCGAGGGTAGTAATATCTGGATTACTCCCGGTGCTATGAGCTAGTGAGGGCAGGAATAGGAGGATAGAGCAGATGAATGCATGGCTGAGGAGCTGGTGCAGGGGAGAAGAGTTCACATTCCTGGATCATTGAAATCTTTTCTGTGGTAAACGTGACTTGTCCAAGAAGGATTGATTGTATCTGAATTGCAAGGGGACTAATATACTGGCAGGGAGATTTGCTAGAACTGCTTGGGAGGATTTAAACTAGTCAGATGGGAGAGTGGGACCCAGGGAAATAGTGAGTAAAGAGATCAAACTGAGACTGGAACAGTTAGGAAAAAGTGTGTCAAACAGTCAGGGCAGGCAGGAACAAAGCAGAGAACAAGGTAGGACTGATAAATTAAACTGCATTTATTTCAATGCAAGGGGCCTAACAGGGAAGGCAGATGAACTCAGGGCATGGTTAGGAACATGGGACTGGGATATCATAGCAATTACAGATACGTGGCTCAGGTATGGGCAGGACTGGCAGCTGAATGTGCCAGGACACAAATGCTACAGGAAGGACAGAAAGGGAGGCAAGAGAGGAGGGGGAATGGCATTTTTGACAAGGGATAGCATTACGGCTGTACTGAGGGAGGATATTCCTGGAAATACATTCAGGGAAGTTATTTGTGTGGAAATGAGAAATAAGAAAGGGATGATCACCTTATTGGGATTGTGTTATAGACCCCCTAATAGTCAGAGGGAAATTGAGAAACAAACTTGTAAGGAGATCTCAGCTATATGTAAGAATAATAGGGTGGTTATGGTCGGGGATTTTAACTTTCCGGATATAGACTGGCTCTGCCATAGTGTTAAGGGTTTAGATGGAGAGGAATTTAAGTGTGTACAAGACAATGTTCTGATTCAGTATGTGGATATGCCTACTAGAGAAGGTGCAAAACTTGACCTACTCTTGGGAAAAAAGGCAGGGCAGGTGACTGAGGTGTCAGTGGGGGAGCACTTTGCAGCCAGCAACCATAATTCTATTAGTTTTAAAATAGTGATGGAAAAGGATAGACCAGATCTAAAAGTTGAAGTTCTAAATTGGAGGAAGGTTAATTTTGACTGGATTAGGCAAGAACTTTCAAAAGTTGACTGGGGGCAGATGTTCGCAGGTAAAGGGACAGCTGGAAAATGGGAAGTCTTCAGAAATGAGATGATGAGTGTCCAGAGACAGTATATTCCTGTTAAGGTGAAAGGAAAGGCTGGTAGGTATAGGGAATGCTGGATGACTAAAGAAATTGAGGGCTTGGTTAAGAAAAAGAAGGAAGCATTTGTCAGGTATAGACAGGATAGATCGAGTGAATCCTTCGAGTATAAAGGCAGTAGGAGTATACTTAAGAGGGAAATCAGGAGAGCAAAAAGGGGACATGAGATAGCTTTGGCAAATGTGGTTAAGGAGAATCCAAAGGGATTTTACAAATACATTAGGGACAAAAGGGTAACTGGGGAGAGAATAGGGCCCCTCAAAGATCAGCAAGGTGACCTATGTGTGGAGCCACAGGAGATGGGGGAGATACTAAATGAGTATTTTGCACCGGTGTTTACTGTGGAAAAGGACATGGAAGATATAGAATGGAGGCAAATAGATGGTGGCATTTTGAAAAATGTCCATATTACAGAGGAGGAGGTGCTGGATGTCTTAACTCATAAAAGTGAATAATCCCCCAGGACTTGATCAGGTGTACCTGAGAACTCTTTGGGAAGCTAAGGAAGTGATTGCTGGGCCTCTTGCTGAGATATTTGGATCATCAATAGTCACAGGTGAGGTGCTGGAAGACTGGAGGTTGGCTAACTTGTTGCTACTATTTAAGAAGGGTGATAAGGAAAAGCCAGAGAACTATAGACCATTGAACCTGACATCAGTCGTGGGCAGGTTGTTGGAGGGAATCCTGAGGGACAGGAGTTACTTGTAATTGGAAAGGCAAGGATTTATTAGGGATAGTCAGCATGGCTTTGTGTGTGGGAAATCATGTCTCACAAACTTGATTGAGTTTTTTGAAGAAGTAACAAAGAGGATTGATGAGGGCAGATCTATATGTTGGATGTGATCGATATGCACTTCAGTAAGGCTTTCGACAAGGTTCCCCATGGGAGACTGGTTAGCAAGGTTAGATCTCATGAAAAACAAGGAGAACTAGCCATTTGGATACAGAACTGGCTTGAAAGTGGAAGACAGAGGGTGGTGGTAGAAGGTTACTTTCCAGACTGGAAGCCTATGATCAGTGGAGTGCCACAAGGATCGGTGGTGGGTCCACTGCTTTTCATCATTTATACAAATGATTTTGATGTGAACATAGGAGGTACAGTTAGTAAGTTTGCAGATGACACCAAAATTGGAGGTGCAGTGGACAGTGAAGAGGGTTACCTCAGATTACAACAGGATCTTGATCAGATGGGCCAATTGGCTGAGGAGTGGCAGATGGAGATATGAGGTGCTGTATTTTAGAAAAGCAAATCAGAACAGGATGAATACACTTAATGGTAAAGTCCTAGGGAGTGTTGCTGAACAAAGAGACCTTGGAGTGCAGGTTCATAGCTCCTTGGAAGTGAAGTCGCAGGTAGATAGGATAATGAAGAAGGCGTTTGGTATGCTTTCCTTTATTGGTCAGAGTATTGAGTGCAGGAGTTGGGAAGTCATGTTGCGGCTGTACAGGACATTGATTAGGGCACTGTTGGAATATTGCGTGCAGTTCTGATCTCCTTCCTATCAGAAAGATGTTGTGAAACTTGAAAGGGTTCAGAAAAGATTTACAAGGATGTTGCCAGGGTTAGAGGATTTGAGCTACAGGGAGAGGCTGAACAGGCTGGGGCTGTTTTCCCTGGAGCGTCGGAGGCTGAGGGGTGACCTTATAGAGGTTTATTAAATTATGAGGGGCATGGATAGAGTAAATAGACAAGGTCTTTTCCCTGGGGTCGGGGAGTCCAAAACTAGAGGGCATAGGTTTAGGGTGAGAGGGGAAAAATTTAAAAGGGACCTAAAGGGCAACTTTTTCACACAGAGGGTGGTGGAGGCTGGTACAATTACAACATATAAAAGGCATGTGGTTTGATATATGAATGGGAAGGGTTTGGAGGGATATGGGCCAAGTGCTGGCAAATGGGAGTAGGTTAGGTTAGGATATCTGGTCGGCATGGACGGGTTGGACTGAAGGATTTGTTTCCGTGCTGTACATCTCTATGACTCTATGAAACTTTGGACAGGAAAAGCTTTCAGTATTGTTTGGTATAATACAACAGAGCCTAAAGATTTCCAGCTCGATTGGCTGCTCTTACTCCAATTGGCTCCTTATTGAGTCTTTCGAGATAAAACAATCAGAGAGTTATTCCTTTCCAATCTGAAGCATTTGAAGAGGTTTACAATGTAACCAATGAGATCATGTGGAATATACATCAAGTGCTGCAATTCACTAATGGCGTGGCATCATAGTGGGTGCAACTGCGTATTCACAGATGGATCACTGAGGCGATTATTAATAGCAGCATTCTACCCCTGCATTGGGCTCAAATACTCGATGACATTAATGGTATTTGGAGGTAGACATCAGAAACTTCATTGTGCCACCTAGAAGCCAGAGCTTGTAGCTACATTGTTACAGATTGATTCTTTACATGTTGGATTTCCATTCCCATTATTTGCATACATTAAATATTGGCATTAAAACAAAAATCATGATAGTATGAAGTTGGCCAAAGTTGGACAGGGAATTAACAGATACGCAAGATCTTTCATATCTATAGATCTGTTGTACGAATTAACAAAATATAAAAATAGAACTGTCACTTGTTAGTTTTTTTTAAATCTACATAACCTTGTCTTTCTCCAAAGGCAAAAGATACAGAATATGAGCAGTCAATGCCCCCAGCCTCGAGTTAAC
Organism: Chiloscyllium plagiosum; assembly: GCF_037043375.1. Lineage (NCBI taxonomy): Eukaryota > Metazoa > Chordata > Chondrichthyes > Orectolobiformes > Hemiscylliidae > Chiloscyllium > Chiloscyllium plagiosum. Next base: position 68,578,286 of record NW_028270156.1, on the reverse strand, counting down.
CACAAGATATGCCAGTTGTGTTTAATTCTCTGTAAGGAGGATCTGAGCATCATTATTCAACAGACAAACCAATTTAACCACATGAGCTTTGGCAAATAGAATTAGGGAGAATCCAAAGGGTTTTTACAAATACATTAAGGACAAAAGGGTAACTAGGGAGAGAATAGGGCCCCTCAAAGATCAACAAGGCAGCCTTTGTGTGGAGCCGCAGAAAATGGGGGAGATACTAAATGAGTATTTTGCATCAGTATTTACGGTGTACGGTGGAAAAGGATATGGAAGATATAGACTGTAGGGAGATATATGGTGACATCTTGCAAAATGTCCAGATTACAGAGGAGGAATTGCTGGATGTCTTGAAACGGGTAAAGGTGGATAAATCCCCAGGACCTGATCAGGTGTACCTGAGAACTCTGTGGGAAGCTAGAAAAGTGATTGCTGGGCCTCTTGCTGAGATATTTATATCATCGATAGTCACAGGTGAGGTGCCGGAAGACTGGAGGTTGGCAAACGTGGTGCCACTGTTTAAGAAGGGTGGTAAAGACAAGCCCGGGAACTATAGACCGGTGAGCCTGACCTCGGCGGTGGGCAAGTTGTTGGAGGGAATTCTGAGGGACAGGATGTACATGTGTTTGGAAAGGCAAGGACTGATTCGGGATAGTCAGCATGGCTTTGTGCATGGGAAATCATGTCTCACAAACTTGATTGAGTTTTTTTAAAAAGTAACAAAGAGGATTGATGAGGGCAAAGCAGTAGATGTGATCTATATGGACTTCAGTAAGGCGTTCGACAAGGTCAGATCTCATGGAATACAGGGAGAACTAGCCATTTGGATACAGAACTGGCTCAAAGGTAGAAGATGGTGGTGGAGGGTTGTTTTTCAGACTGGAGGCCTGTGACCAGTGGAGTGACACAAGGATCGGTGCTGGGTCCTCTACTTTTTGTCATTTACATAAATGATTTGGATGCAAGCATAAGAGGTACAAGTTAGAAAACTTGCAGATGACACTAAAATTGGAGGTGTAGTGGACAGCGAAGAGGGTTATCGCAGATTACAACAGGATCTGGACCAGATGGGCCAATGGGCTGAGAAGTGGCAGATGGAGTTTAATTCAGATAAATGTGAGGTGCTGCATTTTGGTAAAGCAAATCTTAGCAGGACTTATACACTTAATGGTAAGGTCCTAGGGAGTATTGCTGAACAAAGAGACCTTGGAGTGCAGGTTCATAGCTCCTTGAAAGTGGAGTCGCAGGTAGATAGGATAGTGAAGAAGGCATTTGGTATGCTTTCCTTTATCGGTCAGAGTATGGAGTACAGGAGTTGGGAGGTCATGTTGCGGCTGTACAGGACATTGGTTAGGCCACTGTTGGAATATTGTGTGCAATTCTGATCTCCTTCCTATCGGAAAGATGTTGTGAAACTTGAAAGGGTTCAGAAAAGATTTATAAGGATGGTGCCAGGGTTGGAGAATTTGAGCGATAGGGAGAGGCTGAACATACTGGGGCTGTTTTCCCTGGAGCATCGGAGGCTGAAGGGTGACCTTATAGAGGTTTACAAAATTATGAGGGGCATGGATAGGGTAAATAGTCCAAGTTTTTTCCCTGGGTGCAGGGAGTCCCGAACTAGAGGGCATAGGTTTAGGGTGAGAGGGGAAAGATATAAAAGAGACCTACGGGGAAACCTTTTCACGCAGAGGGTGGTACGTGTATGGAATGAGCTGCCAGAGGAAGTGGTGGAGGCTGGTACAATTGCAATGTTTAAGAGGCATTTGGATGGGTATATGAATAGGAAGGGTTTGGAGAGATATGGGCAGTGTGCAGGCAGGTGGGACTAGATTGGGTTGGCATATCTGGTTAGCATGGACGGGTTGGACTGAAGGGTTTGTTTCCATGCTGTACATCTCTATGACTAAAAGCAAAATACTGCAGATACTGTAAATCTGAAACAAACACAGAAATTCAGCAAGTCTGGCAGCATCTATGTCGAGAGAAAGTCCACCATGACTGCTGTTCAGAACCAAGTGCTGTTCATCTTAACAGCTAAGCATGCTCTTAACTAAGACTCCTTTGTCTTATTATCAGGATGACCTTTGTCCTTCTGAATAGGTATTAATTACCTGTTCAATCGTTGGCAGGGAACCTGAATTTATTGGTGCGATGCTCTTGTTAAGTGACTGTCTTTTATATATCCTTGATCTTCTCTAATCTGTTTTTCCATCGCAGGATGATGACTCAGTCTGCACACTGAGACCAGCGGGTGCCACATCTGGCATTTACCACAAACATGGTGGACTGTGACAGTGGCCGTGATTCCACATTCCAGAGCTCCTGCTGCACCGTGAGCAGTGGGACAATGGACGATTGCAGCAACCATGGACAGTACTCCCAGTCTGTCTACGAGGAGATGCAGGGCTATGATGTGGAATTTGACCCGCCGCTGGAGAACAAATACGAGTGTCCCATTTGTCTGATGGCGTTAAGGGAGGCGGTGCAGACACCCTGTGGTCACAGGTTCTGTAGAGGCTGCATTGTAAAATCTATCAGGTCAGTGGTTTTCTTTTGCCTTCGTGTCTAGCTTAGTGACTATCCTCCATCCTCCTCCTCTCCCCAAATCAGATCTCCTGCTTTGTGCCTGTCTCAGGGTGACCACAAATAGATTTAGATTCATTTAAAGGTTAGGGAAGAGAGTTAGTATCGCCTTTAATGTTTTTTTAATATAATATATTTTTATTAAGAAAAAATAGATGTTTAAATATTACAACAAATGCAATTCAAAACAGTACAAAAATAGTACAAAACTAAACCCAAATAATAAAAATAATTCCCCAACCCACCCTCCTATACGAATGTATAAACATATATAGAGAAGTATAAAATTTTAAAAAAAACCTAAACTAGCTATTTAACTAACTAAATAAATACCTAACAACAAACAAATGAATAGTAATAACTCAGCCCAGCCAAACAAAACACTCATACATTCATAGTTCCTCCTCCCTGGATATTGGACTCATGAAACACAATCGTTACGGCTATATAAAAGCCCTTGTTAGTGTGGCAGATAAATCTGTGTCCAGGTATTTCAAAAAGGGTTGCCATGTCTTGTAAAAATTCTCAGTTTTGTGATGTACCATATTTGTGAGAAAATCCAGGGGAATATGCTCCATAACAATCTTCCACCAACCCGACATGCCTGGGCGGTTTTCTGATATCCAACCTAGCAAGATATTCTTCCTTGCACAGAATGTAAGATTATTGAAAAGTTTTGCCTTATGCGAGGCTGCAGGAAATATAATGGGTAGTCCCAAAAGGAGCGAAATAAGGTCCTTCTCCACCCCTACACCTAAAATCCTCTCTGTTGCACCCACCACAGCGCTCCAATATGTTTGAAGCCTGTCACAAGACCAAAGACAATGGGTAAGAGTACCCGTACAGACATTGCACTTGGGGCATGCTGAAGATACCCCGAGTTTAAATTTTGACAAACGGTCTGGGGCTAAGTGGACCCTGTGGAGAATCTTCAACTGTAAAGCATGGGTCCTACTGCAAATTGATATCTTCCTTGCATTCTCCCAAATATCCTCCCATGCCTCTGAAGAAACTTCAACACCCAGCTCTCTTTCCCCACATCTTGCAGAGTCGATCAGACTCATCTGAGGTGGCACCCCCCAATTGGTGATACAGAGTACTGACAGAGAGTGTACTCTTAGCCCTTAGTACCCCTCTTTCTATGTCAGATTTGTGGGGATCAGTCAAAAGTGTGTTTTTTTTTGCATAAAATCCCTAACTTGAAAAAAACGAAAGAGGTCTCTATTAGGCAACTCGTACTTCCGTACTAACTGATCGAAGGACATCATTACATCTCCCTCAAATAAATCGCCCATGCAAGATATACCCCTAGCTGCCCAACATTTAAATCCTGAATCTATCATTACTGGTTGAAAACTCGGCATACCCACTAAAGGTGTAAACAAAGATGTTCTGCCAATATTACCTTCCATCTGCCGAACTGCCCTCCATGCTTTAACAGTAATGATGACTATTGGGTTATGGCAATATTCCCTAACTGTCCTCACCTTGTCCAAAAACAGCAAACTGGTAAGGGGGCACCTTGCCTGGGAGACTTCGATATCTAGCCATATTGAAAGAGGGTCCCCACAAACCCAATCACTTACGTAGGTCAAAAGTGAGCTTAATTGGTCATTTTTAATGTCCGGAAGGTCTACTCCCCCCAATCTGAGAGGCAACTGCAATTTGGCTAATTTAATGAGGGGCCGTTTACGGTGCCAGATAAAGGAGCTAAACCAACTGTTCAGTCTCCTGAGTGTTTGTTTATTGAAAATCAGGGGGAGCATCTGTATAGGGTATAGCAAACAAGGGAGAATATTCATCTTAATAAGCACTATCCGACCCAACCATGAGACTGGAAGTGTCTCCCATCTTTGGAGATCTTGTTTAATTTTTTCAAATAATTGAGTAAAATTGGCTTAGAACAGCCAATCCAGAACTGGAGTAATGAATATGCCCAAATATACAGAACCTCCCTGTGACCACCTAAATGGGAATCTATAGTCACTCTCAAGAGCCAACTCTTTCGTAAGACCACCCATAGGCATAGCCTCTGATTTAGCAAAATTAATCTTATACCCTGAAAAAGCATCAAACGCGTGAATGCATTCTATCAGGGAAGGCACTGAAACTGCTGGATTTGTCAAGAAAATTAGATCATCTGCATACAGCGAGATCTTATGTAATTTTGACCCCACTTCTGGAGCTGATATATTGAGATCCCCACGAATGGCCTCTGCCAACGGTTCAATCACCAACGTAAAAAGTAATGGTGGAAGGGAACAGCCCTGCCGGCTGCCCCTAGAAATATTAAAATTGCTTGATCTTACCCCGTTGGTAATGACCGCAGCGAGAGGGACACTGTAGAGAACAAGGATAAAGGGGGTGCAGTGGTAGTCTGGCGCACTGACCTCTACACCGCTGAAGCCAAACGCCAACTCGAGGACACCTCTTCCTACTGCCCCCTCGACCATGAACCCACCCCCCCATCACCAAACCATCATCTCCCAGACCATACAGAACCTCATCACCTCAGGAGATCTCCCACCCACAGCTTTCAACCTCATAGTCCGGGAACCCCGCACTGCCCGGTTCTACCTCCTTCCCAAGATCCACAAGCCTGACCACCCTGGCCGTCCCATTGTCTCAGCATGCTCCTGCCCCACTGAACTCATCTCTACCTACCTCGACACTGTCCTATCCCCCCTAGTCCAGGAACTCCCCACATACGTTCGAGACACCACCCACGCCCTCCACCTCCTCCAAGACTTCCGTTTCCCCGGCCCCCAACGCCTCATCTTCACCATGGATATCCCATCCTTCTACACCTCCATCCGCCATGACCAGGGCCTTCAAGCCCTCCGTTTTTTCCTCTCCAGACGTCCCCAACAGTACCCTTCCACCGACACTCTCATTCGTCACCCTTAACAATTTCTCCTTTGAATCCTCCCACTTCCTCCAGACCAAAGGGGTAGCCATGGGCACACGTATGGGACCCAGCTATGCCTGTCTCTTTGTTGGCTATGTAGAGCAGTTGATCTTCCGTAATTACACCGGCACCACTCCCCACCTCTTCCTCCGCTACATTGATGACTGCATTGGCGCCACCTCGTGCTCCCGTGAGGAGGTTGAGCAATTCATCAACTTCACCAACACATTCCACCCTGACCTTAAATTTACCTGGACCATCTCTGACACCTCCCTCCCCTTCCTGGTCCTCTCCATCTCCATTAATGACGACCGACTTGACACTGACATTTTTTACAAACTCACCGACTCCCACAGCTACCTGGATTACACCTCTTCCCACCCTACCTCTTGCAAAAATGCCATCCCATATTCCCAATTCCTCCACCTCCGCCGTATCTGCTCCCAGGAGGACCAGTTCCACCACAGAACACACCAGATGGCCTCCTTCTTTAGAGACCGCAATTTCCCTTCCCACGTGGTTAAAGATGCCCTCCAACGCATCTCGTCCACATCCCGCACCTCCGTCCTCAGACCCCACCCTTCCAACCGTAACAAGGACAGAACGTCCCTGGTGCTCACCTTCCACCCTACCAACCTTCGCATAAACCAAATCATCCGCCGACATTTCCGCCACCTCCAAAAAGACCCCACCACCAGGGATATATTTCCCTCCCCACCCCTTTCCACCTTCCGCAAAGACCGTTCCCTCCGTAACTACCTGGTCAGGTCCACGCCCCCCCCTACAACCCACCCTCCCATCCTGGCACTTTCCCCTACCACCGCAGGAACTGTAAAACCTGCGCCCACACCTCCTCCCTCACCTCTATCCAAGGCCCTAAAGGAGCCTTCCATATCCATCAAAGTTTTACTTGCACATCCACTAATATCATTTATTATATCCGTTGCTCCCTATGCAGTCTCCTCTACATTGGTGAGACTGGGCGCCTCCTAGCAGAGCGCTTTAGGGAACATCTCTGGGACACCCGCACCAATCAACCACACTGTCCCGTGGCCCAACATTTCAACTCCCCCTCCTACTCTGCCGAGGACATGCAGGTCCTGGGCCTCCTTACCGCCGCTCCCTCACCAGCAGACGCCTGGAGAAAGAACACCTCATCTTCCGCCTCGGAACACTTCAACCCCAGGGCATCAACGTGGACTTTAACAGTTTCCTCATTTCCCCTTCCCCCACCTCACCCTAGTTCTAAACTTCCAACTCAGTCCGGACTTGTCCTACCTGCCTATCTCCTTTTCCACCTATCCACTCCACCCTCTCCTCCCTGACCTATCACCTTCATCCCCTCCCCCACTCACCCATTGTACTCTATGCTACTCTCTCCCCACCCCCACCCTCCTCTAGCTTATCTCTCCACGCTTCAGGCTCACTGCCTTTATTCCTGATGAAGGGCTTTTGCCCGAAACGTCGATTTTGCTGCTCTTTGGATGCTGCCTGAACTGCTGTGCTCTTCCAGCACCACTAATCCATAACACTGTAGAGAACCTTTACCCATCTTATGAAAACTTTGCCCAGACCAAACCGGTCTAGAGTATAGAAAAGGTACGGCCACTCAACTCGGTCAAATGCCTTCTCTGCATCTAAAGAAATCACCAATCCCTGTACTGACTGCTGTTGGCATGCTTGAATTACGTTAAGGAGCCTCCTAACATTATTGGAGGATCTGCGACCCTTTATGAAGCCCATCTGATCCTCTTTAATAATAGAGGGTAACACAGTCTCCAGCCTTAACGCAAGAGCCTTAGAGAGGATCTTAAAGTCCACATTTAAGAGCGAGATGGGCCTGCATGAAGCACAGTCTTCCGGATCCTTCCCTTTTTTAAGGATAAGTGAAATATTGGCCCCTCTCAGAGATGGTAGGAGACAATCATGACTGTATGAATCATTAAACATATTCAGCATCGGGCCTGACAGTATACTTATAAATTCCTTATAGAATTCACTGGAAAGTCCATCAGGACCGGGCGCCTTTCCTCTCTGAAGCTGCCTCACAGCTTCCTGCACTTCTTGCTCTGATAATGGGGCATTGAGAAAGGACTGTTGTTCGGGAGTCACACCCGGGAGCTTCAGATCTCTAAAAAAGGATTCCATTTTGGCCTGCCCCTCCTCACAATTCTCAGACGGAGATAACTTAGAGTAGAATCTCTGGAACGCCACATTAATCTTTTTAGAATCACATGTTAGGTTCCCAGACCCTTCCCTAATTGTTGTAATGGTTTGTGGGGCACTTCTCTTTCTGGCAAGGTATGCTAAGTATTTGCCTGGCACCTTTAATGTTAAATGAGAGCAAGTGATACAGTGAGTCACTTTGATAACTTGTCAGTTAAGCACAAAGCTCATTGAGGCTGTGCCCAGCCACCTAGTTGTATTACTCTAGTGGTTATCAAACTGGAGTCAGAAGGCCACCAGGTGTGCAGAAAGAAAATACAAACAAAATAAAATGCAAGCTGTCTGTGTTGTATAAGTTAACAGTAATTGATAGTCCCATACCAATAGCTGAAGAGGTGGCCTCTCCTAAATCTGCTGAATACTCGCCCTTTTTTGTGAACGTGGATACCACTGTTGCCTCAGCCTTGAATCTCACATTTATGATATGTTGGACTCGGGTGGGTAAAGTTTAAAAAAAAAAAAATCACAACACCAGGTTATAGTCCAACAGGTTTATTTGGAAGTGCAAGCTTTCAGAGCGCCGCTCCTTTGTCAGGTAGCTAATGGGACAGAATCACAGGACACAAAATTTATAGTAAAAGATCAAAGTGTCATACAACTGATGTGATGTATTGAGCAAACCTAGTTTGCTGTTAAGTCTTTATTCACTTAGAATAGGGATGAAGATTTCGATTGATTAATATGTAAATTCCAGAACTTCTTTAAAATCACAGTCCTGACACAACTTAAGGTTCTTTCAGTCTCACACTTATATTTGCAAGGAAGGGAGGTTGAAGCCAGCTTCTGCTGTGATACTAAGGTGAATTCAATTTGGGTTTGTACAGGGACTTTGAACTATTATAATGCTGTCTGGCCTGATGAGCACTGCCATTGCTTTCTGTTCATATAATCTCTTTAAGACTCTTTTATTTGTGGAAAATTTGACTTGGTTAAAGTTTGCCGTTTTGCAGTAATGTTACTTGAATGGTTAAATGACACTAAGAAAATGGGCAAGGTCTGTGAAGTGTTCTGGAGAAGGTCACATTTGGGAATACTCTTTAATACTTCAACCAGGCACACTCAGTTGAAGTAAATTTCCATTTTCAAACAATGATAAGTCTCATACAAAGCAGCAATCGCAGTCTGCCTCCTGACAGTCCAACATCATCTACTTGAATTATTCAAAAGTTTCAATTAAATATTACAAATAACAGCAAAATGGGACTCGTTCACAAGAAATTAAACTCGCAGACAATTTTGATGTAGAACTGTACAGTCATGTTTGCTTGTGGGTTATCGTGTATGTTTTAGATTAGATTAGATTAGATTAGATTACTTACAGTGTGGAAACAGGCCCTTCGGCCCAACAAGTCCACACCGACCCGCCGAAGCGTAACCCACCCATACCCCTACATTTACCCCTTTTACCTAACACTACGGGCAATTTAGCATGGCCAATTCACCTGGCCTGCACATCTTTGGACTGTGGGAGGAAACCGGAGCACCCGGAGGAAACCCATGCAGACACGGGGAGAACGTGCAAACTCCACACAGTCAGTCGCCTGAGGCGGGAATTGAACCCAGGTCTCTGGCGCTGCGAGGCAGCAGTGCTAACCACTGTGCCACCGTGCCGCCCGAGTACTCTCAAAGATTATAATTTTGTTGCAGTCTGTGTTCCTCCACATAACTGATATTGCTGAGCTTTCACATATTGCTCAGGGTTAAAGGGTATTGGGATCATTGGTCATTCTCCAAGTCTGCCAGAGGACGTTCCAATAAGGAAAGGCCATTTTTCTCTGCATTTCAGCCAGCAGCAGTGAGACTGTCATTGTCACAATATTCTCTAAAGCTGTTAACACTCATGGCACACCTTCTTACAGGTCTTTCCTTGTTTAAAGCACGCTCCATTTTAGTGCACTTAGTAAACAACAGAATTTACCTAAATGACACTGCCTCCATTTTCATTCTAATGTCAAGAAAGGTGCATGTTCAGCTAGTTGTTTTTCCTGACATACCTACACTTAGATCACTCCACAATCTAACTATTGCCCTTTGACATTCAGTGGCGACACCATCACTGAATGTCCATTGTCAACATTCTGAGGTTACCATTGACCAAAAACTCGCCTGCATTCACCATTTAATATAGACACTTGGAACACTGCCGCAAATAGCTCACCACCTGACTCCCTAAAGCCTGTCCACAATCTGCAAGTCAGGAGTATGATGGAAAAGTCCCCATTTGCCTGGATAGGTGCAGCTCGAACAACACTAAAGGAGCTCAACATCATCTGGGACAAAGCAACCCACTTGATGGGCACCATGTCAACAAACATTCACTCCCTCCACAACCGACACTCAGTTGTGGCCATGTGTATGATCTATAGGATGCACTGCAGAAATTTGCAAAAATTGGTTAGACAGCACATTCCAAACCCACAACCAGTTCCATTTAGAAGGACAAGGGCTGCAGAATAATGGGAACACCACTATCTGCAAGTTCCCCTTCAAGCCACTCACCACTCTGACTTGAAAATTTCTCGACATTCCTCACTGTTGCTGGGTCAAAATCCTGGAATTCTTGCCTACCAATATTGTGGGTCTACCTAAAGCACATGGACTGCAGCAGCTTGAGAAGGCAGCTTACCACCACTTTCTTCAAGCGCAACTAGGAACTGGCTATAAATACTGGCCAGCCAGTGACACTCGCGCTCAATGAGCGAATAAAATCAAATGCCACAATAGTAAATACTTTGAGGAATATTGGGAAAATTGTATTGTCATGAAGGCTGTCCTGATGATGCGATAAAGGTTCTTTACATATCAGAAACTGACAGCTTTGCATCTGTTCTGGACCTGGAGCTTCTTGGTGCTAAGAGCAGAATAATGGATTTTTCAGTTTAGGAAGCAAATGCTGAGACACACCAATCACCCCTAGCTGTGTATGATGCTGTGAGTGAGAGAAAATTGCACCCGTTCCTTGCCCCAGTAAGTACAACCTATTGTAGTGTATTACCTCATTTTAATTTTTTTGCAAAATGAAGAAGGTTCTGGTTTCGAGTCAGGAATCGGTTTGTGTGTAGAGAAGTATAGGTTGAAGATAAAGTTAGAGCCCAAGACCCATGTTTCCTTCAGAGTAAACAGTTTGTTTAGATGCCAAGCTTACAGAGTGTTTTTGAGGATGGGCCTGCCCAGGCATGTGGGGTGTATTCCTTCACATTCCTGGCTTGTGCTTTGTAGATTGTCAAAAGGCTTTGATGAGTGAGGAAATGAGTTACCTGCGACAGAAATCCTAGCATCTGAACTGCTCTGGTAACCACTATACTTAAAGGACTAGCCCAGTTCAGTTTCTTGTCAATGGTAACCCCCCCCAGGATATTGCTGACTGGGGATTCAGTTATTATAATGCCATTGAATGTCAAAGTGAGATAGTTACATTTTCTCCTTGAGAATGGTCACTGAGTAGCACGTGTATAACATGAATGTCGCTTGTTACTTCTTAGCCCAGCCCTGGATATTGAATTTGGATATGAACTGCTTCAGTATCTGAGCAGTTTTGAGTGATACTAAACATAGTGCAAATATTGGTGAACATCCCCACTTCAGATCTTATAATGGAGGGAAGGTCTTTGCAGCAACTGAAGAAAGTTGGAACCAGGACACTACCCTGAGGAGCTCCTGCAATGATAACCAGTATTGATCCTTTGCCTAGTGTGGCCCAAACCAGTAGAGAGTTTTCTCTCTGAGTCCCACTGACTTGCTTGGGCTTCTTACGTCATACTCAGTCGAATGCGACCACTGTGTCAGTGGCAATCACTCTCTCTTGTCCATGTTTTGAATTAAGGTTGTATGAAATCAGGAGCTAAGTGGGCCCACAGAACCCAAACTGAGTGTCAGTGAGCAGGTTATTGCTAAGTACGTGCTGTATGGTAACACAGTCAATAGCCCGTGTCATCACTTTACTGATGACCATGACTCCTTGTTATTTTCAGACCTTGGGCAACTTTTATCCCATTTTCTTGATTTACTGTTCCAAAGTTCTAATGAACAAAATGAGTTTGCTGGCTGTCCTGTATCTGTGCATTGAGTTTAATCTTAACAAGTTACTTTACTCTGGATTTATACAACTCCCCAAACATTTCATATCCGTCTTCAGCTTCTGAAAATGATATGAGCAGTTTTGCTTCCTTGTCTAAGGAAAGATATACTGGCATTGGATATCGTCTAGTGAAAGTTCTCTAGGTTGATCCCCACGTTGCCTTGTGAGGAGAGGTTGAGTAGATTGGCCCTATGCTCATTGTTTCCTCTTATGGGAGAGTCTAGGACCAGACGGCATAATTTCAGAATAAGGGCTCACACATTTTCAGACAGGTCAAGAGGAGTTTCTTCTTTGAGGGTCGGGAATCTGTGGAATTCTTTTATCGCAGAGTGCCTAACAGATTAGGCCCTTAACTATGGTCAAGACTGAAATAAACAGATTTTTAATCTGTAAGGGAATCAATGGTTATGAGGAAAAAGCAGGAACGTTGTGGAGGGGATTGTCCGATCTGACAGGATCTTGTTGATGGGATAAATGGCCTACCTCTACTCCTATGTCTTGTAGTGTAATCATGTCAGCAAACCGTACGGACTAATTAAAGCTTTACTTTTTAAAAAAAAATGTCAATTTTTTAGGTTGACTGTTGCTTTAATATCAGTCCTAATTCAAGATTTGATTGGGTTTCTGAACTAGAAACCCCAATTGAAAGGAGAGGTATTGGAGACGATTACTGGTTTGAGATGGATTCAAAAGAGCAGAAAAGGACATTGCAGTAGAGTTTTAGGGAGAGAGTTCCAGCCTGTGGGGCCTAAATGCCACTCAAGGTGCGGCACCCGAAAGAGGCTGGAATTGGAGGCATGCAGAATTCCTCTAAGGCCAAATTCCATGAAGAAACTTAATCTTCAAAGTGATAGGAGGATAGTGTAGTGGGTCAGCAAACCCAGATTGTGGGGTAAATTAGGACTTTGCGTGGTTCTCAATGTTACCTCTGGCCCTGACCAAAAGTATAAATGAGGGTTTCAGATATCACTGGACCGAGGCAAAAACTGAAGCTGTTAATGTTGCAAAGGTGGCATGAGGTGGGAAGCTGGACTGAATAGGGCACCAAAGTCACTGAGAATGAATGTGCAATAGTGAACTTGGAGGGGAATGGAAATCGGTGGCTGGGGCAGAAAACTAAAGGTACTTTCTCAATGTTTTTATACACATACAGTTCCCCATTTGATAATCTGTAAGTCCCTGTGTGTACCACATGGAAACAATGTACAATCTACCTGGCTATGTCAGATCGCTTCACAGTTCATGTAGTGTTCGATTCACCTGAAGCATGAGGTTACCTGTAGAACAGATTTTTGCCTTTCCTCAATACATGCGGTGACTCAGTGCTGGCACACTCCCCTCTGAATATTTGTAGGCTTTTGCTCAGAAAGGTGAACAGCCATCTACCTCAAAGAATGTTTCCTGCTGCCACCTTTATGTTCGTTGTCCAGAATGGCCCCTAACAGCCTCAGGCTGTTTGTCAGAGTTTGCATCCTGCTGCATAATGAGTTTGTCTTTGCCCCTGTAATACCAATAAACACTGTGTGAGAGGGAGCTGTTGCGTGTTGGTCAAGCCTTCTGTCTCCTACTGGGTGGGTTCAATTTCCTTTAACCAGGAGTATAAGTAGAATAGAAATAAAAATCTAGGAAGAATGTGGTTTTTATTTCTATTCCTGATATTTTAAGCTTGTGTTAGAGCCAGGGGAGCAGTAATATTACATGAAATGTGAACAAAGTATTCCAGGACTGATGCAGTGGTTTTTCACAGTTTTTATACACAGGCTGCCCTTGTGTTGCGAGCAGATTCCGCTCTGGAATCCAATCGCAAGTTGATTTGCACTCAAGTCAGAACACCATGCAGGACAGTGGAAAGGAGCCATTCGTAAACACAGAAAATGTCGGGCTCCTTTTGTCAGTATGAACTCTCACAAGTCAGTTGTTTTTAAACTGGGGACCCCGTTGTATAGTGTCAGTCTTGCTGCTGGGTCTCACTGCTCAATCAGAAGGATGTGGGTTGAAGCCACATTCCTGAGTATTCCTGGCTGAGACTTTGGAGCAGAACTGAGGGAGGGATGCACTATCGCTGGTGCTGTCCTTTAGACATGATGTTAAAATGGACTTTGGCTGTCCCTTCATGTGAATGTAAATTATTCCTCAGCACTATTCAAAGAAGACCAGGAGAATCCTTCCCAGTTTATGGACCACTGTTTATCTCCCAGTCAATACCATCAAAAACCCATTGCTGCAGGGGTGGGGAGTGCAAAAAGAGACTTGCATGAGGCTTTTAACTACACTTTTTATGTTTTATGAAATCTTACAGGGATGCTGGACACAAGTGCCCTGTGGATAATGAGATGTTGACCGAAGCCCAACTTTTTCCAGATAATTTTGCAAAACGGGAAATTCTTTCCCTTATAGTCAAGTGTCCCAACAAGGGCTGCTATCAGAAAATGGAGCTACGACATTTAGAGGTTAGTTATTTTTTATTACCCATTGATCAGGGCTATTGTCACCACTCTGATTTATTGATGTTGATTATTTTGTTTTCTTTAACAAGTTGCATACCTAATTCGTATTGGACATTACTTGCTGAAATAAGAGAGGGAGCTCCCTGTTTTAAACTGTATGGTTTTTCCTTTAAACTTAATTTTATTCTCCATCTACAGATGGTCAATATAAACTCCACAAGGTCCGTTGTTTCTCAGTGTGATGTCAAAGCACCAGCCAGTTTCAGTATGTCACAGCCCTGCCTAGTGTGGTAATTGACTCTTCAGATTCACTCTGATTTGGACCTTCTGTGGTCATTAGCTGCACAGCCCTTATCAGTGCACTTCCACACACAACTTGATTCTGAATTAGTGGCAAGACTCAGGGTGGCACGGTGGCTCAGTGGTTAGCACTGCTGCCTCACAGAACCAGGGTCCCAGGTCCAATTCTAGCCTCGGGTGACTGTCTGTGTGGAGTTTGCACGTTCTCCCCGTGTCTGCGTGGGTTTCCTCCGGGTGCTCCGGTTTCCTCCCACAGTCCAAAGATGTGCAGATCAGGTGAATTGGCCATGCTAAATTGCCCATGCTAAGTTGCCCAGATATGCTAGGTGTATTAGTCAGAGGGAAATGGGTCTGGGTGGGATACTCTTCGGGGGGGTTGTGGAATGGTTGGGCCGAAAGGCCTGTTTCCACACTGTAGGGAATCTAGTCTCATCTAGTCTGATCGTGAAGTGGGGAGAGGTTGCAGTCAGGGTAGGAGCAAGTGAAGTTTGACAAGAGCTGAGCTGGTTTAAACAAATACTGCTCAGTATTGTGGGCAATACAAGTTTCCTTACTGCTGGGGAAAGCGTTTCAATCACCATTTCAATCAGTTATAGTCAGATTGCTCTGATGTGACCAAAACTCAAGGTCATCTCTGGGTGGGGAGAGCATTATTGACCTGCTAAATAAAATTTAAGCTAGGTTTTGGTGTCAGCTGTGTATTTTTGATGACTTACAGCAGTAAGAAATCTGGGGGTTTCTTTGCTAGTGAGCCTCCTTGTGTTGTGTGTGTGTTGCAGGAACACCAAGAGCAGTGCGAATACACCTTTGTTGACTGTCATCAATGTGATGCTTTGCTCTGGCGAAAGGAGCTGCAGGAGCACATGGAATCGGACTGTCCTAAGAGACGTGTTGCCTGTGAGAACTGTGCCATGCTGATGGCCTTTCAGGACAAAAAGGCAGGCTACCTTTCTTTTTCAAACCCTGTCACTCCACGTCTCTACCTTCCTCCAACTGGGAAAGCAGGCATCCCACCTGGTCTGTGGTCTTCCTGCCATTAGCAGATAAGTCCAGTATCACTTCCCCATTCAAAAATGTTTTTGTTTTGTTCCCCTTTCTTCATTGTTCTGGTGTGATAGTTGCTGTTTCCGATATTCCATAAACATGGAGGCTGAAAGACGTCTTTTCGCAGGATTCTGCCCGTTTGCTGCTCTTAAGGACGGCACATTGGCTCAGTGGTTAGCACTGCTGCCTCAGAGCACTAGGGTCCCAGGCTCGATTCCAGCCTCGGGTGACTGCCTGTGTGAAGTTTACACATTCTCCCCGTGTCTGTGTGGGTTTCCTCCGGGTGCTCTGGTTTCCTCCCACAATCCAAAGATGTGTAACAGGTTAGGTGAATTGGCTATGCTAAATTGCCCGTAGTGTTAGGTGAAGGGGCAAATGTAGGGGGAATAGGTCTGGGTGGGTTGCTCTTCAGAGGGTCGGTGTGGACTTGTTGGGTCAAAGGGCCTGTTTCCACACTGTAGGGAATCTAATCTGAAAAAAATGTGTCTGAGAGAGTGTCATCACTCTCGCTGTATCCACTCCCTGCTCATTCTGCAGAGATAAAGAATTAGGGGCCAGGAGAGATGATGGATGTCAGGTATGTTAGAACTGACTGGTGGCTCTGCTCTCCATCAGCACCAACAAGGTCTAGTATTTATGTGTTCCCTTTCACAACGTCAGTGGCCATGCACTCAATGAAGCAGTTCCTGAAGTGTCGTCAGGAACATGGCTGATAATTTTTACACGGCAAGTTCCCACGTACAACAAAGTGATAATGACGGGGCGGTATTTTAGCAATGAAAGAAAAATACTGCAGATGCTGGAAACTTGAAATAACAATAGAAACTCAGCAGGTCTGGCAGCAACTGTGGAAAGAGAAGTGACTTAACATCTTGAGTCTAGTGTGAACTTTCGGTTTTGAAAAAAAAAGGTCCTATCAGATTTGAATCTTGACTCTTTTTCTCTCTCCACAGATGCTGTGGGACCTGCTGAGATTCTCCAGCAATTTCTGTTTTTACTAATAATTTAGCAGTGTTGGTTGTGGAGTAAATATTACTCAAGGCATCAGCAAGGTGTCCCCTGATGTTTCTCAAAATGATGCTGTGGGATCATTTGTGATCATCTCAAGGGAAGATGGAGCCAAGTTTATCTTTTCATCTGAAAGTCAGCTCCTCTGTTTATCAGTACTGTATTGAAGTGTGTCAGCCTAGATTATATATCCAGGTCATTGGAGTCAGATATGAACCCGTAACCTTCTGACATAGCAGCAAGAGTGCTACTGCAGCCTCATGACTGAGTTCAGAGTTTACACAGTGTATGATGATCCCCTAATCCTGTTTTTTAATGGAACCTTAATGCCTTACACTTCTTGACTTGACTGTCCTAACACAGCATTGTCATCGTACTCAACAACAGGAAAGTGACTTTATTTTGTTGATGTAATACAAATAGCAGAGGATAAAATGTATTGGATAGCCCATGTAGTGTTATCAGTGTTTGTAACATGTAGGTCACACTCCAGTTTTTAAGTAGTAAGGTTGCATCTTAAAGTCAGTCTGCTGATGTGCTGCTGGTGAAGTTTTTATTTTGCATAAATTGAGCTGTGTACTCTTGGTAGCCCTGACACAAAGCAAAGGAGGAAATTTGATGGAAGTCACCTTGGGTCAGGTATCTCACTTAACATTGGCTCTTGTGAAGTCAGCTACCTGGCCCCTTTCCTACAAAGGCCTTTGGTGGAGGCAGTTTCAATCGCAGCATTCAGATGGGAATTACACTGTTGTCCGGAATGGGAAGAACGTGTAGGATCACTGAGGAGGCGAGAGAGCAGCACAAAGTGAATTGCTCATTTGAAGAGCTGGTGCGGGCACGATGGACCTAATGACCTCCTCCTGCACTCCAACAATTCTGTGATGAGGTGAAGATAAAATAGTTATAACCAGACTTCCCTTGATGCTGGGTCTGCTGTTGCTTATAATTTGTCTCAACGATTTGGATGAGAATATAGGAAGCATGCTTAGTAAGTTTGTGGATGACACCAAATTGGTGGTATGGTAGACAGTGAAGAAGGTTATCTAAGATGACAAAGGGACTTTGATCAGTTAGGCCGATGAGCAGAGGCGTGGCAGATGGAGTTTAATTTAGATAACTGTGGGTTTTTCATCTTGGTAGGTTAAACAAGGGGGAAGCCTTATGCAGTTGATGGTAGGGCACTGGGAAGTGTTATTGAGTAAGAGTGACCTAGGGGTTCAGGTACATAGTTCCTTGAAAGTTGCATCACAGTTGGACAGGATGGTAAAGAAGGCAGTTAGCATGCTTGCCTTCATTGCTCAGACCATTTGAGTGTAGGAGTTGGAATGTCATGTTGCAGTTGTCTCGGCTGTTGTTAAGGCCACTTCTGGAGTGCTGTGTACAGTTCTGGTCACCCCGTAATAGGAAGGATATTACTAAATTGGAGAGGGTGACGAAAAGATTTGCAAGGATGTTACTGGGACTGGAGGTTTTGAGTAATAAGGAGAGGCTGGATAGGCTGGGACCTTTTTCACTGGAGCCTAGGAGATTGACGGATAACCTAATAGAGGTTTTGTAAAATCATGAGGGGTACAGATAAAGCGAATAACGACGGCCTTTTCCCTAGGATAGGGGAGTCCAAAACTAGAGGGCATAATTTTCAGGTGAGTGGAGAAAGGTTTTAAAGGGAGCTCAGGACAACCTTTTCACACACAGGGTGATTCAGATGTCGAATCAACTGTCAGAGGAAGTGATAGACGTAGGTACAGTTACAACGTTTGAAAGACACTTGGACAGGTACATGAATAGGAAAGTTTTAGAGGGATACAGGCCAAATGCAGGTGAATGGGACTAGTCCAACTTGAAAAACGTAGTCAGCAAAGACGAGTTGGACGAAAGTGTCTGTTTTGGTGCTGTCTGACTCTATAAATAGGGTTCTTTCGGCCACAATATCATGGTGATTTCTAAATTTAGTCCTTAAATTGACTTGAACTTGTGCTATCTGCAGGAGTCAGGATAAAGGATGATGGCTGCATCCTGTGGGCTCAATCATGAGCTGCTAATCTTTTTGAGGAAGGATGCCAAGCCAGGACAATGTGCTCCCTCAAATTAAAGTTAAATAACAGTTTTTCAAGAGGACAGACTTTTTACTCACTAATTAGTGGGTGGTTAATAATGGTAGACGACTGGCAGATTTCCTGGCTCCAATGATTGCATTGTACAGTGTGGTGCAAAAAGGAAGCAAAAATTAGATTTGAAAATTAAAAATCAGTTAGAATTGAACATACTGTACTTGCGCAACTCTGCAGTATCTGCACCAGGGGGCAGTATCTCACAATTAGCCTTAAATCAGAATCTGTACTTTAATTGGTTTAGTTATAGAAAACGCAAGCCAAATGCATTCTATCCAAAACTTTCCCTTTATATTTCTTTATTTTTACTTTTTTGTGCCAGAAATAGAATTATCTATGTGTGTAGTCAGTAGACTACAAATCAAGAGGTTTACGTTAAATGTTTTTGGTCATCGTTGAAAGCCGAATACTGTTTTATTCTTCTACCCATGATGTTTCTGCTTCTCAACACTGAACTACTGAAGATTTTATGTAGTAATCATTTATCCAATGATTAGCTGGTCAATTTATGGACACTCTCAACTACTTAACTACTTAACACCTCATAACATAACGTCTTACACCATACAATAGACAGAACTACTATTACAATCTCTGCACATTCCAGTAATTTCTTAAACATGAACGTCGCTATTGACTGAAAGAATTACTATGGCAAAGAAAGTCTATGCCATAACATTTCACAAAACACTTTTCGTCTTTTTAAGAGTACCTACTCTTTAAAAACTAAAATCTCGACGTAATGTTCCCCACGCTGTTGGTTAGTGAGTCAAAATTCAAACACTTCTGGTTTCAGCTGCTTTAGAATTGCTGACCCACCCTTGAGTTGCTCATTTGAGTGAAATCACACAAATCAAATCCAAAAGCAAAAAAACTCAGTAATTTTTTTAAGTTTTCTAAATCACGTGTACAGAGATGTTTTTGCATACCTCTGGAGCAGGTGGGACTTGAAACCTCCTAGCTCAAAGGAAAGGGCTGTGCCACTGCACCACAAAACACCCTCAAATCTCTCTGTAATTTTCTTTTTAATCAACCTCTTCAGACATGTTATGACACACCTATAGAGCAGGAGGGACTTGAAGGCTCAAGTCTCCTGTCAAAAGTTGGGCTATTACCACATTGCAACAAGAGCCCAGCTCTCTCTAATCTATCCTGTGGATGTCCCAGATGGAGATTTAAACTAATTGCCTCCAATTCTCAAACTGCCCCTTTGTTCTGGATAACTCAAAAGATTTTTAAATAATGGCCATCCTGCCTCCATGACATTGTTTAATGTCCACTTCCAATTTCTGAACTAATTGTTGATTTGCAATTGCTCGAGGCTTCTTCATCAGTTTCTGAAACTTATGTTTTCATTTATCTCTCATGTAGTTTGAGAATTAAAGACTTAAAAGTTATACTTTTAAGTTATACTTCTAAAACATATCAGTCCTGAAATTAGCAACAAGGAACACTTTAATTATCCAAACACTCCCATTTATCTCCACTACGTGACATTCCATTGACCAAAACCCTTCCAATTTTCCTTACATTATATTACCTTCCAGTAGCTCATACACCCTTACATTGTGACAACTTTATTGGGAAATGTATGCCAATAACCATGCCCCATCATCCCACAAGTTGTCATAAAATGCATAAGTGTGTAAAATCCCAGTGAGAAACTAAAACGATCAATTTGCCTGACTCTTATTCAGGGCAAAAGCAATTCAAACTAGGTTTTGTCAGTAACAGAAGTAACTTGAGCAATGACAAAAGGATTTTGAATTTGCTACTATGCAACTTCAATTTTACACCTTCAAAATCCCCCAAATACACACACATGCACGCGCACGCACGTACACACACAATCACAATTAAGTCAGACAAAAGACAAACTTGAACACATACAATGGATTAAAAATATATATAGGGTAAAAACAGTTCCAAATATCAGAAGTCCAGATTAGAGGGTGGAAAGTTATTTTCTAACAGTCCTTTTAAGTTTTACAAGGACAACTTGTTGCTTGTAGGGTGACAGTCATTCTGCAACTTAATGGTTAATCAGATGGTCATGGGTCATTTCTTGTTTTGGAATTCTTTCTTTTAAGCTTTCTTGGGGCTTTTTATTCCCCTTTTTTCCTGCATGCAGCATGCAAGATGGATGTTTGCTGTCTGCAAGCTCCAGTTGTTTTCCTCCTCTGCTCTGGCATTTATGACTTTATAGCACTCTGCAGCTCAACCAATCAGAGGATTGGTGTCAAGCCAAATTTCCTTCACTCAAAACACTCTTGGTACTTGCTCAGTCTTAAGTTCTTACAGCTTCAAAAGCAACATTGTATCACAACTTAACAATATCCAACACTTGATTTTCAAGTTGTAAAACTTGCTGGTTACCCAGGCCCCTCGGTTCAGGGGTAAGGACACTACTACTACTCCATAGGAGGGCCCTTATGCGATCTCTTAAACTATTCATTCCTAATGATGCAGAATTCCTATGGACCAAACCTCTAGCCAATTTCAGTGAATTGACTATAATTTAGACAATATTATCCAGCAGATAAACCCTGATCTTGATTCCTAGTCTGCATGAATGTTGCTGTTTGGCTTTTATTGAACTGTGCATTTTGTTTACGATTTAGGGTCATGATCAGAATTGTCCTTTGGCCAACGTTACCTGTGAATACTGCAACATGGAGCTAATCCGAGAACAGGTGAGTGGACCCAGTCAGATGCAGTGGTAGATGCAGCCAACATTATGAACTGGCAAAAATTATATACCTGAAAGACCGAACGTTTATTGTATTATTGCAATCTCCGTGATGTCTGAGTAGTCAACTGAGGGTGGTAAGTGCTCTGCTGGTAAGTTTTATGTAAGGCCAAGTTGCCTTATTATTTAAGTGGTTTGTATTGTAAATTAAGTATAATAGTGATGTGTATACCCCCACATTATGTTTCTCTTACTTAGTGTGTGTTTTTACATTGATTATCAAACCAGATGACAAAGACACTGGATGTCAAACCTGACTCCAAGATATACTTCCCAGCACATATCCACACCACTGCCTCTAACTCTGTAACATTACTGAACTCTATCCTTCAATCAGCTTATCTTCTGTTGAAACTCTCAGCTATTCCTTTGTCACTTCCACAGCTGACCATTCCAATACCTCTGTTGATCCTCTGTATAGCTGAGACAATCCAGACTCCAATGCCAGTGTCTTAACTCATGCCACCTTTTGATTATCCGAAATACAGTCAGTTCTTGTGCAACCCGGCATTATAGAAAAATTGCGCTTTAGAGACAGCGCTTAAACTGTTGCCGCTGTAATCGTGTTACGGCCAACACATGATTTAAAAGTTTGCGCTGTAGAAACAGCGTGCCCAATTCATCAATCGCGTTACAGTGAACTCACATTGATGGAACACACGTTATAACAGAGCGACCCATATTTGATCAATCGGCACATACCTGGTTCCGGTTAATAAAACTTTTACTGCTCTAACAAAAGTCCTAGACAGAACCTTTCTGAATATAATTCACCTATTGTGGGCAAAGCCATATGTCCTCTGGAAATGGCAGGCGAGTTGCTGCCTTAAACCTTGGGCAGTCTGTGGAAGCGTTTTGACAAAACTTTCACACACATGAAAATGCTAGTTACAGCAAAAGCAGTGGATCCTAATAACCAGAACTGGCTGTAGTGCTGAAGACTTGAGATCTAAATTAGCCGTGCCTTTATCCAAATTGTTTCCAGCGCATTTATAACACTGACATCTATCTGGCAAAGAAAGTCACCTTGCTGTACATTTAACATGGAAAATAGGCCGGATTCAATCTGACCAATTATAACCCACTCGTCTATTGTCAGTAGCTGAATTGATAGACACTTCATTGACAACAGTCATACTTGCGGGCAAATATATTGCTCACTGATAGCAATGACAGTAACAATTCATACAGCAGGTTAAGTTATTTCAATGGATTGTTGTTTCAAACCTTGACAGTAAGCCATATAATTGATATTAGAGGGTTGGTTTTAAGGAGCATCTTAAAAGAGGAAAGATAGGGAGAGAATTCCAATGTTTAGAACTTTGACAGCTTCAAACACAGTTATCATCATCAGACTGGTTAAAACTGAGGGTGTTCTATAAGTCCAGAAATGGAGGAGCACACACATCTCACAGAATTGACAAGTTAGAGGGACTGCAGAAATTGGGAAGGGACAGGCCAGGGTGGGACTTGGAAACAAATTGAATTTTAAAATTGAGATTTTGCTTACCTTGGGGTCATTGCATGTCTGTGAGCACAGAGCTGCTGAAATGTGATGACAGCTATGCCTTGACGTGAGTTAAGACACTGGCATTGGAGTCTGGATTGTCTCAGCTTTACAAAGGATCGACAGGGGCATTGGAATGGTCAGCTGTGGAAGTGACAAAGGAATAGCTGAGAGTTTCAACAGAAGATAAGCTGATTGAAGGATAGAGTTCAGTAATGTTACAGAGTTAGAGGCAGTGGTGTGGATATGTGCTGGGAAGTATATCTTGGAGTCAGGTTTGACATCCAGTGTCTTTGTCATCTGGTTTGATCTAATCAGCTTGCAATTGAAGTGGATGGATTTGATGATTAAGGAATGAAGTTTGAAAGAAGAGCTTTGGCTTTCCCAATATTCATTGGGAGAATTTTTTAGTAAGGTTGTATATGCAAAATTCTCCAATTTATCTATCTTTTAGATCCAGGTTGACAAAAAGCACAAACCAAGTATAGCGAGACATACTGTTTATTCCAAGTAAATAGGTTCCAGCTCCAAGTAAATAATTGTGAACATTGACATATAATTGTACTAGTTAAAACTTAACTCTCTTTTATAAACTTTCCCTACACATACTTGCAAACAGACAGAGAAAAATAGATGCTGTGGATGAAGGGAAAGACTGGGAAGGCTGTTCAATGGTCTCTGAACTGAGGAGCTTATTTTGGTTTGGCAAAATGTACTGCTCCTTGATCTTCTTTCTCCAGGGACTTTCACTTGTTTACAGGAGGCGCAGGGTGACCGGTTCACATTTATAAAGGTTGCTGACATATTAGTTAAAGCTTACCAATTAAGGCAACCTGATGGGGGGGAAATAAAGTGGCTTTCTTTAGGCTTGTTCAGCTATCTAAGAGCCAATCACATGACTATTGGCAGACGGAAAGCCTTTGTCATCAGTAACTGGTGACCATTTCACAGACCAGTCAACTAACAGCAATGTAAACAATTTAAACAAATGTAGGTAACTTGCTTTTAAAAGTGCAGTAGTCCATTCCACATCTTTGGCTTTTAAAACAGTCTTTTTTTTTTCCCATTTCACTTAGAGTCATAGAGATGTACAGCACGGAAACAAATCCTTCAGTCCACGCTGACCAGATATCCTAACCTAATCTAGTCCCATTTGCCAGCTCTTGGCCCATATCCCTCCAAACCCTTCCCATTCATATATCAATCCACATGCCTTTTAAATGTTGCAATTGTACCAGCCTCCACCACATCCTCTGGCAGCTCATTCCATACATGCACCATCCTCTGTGTGAAAAAGTTGCCCTTTAGGTCCCTTTTAAATTTTTCCCCTCTCACCCTAAACCTATGCCCTCTAGTTCTGGACTTCCCCACCCCAGGGAAAAGACCTTGTCTATTTACCCTATCCAAGACCCTCATGATTTAATAAACCTCTATAAGGTCACCCCTCAGCCTACGACGCTCCAGGGAAAACAGCCCCAACCTATGCAGTCTCTCCCTGTAGCTCAAATCCTCCAACCCTGGCAACATCCTTGTAAATCTTTTCTGAACCCTTTCAAGTTTCACATCATCTTTCCAATGGGAAGGAGATCAGAACTGCATGCAATATTCCAACAGTGGCTAAACCATGCATGTACCACCCTCTGTGTGAAAACGTTGCCCTTTAGGTCCCTTTTGTATCTTTCCCCTCTCACCCTAAACCTATGCCCTCTAGTCTGGACTCCCCGACCCCAGGGAAAAGACTTTGCCTATTTATCCTATCCATGCCCCTTATGATTGTACAAACCTCTATAAGGTCTCCTCTCAGCCTCCGACGCTCCAGGGAAAACAGCCCCAGCCTATTCAGTCTCTCCCTGTAGCTCAGATCCTCCAACCCTGGCAACATCCTCGTAAATCTTTTATGAACCCTTTCAAGTTTCACAATATTCTTATCAGTGTTGTCACTGGCTGTGGGATTTTATGAAGAGGTTAGACCCTGTTGTGAACTTTCTACTGACAATGACCTCTGATGTAAAACACGTCATATTTTCTTTAATGTTACATCTGAGAGTCACTGGATATGTTGCTGCTGTAATTTCAATTTGAAATCCCTATACCTGTATTAGTGATTGTGAGGCTTCCTCTAAAGTGAGGAGAACAAATTACGTGATGTACTTGTGGTCGAGGGTTAGTCTGAACTGCAGTAGTAGGGGAGAAGACCATAAGACATAGGAGTGGAAGTAAGGCCATTCGGCCCATCGACTCCACTCCGCCATTTAATCATGGCTGATGGGCATTTCAACTCCACTTACCAGCATTCTCCCTATAGCCCTTAATTCCTTGTGACATCAAGAATTGATCAATCTCGGCCTTGAAGCCATTTAGCGTCCCGGCCTCCACTGCACTCCGCAGCAATGAAGAAATGTCTCCGCATTTCTGTTTTGAATTTATCCCCTCTAATTCTAAGGCTGTGCCCATGGGTGCTAGTCTCCTCGCCTAACGGAAACAATTTCCTAGCGTCCACCCTCTCCAAGCCATGTATTATCTTGTAAGTTTCTATTAGGTCTCCCCTTAACCTTCTAAACTCCAATGAATACAATACCAGGATCCTCAGCCGTTCCTCGTATGTTAGACCTGCCATTCCAGGGATCATCCGTGTGAATCTCTACTGGACACGCTCCAGTGCCAGTATGTCCCTCCTTAGGGGTGGGGCCCAAAATTGGACACAGTACTCCAAATGGGGCCTAACCAGAGCTTTATAAAGGCTAAGTAGCACATCGCTGCTTTTATATTCCAACCCTTTTGAGATAAATGACAACATTGCATTCGCTTTCTTAATCACGGATTCAACCTGCATGTTTACCTTTAGAGAATCCTCGACTAGCACTCCCAGATCCCTTTGTACTTTGGCTTTATGAATTTTCTCACCGTTTAGAAAGTAGTCCATGCTTGTATTCCTTTTTCCAAAGTGCAAGACCTCACATTTGCTCACGTTGAATTTCATCAGCCATTTCCTGGACCACTCTTCCTAACTGTCTAGATCCTTCTGCAGCCTCCCCACTTCCTCAGTACTACCTGCCTGTGCACCTAACTTCGTATCATCGGCAAACTTCGCTCGAATGCCCCCAGTCCCTTCATCCAGATCATTAATATATAACGTGAACAGCTGCGGCCCCAACACTGAACCCTGCGGGACACCGCTTGTCACCGGCTGCCATTCCGAAAAATAACCTTTTATCCCAACTCTCTGCCTTCTGTCAGACAGCCAATCCTCAATCCATACCAGTAACTCACCTCGAACAGCATGGGCCCTCACCTTGCTCAGCAGCCTCCCGTGTGGCACCTTATCAAAGGACTTTTGGAAGTCTAGATAGACCACATCCACTGGGTTTCCCTGGTCTAACCTACTTGTCACCTCTTCAAAGAACTCCAACAGGTTTGTCAGGCACGACCTCCCCTTACTAAATCCATGTTGACTTGTTCTAATCCGACTCTGCTCTTCCAAGAATTTAGAAACCTCATTCTTAATGATGGATTCTAGAATTTTACCAACAATCGAGGTTAGGCTAATTGACCTATAATTTTCCATCTTTTGTCTTGATCCTTTCTTGAACAAGGGGGTTACAACAGCGATCTTCCAATCATCCGGGACTTTCCCTGGCTCCAGTGACTTTTGAAAGATCTCAACCAACGCCTCCGCTAATTCCTCAGCCACCTCCCTCAGAACTCTAGGATGTAGCCCGTCGGGGCCAGGAGATTTGTCAATTTTAAGACCTTTTAGCTTTTCTAGCACTATCTCTTTTGTAATGGCAACCATACTCAACTTAGCCCCCTGACTCCCTTTAATTGTTGGGATATTACTCATGTCTTCCACTGTGAAGACTGACGCAAAGTACTTATTAAGTTCTCCAGCCATTTCCTTATCTCCCATCACTAGCCTTACAGCA
The DNA here is from genome assembly GCF_037043375.1 of Chiloscyllium plagiosum. Taxonomy (NCBI): domain Eukaryota; kingdom Metazoa; phylum Chordata; class Chondrichthyes; order Orectolobiformes; family Hemiscylliidae; genus Chiloscyllium; species Chiloscyllium plagiosum. The sequence goes on along the minus strand of NW_028270156.1, from coordinate 68,551,396 downwards.
TCAGTTTGAAATGGCCCAGTGTCTACTTTTGCCTGTCGTTTGTTTCTTATGTATTGAAAGAAACTTTTACTATCATTTCTAATATTACTGGCTAGCCTACCTTCATATTTGATCCCCTCCTTCCTTATTTCTCTCTTTGTTATCCTCTGTTTGTTTTTGTAGCCTTCCCGATCTTCTGATTTCCCAGTGCTCTTGGCCACTTTATAGGATCTCTTTTTTTCTTTGATACATTTCCTGACTTCCTTTGTCAGCCATGGCTGTCTAATCCCTCCCCAGATAATCTTTCTTTTCTTGGGGATGAACCTCTGTACAGTGTCCTCAATTATACCCACAAACTCCTGCCATTTTTGCTCTACTGTCTTCCCCGCTCGGCTCTGCTTCCAGTCGATTTTCATCAGTTTCTCTCTCATGCCCTCATAATTACCTTTATTTAACTGTAACACCATTACAACTGATTTTGCCTTCTCTCTTTCAAACTGCAGGCTGAACTCTACCATATTATGATCGCTGCTTCCTAAGTGTTCCCTTACTTTAAGATCTTTTATAAAGTCTGATTCATTACATAGCACTAGGTCCAGAATAGCCTGCTCCCTTGTGGGCTCCATGACAAGCTGTTCCAAGCTGTAAGCATTCCATGAATTCCCTTTCTTTGGAACCACTGGCAACATTATTTACCCAGTCCACCTGCATATTGAAGTTCCCCATGATCACCGTGACCTTGCCTTTCTGACATGCCTTCTCTATTTCCCGGTACATGTTGCACCCCTGGTCCTGACCACTGTTAGGAGGTCTGTACATAACTCCCATCATGGTTTTTTTTTGCCTTTGTGGTTCCTCAATTCCACCCACACAGACTCCACATCATCCGACGCTATGTCATTCAGTGCCATAGATTTAATTTTGTTCTTAACTAACAAGGCCACCCCGCCCCCTCTGCCCACCTCCCTGTCTTTTCGATAAGTTGTAAATCCTTGGATGTTTAACTGCCAGTCCTGAACCCCCCTGTAACCACGTCTCTGTGACGATTCACGATGTCATTCACGATGATCTGTGCCGTTAGTTCATCTACTTTGTTACGAATGCTACAAGCATTCAGGTAAAGTGCCTTAATGCTAACTTTCTTATCATTAGAGATATTGGAAGTCATAAGATGTCCTCCGTTATCCTTCCTTTTTGTTGCATTCCCAGTCTGCCTCAAGCTTAAATCCACCTGCATACATGTTATCCTCCTTATCTTGCCATTTACCTCCATACTCCCTGTCGCTTTCACTTTCCCTTCCCCCCAACTCAGAAGTTTAAAGTCCTACTGACCACCTTATTTATCCTCTTCGCTAGAACATTGGGTACCAGATCGGTTCAGGTGGAGACCGTCCCAACGGTACAGATCCCCCCGGTTCCAAAACTGATGCCAATGCCCCACGAAATGGAATCCCTCTTTCCCACACCAATCCCTTAGCCACGTGTTTACTTCCCTAATTTTCTTATCCCTACACCAATTGGCACGTGGCTCGGGCAGTAATCTGGAGATTATGACCCTTGAGGACCTGTACTTCAATTTCCTTCCTAGTGCTTGATAGTCCCCAAACAGGTCCTCCGCCCTAGATTTGCCTATGTTGTTAGAGAAGTGGGAGGATGTGGGGTGGCCAGGTATTGGAAGGATGAAGAATGACACCAGAGTAGGTCTAGAGGTCACTATACTGAGATCGCGTGTATTACCATCCTCCATATTTATGCCTCACATCTTGGTTTTAACTTCAGTGCAATCATTCTGTCAACAGATGCAGAACCATTATAACCTGGACTGTCCAAAAGCACCCGTCCCCTGCACTTTTAGTGCCTTTGGCTGCCCAGAAAAGGTGAGTCAGTAACATTCCCTGCTATTGTAGATGTGATTCGAGGCATTTTCAAAGGACTGGCATGATTCTGTTACCGTGACCTTGTAGCGATGTGAAATAAATTAATTATTGCCTCCCCACCCCGATGATTGCATCTCTGCTAGTTTTAGAACAGGAAGTGAGTGTGAGTTCTTTTGTTATTTTTCATGTCATTTATTTTAAAAGGCTAATGGTTGTTAAACTAACAGGAGTTTATACAAAGCCTGTTGATGATACACACAACAAACCGAAGCCCCAGAAGTTATTACCTCTTAATTTCTAATAATGTGCAGATAGGAAATATCTCCCACAAGGGAAAAGATTCCTCTGTGCATTTATGTGGCATTTTGTCAAATGTCATACACTTCCTCCTCTGGTTCCTCTTTTTTTTTGTCCCAAAGGACTCTCATAAATTTGTCAAGCACAGGTTCCCTTTTGTACCATCAGGTAGAATCAGTATGAATTTATCGTGATCCTCTAAATGACCTGCTCCTACTCTTTTAGTCATGGACTTCTCTATTTTTCCAATGATGAAAGTTTGGCTAACTGTTTCCTGCTTTCTGGCTTGCTCCTTTCATGATTAGAGACGTTGCATTTGCAGTTTTCCAATCTGTCAGATCTTTCTGGAATCTATGACATTTTGGAAGACTGCAAACTGTAATCTACAGACTGACAGCTTTTAAAACCCTCAGATGCAGACCCATGTCAGCATTTAGTCCATGAATTTTCCCAAAACTTGTTTCTCTAGTGATAGTGATCATTTTAAGTTCCTCCCTTCTAAGTTATCCCTTTTGCTTCTTAATCTTTTACTATTATTATTGAACTTGCGTTCCTGACAGTACTCCTGATACTATTACTCCTTTTCTCATGGTCATTGGGCAGTCCTGAGTCACGGTTACTCCTTCTCCCCTCAGCTAGAGAGAGAGAGCTTGAGGAGAGGCAGGAACTTGAAACATTATGACAAGTACAGAGAACAGTCCTGGCAATTCCAGGGATTAAGGTGGTTTGGAATGAAGCGTGTAGAGAGCAGATAGCTGGAGAAGCTTACTCATAATTCTATGCTTGAAGTTACAAGGCAAAATTGGATACCCTCAAATACAGTACAAAAAATATTTACCTCTCTGCTTTGGCTACTAGAGAGAAATTATTTTTCACTCAACTTTTGTCTTTCTAATTCCTGAACTGGAATGATTGTTCCTTATCACCATGGCAGTTTGCAGTTGTTTTGCAGCCACATAAAACCTACTGGTTGTCCCCTTTTCTTTTCACAAACATTCTTGACCTGTTACTTTCTGTTTATGCATTGACACTTAGCACAATGCTTATGAATCATGGACAGTGCGGAAGCAGGCCATTCAGCCCATCAAGTCCCACACCGCCCCTCCATAATGCAGCCCACCCCCAGATCCATCCCTCTGTAACTCCACATTGCCCATGGCTAATTCATCAACCCTGCAGATCGCCAGGCACTGCAGGCAATTTAGCATCACCAGTCCACCTCACCTGCACATCTTTAGACTGTGGTAGGAAACCAGAGCACCTTGAAGACAGGACGGGCAAACGCGCAAACCCCTCACAGACAGTCACCCAAGGCTGGAGTTGCACCCAGTCCCTGGCGCGGAGAGGCAGCAGGGCTAACTACTGAGCCACCGTGCCACCCCACACTTCCTGGAGGAAGTCTTAAATGTGCAGGAAGTTGCACAAGGGTAAAACCTTAATATTAGAGCTGGACTGTTCAAGGTTAATGTCAAGATGCACTTAGGCACAAGTAATAGTGGAAAACTAGAAGATAGCCCTGTAGAAAAGGTGTTGAGACCAGTGTTCCATTGGAAATGGAATACCTAGATTGTGTCTTTGTGCAGCACAGGCTTGTTGAGCCAGAGTGGGTTGTTGGGGCTGGATTTACCGATTGGCCATGATCTAACTGAATGTTGCAACAAATTCAAAGTTATTCAGATCTCCCCAGTGAATGGTAAACATTGAGGCACCTTCTATAAGGCAGTAAGATTTGAATGTGAGCAACACCGTCTGATTTCTTCCAGCCCAAATGCCCCACCCAGAAGTGTTCACCACTCTTTTTCCTTATTTTAAATGCTGTACATTTCAAGCACTTCTTTTGTATTTTTGCAAAGATTTCCTACTCTTTAACCCTATATTTATATTATTGTCATTACATTCTCATCCTTTCATTCACCAGGTCGCAAAACCCAGGTGATTTTGCCATCTGTCCAATTCTGGCCTCTGACAAATTCCCCTTTTCCTCTTTCACAACTCCCATTTCCACTGAATTAGTGACTGTCCTTACAGCTGCCTAACTTGTAAACTTCCCCACAAATCCTTCTACTTTGTCCTCTTTTGAGATACCCTTAATAAGATTTTGAGCATCTGTTCTAATATGTCTACAGCTGCTTCATATCAAATCTGTCTCATAATCACCCTTTGGGACATTTTACAGTGATAAGGTGAGGATAAAAATGTAATTTCTTGTTGCCTTTGTCTATAAAATCCAAGTAACTTTAATGTGTGCTGTAGCAACCTGCTAACATGACTGCTTCAAATTGTCATGCTGGAAAAGCACAACTGGTCAGGCAGCATCCAAGGAGTGGGAGAGCCAATGTTTCAGGCATCAGCCCTTCACCAGGAATGATCAAGTGGCTTATGCTTGAAACGTCAACTCTCCTGCTCCTCGGATGTTGCCTGACCAGCTGTGCTTTTCCAGCACCACACTTTTTGACTCTGACCTCCAGCATCTGCAGTCCTCACTTTCTCCTGCTTCAAATTGTTCAGATGCAGAGGAATGACCTGGCGATGCACCTACAGGATTATACACAGGCTCACATGCGGATGATGGCCCAGACGCTGCGCAGTGTAAGCATAGGACTAAGCTCCCATGTGCCATCCATTGACATCCTGAATTCAGAAGATGACTTCCAGCCAGTGACACTCCCTGGATCACTGCAGGCCTCACACTCTCAGTCATCGCCAGCACTTGGGGTATCACCATCTTGTGACTGCTCACCTCTGATCCAGAACCTGAGGGAGACTGTCCAGCAACTGGAGGGCCGTCTGGTCCGGCAGGATCATCAGATCCGGGAGCTCACCGCTAAGATGGAGACACAGAGCGGCCAGGTGGGGGATCTGAAACGGAGTGCCCGGGCGCTGGAGCAACGCGTCCGTGAGTTGGAGGCCCAGCAGTGCAATGGGATTTTTATCTGGAGGGTGGAAAACTTCGCCAACCACCTGCAGGCACAGGCAGAAGATCAGCCAGTGGTGTTGCACAGCCCTGGCTTTTATACAGGCAAGCCAGGGTACAAGCTCTGCCTCCGTCTGCACTTGCAGTCGCCCAGTGCCCAGCGCTGCTCCAACTACATCTCACTCTTTGTACACACCATGCAGGGTGAATATGACAGCTACCTGAGCTGGCCCTTTCAGGGCACCATCCGGCTCTCTATACTTGACCAGTCGGAGGGCCCAATCAGGCAGAACTACGAGGAGATCATGGAGAGCAAACCCGAGTTGCTGGCCTTCCAGCGGCCTACTCAGTGCCGCAACCCGAAGGGCTTCGGCTACGTCACCTTCCTGCACCTCAAAGCCCTCCAGCAGCGCACCTACGTGAAAGATGACATGCTGCTGGTCCGATGTGAAGTCATGACACGTTCTGATCTGAACTGGATGAGGAAGGATGACTTCCAAGCCCGCTCAGCAGAAGGCGGTCTGTGAGACTTGGCTGCTGCAGCAGTACCACTTAACAGTAAAATGTTACACTCCCAGGCCCTGGGGCCTATTACAATACAAGCAGTACGTCATTCAAAGAAACCCCATGCCTTCCTTCCTGAATGACTCCTGTGTAAACTGAATGGCCTGTTGCTATCAGTGATGGTTAGAGAGGGGCTGGGGAATTTGAGTTAACACTGCCAATGATGTATTATCACTGGTTTATTTGAATAAATTTGTATACACAACCCCCCCCACCGCTAATCCAGAGTCTATCTACCTCTGCCCCAAAACAATTTAAAGACTCTGCACCCACTGTGGGACCTGATGGGAAAGGACTGCGATCATTTGGGAGGACAATAGATAAGTAGCAAATCTCAGCCTTGTTTCTGTTATTCAGCCCCGCATACAAAATGAATCAATGGCTGTACAATTAGAAGATGTAACGTAATTCTTAGGAAAACTGTCCTAGCCATTGATTGTCTTCTGAAGTAGAGCCAAGATTTTGAGAGGTACAGAAATGACAAAGCGATGGGCTATCTGAGCATCGTACTTGGGAAGGTGTATAGTGAAAGCAGCAAAAAAAAAACTTTAGTTTGAAATTTTAAGCTTTCCACAATTTAAAGCCAATGTTTTATGGCAGTTGCTGAACTCAGCTTTTCCTCCTTGCTCTATATATTTTCTAATTAAACCATAAGCAGATGATAATTGTGTTCTGTCCGTGCTCGCTGGACGTTTAACTCCTTAATTTGTTTTCCTGTGAGTAACAACACAGCAGGAATAGGGCTTGAAGCCACACTGTAAGTTTGTTCTGCACCATGCTCCAGCCATCTGAGCTAATCAATCTGCTGTACAGAGACAATTAGAACATAGAACAGTACAGCACAGAACAGGCCCTTCAGCCCACGATGTTGTGCTGACCATCAATCCTCATGAATGCACCCTCAAATTTCTGTGACCATATGCATGTCCAGCAGTTTCTTAAATGTCCCCAATGACCTTGCTTCCACAACTGCTGCTGGCAACGCATTTCATGCTCTCTCAACTCTCTGTGTAAAGAACCCACCTCTGACATCCCATCTATACTTTCCTCCAACCAGCTTAAAACTATGACCCCTCGTGTTAGCCATTTCTGCCCTGGGAAATAGTCTCTGGCTATCGACTCTATCTATGCCTCTCATTATCTTGTATACCTCAATTTAGGTCCCCTCTCCTCCTCCTTTTCTCCAATGAAAAAAGTCCGAGCTCAGTCAATCTCTCTTCATAAGATAAGCCCTCCAGTCCAGGCAGCATCCTGGTAAACCTCCTCTGAACCCTCTCCAAAGCATCCACATCTTTCCTTTAATAGGGCGACCAGAACTGGACGCAGTATTCCAAGTGCGGTCTAACCAAAGTTTTATAGAGCTGCAACAAGATCTCACGACTTTTAAACTCAGTCCCCTGTTAATGAAAGCCAAACCACCATATGCTTTCTTAACAACCCTGTCCACTTGGGTGGCCATTTTAAGGGATGTATGTACCTGCACACCAAGATCCCTCTGTTCCTCCACACTGCCAAGAATCCTATCCTTAATCCTGTACTCAGCTTTCAAATTCGACCTTCCAAAATGCATCACCTCGCATTTATCCAGGTTGAACTCCATCTGTCACCTCTCAGCCCATCTCTGCATCCTGTCAATGTCCCGCTGCAGCCTACAACAGCCCTCTATACTGTCAACGACACCTCCAACCTTTGTGTCGTCTGCAAACTTGCTGACCCATCCTTCAATCCCCTCATCCAAGTCATTAATAAAAATTACAAACAGTAGAGGCCCAAGGACAGAGCCCTGTGGAACACCACTCACCACTGACTTCCAGGGAGAATATTTTCCTCCTTCTACCACTCACTGTCTTGTGTTGGCCAGCCAATTCTGTATCCAGACAGCTAAGTTCCCCTGTATCCCATTCCTCCTGACCTTCTGAATGAGCCTACCATGGGGAACCTTATCAAATGCCTTGCTGAAGTCCACATATACCACATCCGCAGCTCGACCCTCATCAACTTTTCTAGTCACATCCTCAAAGAACTCGATAAGGTTTGGGAGGCATGACCTGCCCCTCACAAAGCCGTGTTGACTGCATTTAATCAAGTCATGCTCTTCCAGATGGTCTTAAATCCTATCCCTCCGAATCCTTTCTAACACCTTGCAGACGACAGACGTGAGACTTACTGGTCTGTAATTGCTGGGGATTTCCCTATTTCCTTTCTTGAAGAGAGGAATTACATTTGCCTCTCTCCAGTGCTCAGGTACGACTCCAGTGGAGAGCGAGGATGCAAAGATCTTCGCAAGTGGCGAAGCAATCGCATTTCTCGTTTCCCAAAGCACCCGAGGACAAATCTGGTCCGGGCCTGGCAACCTGTCAATCTTAATGTTTGACAAAATTTTCAGCACATCAGCTTCCTCTATCTCTATCCATTCCAGCATGCACACCTGCTTTTCAAAGGTGTCATTCACTACAAAGTTTGTTTCTTTGGTAAAGACAAAAGCAAAAAACTCATTTAGGGCTTCCCCTACCTCCTCAGACTCCACACGCAAGTTCCCCATGCTATCCCTGATCGGCCCTACTCTTTCTTTGACCATTCTCTTATTCCTCACCTAAGTGTAAAATGCCTTTGTGTTCTCCCTAATCCGTTCTGCCAAGCCTTTCTCGTGCCCCCTCCTGGCTCTCCTCAGACCATTTTTGAGCTCCTTCCTCACCTGCCTGTAATCCTCTAGAGCTGAGCTTGACCCTAGCTTCCTCCACCTTATGTAAGCTCCCTTCTTCCTTTTGACGAGAAGCTCCACCGCTCTCGTCATCCAAGGTTCCTTTATCTTACCCCTTCTTGCCTGTCTTTTGCTTGCAGGACCTCTTCCCTTAAATTGTCCACCAATGTGTATCACACTTACTACCTGTTTATTCTCCTCTTCCAGAAGTTCCTGTAGCCAGTCTGAGACATCCTCCACCCCAGCACCAGGGAGGCATCATACCATCAAAGAGTCCCTAACAATTCGGGTGTTATTGGTTAATGAGCAGGCACCCCAGAATTAAGTTAGCAATTAACCTACAACTATTTATTGCAGGCATCATTGGTTCAGCCTCTGTTCCCATGATTCCTACATGCAACAGATACCCACCATGCTGTTGGTTAGCCTGCATTTGAGTTGGGGCTGGATATCATGAATGGCCAATGGTACGACAACTTGCACTTCTTATAAGAAAGGAGCATTGTCACTGTGAAAAGTGGTCAGTTTTCCAAAAGTGAATCGGAACTCTGCTATGTTGAGCAACGTTTGAACATGTGAAAGCTCCAACATAAAGAGAGCTTGTGTTACAAAGTGTAGAATGAAGAAGAAACACTGTGCATCCATTGGATGGGGCTCGGAGTCCCTCCAGACAAGTGCTCAGAAAGCAGAAAGATGAAATAGTGGCAGAGGTCAACGCCATCAAGTTGGTTGCAGCACAGGTAAATGTTTAGCAATCTGACACAAATTGGTAAAGTGGGCAAATTGATCTTCAAATGGCATATCCTACCATCTGATGCACTAACCTCCTGCATTGCTCAATCTGCTGACCTCATCACCAATTGACTAACGATCTCCATAGACCAGTACTTACCTTTTCAATTTATGTGCTTTCATTCATAGTCACACACTTCACACTGCTGTAAGTCTCTCACTCACAATTCACATCTTCTGCTAATATTTGTGCATGATGGCCACGCAGAGCACATCCTGAATGAGACAAACTCAAGAGAAAATGTATGTTTCTGGGAATTTGTGGCACAGTGGGAATCGGGTATACAGGGGAAGAGGTGCTTTTTACTTAATGCTTTTCTTTGTGGTTCATAATTTTTGAGGACTATATAGTAATAAGGGCAGAGAAGAAGGACACTAAAGTAATTAATCATGTTTGCTATTAAGCATCTTCCAAAAGATTTAACTTAAAAGTGGGAAATCATAATAGCAGAGTTCATGGTTTGCTTCTGCTGCTCTATGGGGCAGTACCAGTACCCTGCGCACAACATGTGTGCAAGATGCATTTTCAGCTGCAGCTTCTGGAAGCTCAGGTTTCGGAGCTGGAGCATCAGCTAAGACACAGTCACACATTTGAGGATATCATGGATAGCACCTACAGAGACACTGTTTCCCGTGAGCTAAGTCTCCTCCTGCAGGGTGACCACCAGGAAGAATAAGAGGACTAGGCAGGCAGTGCTGGAACCATCTGTGTTCATTCCCTTGCAAAACAGATATAATAGTTTAGAAAGTTTGGGTGGCATGGTGGCTCAGTGGTTAGCACTGCTGCCTTACAGTGCCAGGCACCCAGGTTCAACTCCAGCCTTGGGGTGACTATCTGTGTGGAGTTTGCACATTCTCCCCGTGTCTGCGTGGGTTTCCTCCGGGTGCTCCAGTTTCCTCCCACAGTCCAAAGATGTGCAGGTCAGGTGGATTGACCATGATAAATTGCCCGTAGTGTTCAGGGATGTGGAGGTCAGGTGTGTTAGTCAGGGTGAATGTAGAGTGATAGGGTTGGGGTGTGGAATGCTCTTCAGAGGGTCTGTGTGGACTTGTTGGGCTGAATGACCTGTTTCCACACTGTAGGGATTCAGTCATTCAAATGAAGTATTGGGCCTCTCATGGGAAAACAGTAACAGTCAAATTCATTGCACTATTATTGGCTCTGCTGCAAAGGAGGGAAGCAGAAATTGTGGGACTGCAGGGGATGCAATTGTAAAGGAAGCGTTTCTGTGGCTGCTAATGAGACACTGTGATGGTATGATGCCTCCCTGGTTCTGGGGTCGAGGATGTCTCAGACTGGCTACAGGAACTTCTGGAAGAGGCAGTAAATGTGATACACATTGGTGCACAATTTAAGGGAAGAGGTCCTGCAAGCAAAATATAGTGAGTTAGGAAGCAAATTGAAAAGTAGGACCTCAAAGGTGTAATGATCTCAGTATATCAGATGAATACGTAGCTAAAGAGATGGTGCAATGGGCTGGGGTTTGGATTCCTGGGGCACTGAGGCCAATTCTGGGAGAGATGGGACCAGACAGGGTGGGCTACATCTGGAACATATATCCTAGGGAGAGGGTTTGCTAGAATGGTTGGAGAATAGTTTAAATTGGCAGGTCGATGGGAACCTATGCAAGGAGTCAGAGGAAGAGGAATCAAAGACGAGCAAAAGACAGTAAGAGGAATGAGAAAAGTGATAGGCAGAGAAATCAAGGGCTAAGATCAAACAAGACCACAGTGAAAAATAATGGGAACAGGACAAGTGATGTTAAAAAGACAAAATATAAAGCTTTGTGTCTTAATGCATGAATGAAGCTCGCAAATAGATGAAAATGGGTATGATATAATTGGGATTACAGACATACGGCTGCAAGGTGATCAGGGAAGGGAACTGAATATCTGGGAGGGGGAGTATTCAATATTTAGGAAGGAGGGACAAAAAGGAAGAGGTGGGTAAGGAGTAAATTAGTATGATAGTGAGGAAGGGTGTTAGCTCCAACGATGTGGAATCTGTATGGGTAGAGCTGAGAACACCAAGGGGCAAAAAGCTTTAGAGGGTGTTGTGTATGTATCCTCAAAACTGTAGGGGTGATGTTGGGGTTGGCATGAGTAGGAAATTAGAGATGCATGCAATAAAAAACATCAGTAATTATGGGTGAATAATCTGCATGTACATTTGGTAAATTGAATTAGTAATGACCACAGAGGAGGAATTCCTGGTGTTTATCTGGACCAATATGTTGAGGATCCAGGCCATCCTGGATTGAGTATTGTGTAATGGGAAAGGAATAATTGGCAGTGTTGCTGCCTGAGACCCCTTGGAGAAAGAGGGACCATAAGATGATAGAATTCCTCACCAAGGTGGACAGTGAGAGGGGCCTGAATCTAAAAAGAGGAAACTATGACGGTGTGAGACATGAGGTGGCTGGGATAGGTTGAGGGCCATTACTTAAAGAGATGGCGATGGAAAGACAATAAGAGATATTCAAACAGCAGGTGGATGAACTGCACCAATTGTTCATTCCTGTCTGGCACTATAGTAAAACAGGAGAGGTTCCAAACCAGGGCTTACAAGGAAAATTAGACTAAGTATCTAAGGAAGAAGCATACAAATTGGCCGGAAAAGCCAACAGACCTAAGAAGTGGGAGCAATTTAGAATTCAACAAAGGCGGACAAAAGGATTGATTAAGAAAGGGAAAAAGAATAGTACGAGAATAAGCTTTTAGGGGACATAAAAACTGACTGTAATTGTTTTTAAAGTGTAGGTTTATTGAAGAGAAAAAGATTGGTGAAAATTTAGCTCCTTGCATTCAGAAGCAGTGAAATGGCTAACCAACTAAATATGTACTTTGGGTCTCTTCTCACAAATGACGAAAACATGCCAGAATACAGGTTTAGTCAGTGAGAGGAACTGAAGGAAATCAGTATTAGTAGGGAAATGGAGTTGGGGATATTGTTGGAACTGAAGGCTGCTAATCCACAGGGCCTGATCATTGATATCCCAAAGTACTTGAGGAAGTGACCCTCATCTTCCAAGATTCTGAAGACCCTGAAACAGTAATTTTTTTTTTAGATTACTTACAGTGTGGAAACAGGCCCTTCGGCCCAACAAGTCCACACCGACCCGTCGAAGCACAACCCACCCAGACCCATTTCCCTTCATTTACCCCTTACCTAACACTACGGGCAATTTAGCATGGCCAATCCACCTAACCTGCACATCTTTGGACTGTGGGAGGAAACTAGAGCACCCGGAGGAAACCCACGCAGACACGGGGAGAACGTGCAAACTCCACACAGTCAGTCGCCTGAGGTGGGAATTGAACCCGGGTCTCTGGCGCTGTGAGGCAACAGTGCTAACCACTGTGCCACCGTGCCGCCCACTGTGTAACCCCAATATTTTTTTAAAATGAAGCTAAAGAGAAAACTGTGAATTATAAGCCAGTCAGCCTGACATCAGTCATGGAGAAAATGCTAGAGTCCATTATAACATAATTGATAATTGAGCACTTGGGTGATAGTGGCAGTATCAGACAGAGTCAGAATGGTTTACAAAAGAGAAGTCATGCTCGACAAATCAATTGGAATTCTTCAAGGATGGAACTAAGAGTTAATCTGGGGGAGCTAGTGGATGTGGTTTACTTGAACTTTCAGAAGGTTTTCTACAAGGACTTAAATAAGAGATTAATGTGTAAACTTCAAATACATGGGATTGAAATGGATAGAAAACTGGTTGGCAAACAGGAAGCATAGAGGAGGAATAAGATGGCATTTTTCCAACTGGCTGGTAGTGACTAGTAGGAAACTGCAGCAATCAGTGTGAGGACTGCAGCTATTCACAATGTATGTTCATGATTTAGATGAGAGTATTATATGTAATATCTCAATTTTCAGATCACACAAAGTTGGATGGAAAGGTGAACTGTGAGGAGGATGCAGAGATGCTTCAGTGTGATTTGGACAGGCTGAGTGAGTGGCCAAATGCTGGCAGGATAATGTAGGTAAATGTGAGGTTATCCACTTTGGTAGCAAAACCAGAAAGGCAGATTTTTATCTGAATGGCTATAAATTCAGAGGGGGAAATGTACAATGGAATTTGGGTGTCTTTGTGGACCAGTCACTAAAATCAAGCGTGCAGGTTCAGCAAGCAGTAAAGGAGGCAAATGGTATGTTGACCTTCATGGTGGGAGAATTTGGAGGAGCAGGGATGTCTCGCTGCAATTATATAGGGCCTTGGTTAGACCATACCTAGAATATTGTGTGCAGTTTTGGTCTCCTTACCTGAGAAAGGATGTTCCTGCTCTCGAGGGAGTGCAGCGAAGGTTTCCCAGACTGATTGCAGGGCTGACATATGAGGAGAGATTGAATCGGTTATCATTGTATTCACGGTAGTTCAGCTGAATGAGGCCAAAACATTGTATGATTTCAAGAAGGAGTTTGAAAAAGCACTTGCAGCTAAAGGTATTAAAGGATATAGGGTAAAAGCAGGAACAGGCTATCGAGTCAGATGATCAGCCATGATCATAATGAGTGGTGAGGGCCGAATTTCGATGTTCCTAAGTTGTGTTGCCAGGAAGACAATAATGTGATCATCCACAATAGGAATGTTAGGGAGTGTGGGCAAAAGGCAGTGTAATCTTTGCCATGCTCTGAGGTTGCCATTGTGACTGCAACTGTTAGCAGCTTTCATTGTCAAAATGTCTTTGTGAAGTGAAGCTGTCTCATGCATTGAGGTAAAGGAATTGCTCTCTAAAGACTCTGGACAATGTGGACCCCTGCTGAGAGCACCCCCTCTTCCTCTTCTCTCTTCCAGCAGCAGCTTATTCTGCTCTGTGTGACCAGCCATTCCTTTAGCATATTACTTTGTACTGAAAGAGAAAGCTGTAAGACCAGCCTCTGGAGCATTTAAACTTGGTGGGTACAGGAAAGATAGATAGAGGTATAGATAATATCAAGCAGAAGAGGATTCAGAAGAGATTTACCCGCATGTTGAGTTATAAAGAAAGGCTGGATAGGCTGGGACATCTTTCACTGGAACATAGGTGAGGTGACCCAATTGAAGTTTACAGCTTAATGAGAGGTATAAATAGTTGATGGTACTTGTTTTTTTTCCAAAAGATGGGGAATTTCAAGACTAGGGAGCACATTATTGAAGTGAGAGGAGAGACATGAGGCAAATTTTTACGGAGGGTGGTTTATGTGTAAAATGAACTTCTTGAGAAAGTGGTGGGTGCAGGTACTATTACAACGCTTAGAAGACATTGGGATGGATACATGAATAGGAAAGGTTTGGAGGGATATGGGCCAGGAGCAGGCAGGTGGGACTAGATTATTTTGGGATGATGTTTGGCATGGACTGGTTGTACCAAAGGGTCTGTGTATGAAACCTCTAAAGACACACACAATCGCACTGACAAGTCAGGAAAAGTAATCCAGTGACTGATTTCCATTTGGTGTTGTCGTCTTAATCCTGTTCAATGTCATGTTTAGCTGTACAAGACATGTAACAAGGCGTGGGCATTTGGAAAATGGCTATATTGATTTTGAATCCATATTGTGCATACTCATTCGCTTGATAATCTTGATGCTCTGAGAGTTGTTGGCAATTGTTATGATATAGGAAAGCCCTGCATGTATATCTAAGGCCCCTTGTGTTAGGTGGGAGGCAATGGCCCAGTGGTATTATCACTGGACTATTAATCCAGAGACCCAGGTAATGTTCTGGGGGCTTGGGTTCAAATCTTGCTGTGGCTGATAGTCGAAATTAAATCCAATAAAAATCTGAAAGTAAGACTCCAACAGTGACCATGATTCCGTTGTTGATTGTCAAGAAAATCCATCTGCTTCACTAATTAGATTAGATTCCTTACAATGTGGAAACAGACCCATCGGCCCAAAAAGTCCACACTGGCCCTCCGAAGAGTAACCCGCCCGGACCCATTTTCCCTCTGACTAATGTACCTAACACTATGGGCGATTTAGATTTAGATTTCCTACAGTGTGGAAACAGGCCCTTTGGCCCAACCAGTCCACACCGATCCTCCGAAGAGTAACCCACCCAGACCCATTTTCCCTTTGACTAATGCACCTAACACTATGGGAAATTTAGCACGGCCAATTCACCTGACTTGCACATCTTTGGACTGTGGGAGGGAACCGGAGCACCCAGAGGAAACCCACGCAGACACGGGGAGAATGTGCAAGCTCCACACAGACAGTCACCCAAGGCTGGAATCGAACCTGGGTCCCTGGCGCTGTGAGGCAGCAGTGCTAACCACTGTGCTACCGTGCCGCCGAAATGTCCTGAAGGAAACTGCCATCCTTACCTGGTCTGACCTACATGTGACTCCAGACCCACAGCCATCTGGGAAGTCGCCCAGCACCAGGTTAGAGTCCAACAGTTTGCTTAAAATCACAGGTTTTCAGAGCACTGCTCCTTTTTCAGGCAAAGGCTATAACCTGGTGGTCATGTGACTTCTGACTTTGTCCACCACCAGCACCTCCACGTTACAGCAATGTGATTGACTCTTAACTGCCCTCTGGGTAATTAAGGATGGCAACAAATGCTGTCCTAGCCAGTGACACAACACATGACCATGTAGGCCCTCAACAAAATGGTCCAATTTAGTCCCCCATAGAGCCATATTGCCTATCTTGCTCTGAATTTGTATGCTGCTATATCAAACTCCTAGTCTAGATTCTATATTTCTGTTTCATTTTCTCCTGCTTATTACAGTTGTCCCCTGGATGGGTTCTCTCTGGAAACAGGAGGATTTTATTTTCCATTCCCTCTCCCAGCCTCATGCTGTTGTGAAGTCTCAAACAGACATACATAGCTGTTTGCAGGCCCCCTGACTCACTAATTGATGTTATGAACATTGGAAAAGTTTAGTATGTAGCTGTGGTTCTCCTCCTGTGTTCTAAGCCAGTGTCTCCCCGGGGGGACACTGACTCACAGCGTAGGTCTTTCATTTGCCAGCAGCGGTTGGCTCCTTTGTTGTGTAATAAGGAGCTGGGATGCCATTGAGGTTACCAGAATGCCCTTGGGATTATAGGATTCCTGTTTGAATTCCTGGATGTTCTTTTGAATTGCATTCTCTGAAATGACAGCATCAAGCAACTAGTGTGATTATTTGTCCTGTCAAGTCACATCTAAATGTGCAACCCCAAACAGAAGGGCTTTAAACTCTCCAATTTTAATGAAATAAACTTCTTAGGTTTAATCTGTTTCCCTGCCTGATATTCCCTTAAACCTCGCTCCTAACTCTGTGCCTGATGAAAGCATTGGCCTGCTAGTCATGGGGGGTTTCCTAGCCTCAGCACCATTTTTCCATGGTTAGTCAAGGAGTCATAGCACGTTCAACCACTGAAGGTATCACATCCACTACCTTCTGTAGTTTATGGGTCTGAAAGATTCAGACTGAGGAAGTGTGATAAGCCCCACCTACTATGATTGGGCTGATGGGACAAAACAGTTTAAGATTTGGAAGGAATGAGACCCAACATCTGTTCCTCCTCCAAATCTCTGTAAGGGTATCTATTGTATCAGTGTAACCCAGAACTCCACAAGGACTCTAACCAATGTTTGTAGATGCACCATAGAAAGCATTCTATCTGGATACATCACAGCTTGGTATGGCAACTGCTCTGTCCAAGACAGGAAGAAACTACAGAGAGTTGTGAACACAGACCAGTCCATCACACAAACCAGCCTCCCATCCATTGACTCTGTCCAAACTTCCCACTGCCTTGGGAAAGCAACCAACATAATCAAGACCCCTCCCACCTTGGTTATACTCTCTTCCATTGGGCAGAAGACATAAAAGTTTGAAAACATAGCATCAGATTTAAAAACAGCTCTTTCCCCGTTGTTATCAGAGTTATGAATGGACCTCTCATCTATTAGAGTTGATATTTTTGTAAAACTTCTCTGTAGCTATAACACTACATTCTGCAGTCTGTTCTGTTCCCCGATACACTTGTATAGTATGATCTGCCTGTAAAGCACTTAAAGCAACACTTTTCACTGTACCTCTGTACATGTGACAGTAATAAATCAAATCAAATCAAATGTTGGGATCTACACTTGTGCCTGCTTGGTCTAGTGAGGCAGAGATAAACTACTTCCTTATCCCAACTAGGAAAGTCTCTTGTCAACAAGATCGAGGTGACAGTGTTGCAGCTGCTTAAAGAGGACATTGGCAGTAACCTTCAGTTCAGTGAGCTGGTCTGTCCTGACAACAATCCCAACCAGGGCAACAATCGGGGAGGGAATGACTTCCTTTCTACAGGGAATGATTGGATTGTGGAATTTTGAGCTGCTTACCACAGTTGAAGCAGAGAATGTAGGAGTGGGAACAGAGCTCCGCGACAGGTGATTGTCTGATTTATGACTGAATGGAAGAATGAAATGAGCCGAGTGCAGTCTCCTCCACGAATGGGAGGTGGACGGTGCAGCCGGCCCTATCAAAGGCTGTAGACAATCGGAGGATGCCGAACGAAGGAGATGTTTAAAAAGAAAAAAAAGAGCCAATTAAAAAGAGGCTCACTTAACAGTTACTGATGAAATCACAAGGAAAACTAACACCTTGTCTGACAAAACTTTGCATATACAATTGTGTTTCCAGGACAAAGGAGCCAGATTTACCAGGTTATGTGCTGGAAACAGATAGTGGTGTCCTGGAAATTTGAATTCAAATGTTGATAATATCAAAGCAGTTTACATGACAGGACTGGGAATGGGAATGGAGTTTTTAGAATGATGAATTTAAAGCCTCTTTGTTCTGGTAAACAGGAGTCTCTGATCTGCTGAATTCCAGCACAAACCAGTGGGATATGTGTAAAGTTCTGATCCTATGCACACACTACACTTAACGAAATTGAGAGAAGCAATGCACTAGTTGAGAAGATTTAACACTGACAGATTACTGTGACTCAAGGGATATTGCTTTATTTGATTAAATAACTTGCATTTTCAGATCCTTTCAAGCTTTGCAACAAGAACTTCATAGTTTAAAAAATGAGGTGCTGCATTTTGGAAAGTCAAATCAGGGCAGGGCTTACACACTTAATGGTAAGGTCCCAGGGAGTGTTGCTGAAGAAAGAAACCTTGGAGTGCATGTTCATAGTTCCTTGAAAGTGGAGTCACAGGTAGGTAGGATAGTGAAGAAGGCGTTTAGTATGCTTTCCTTTATTGGCCAGAGTATTGAGTACAGGAGTTGGGAGGTCATGTTGCAGCTGTACAGGACATTAGTTGGACCACTTTTGGAACAATGCATTCAGTTCTGGTCTCCTTGCTGTAGGAAAGATATTGTAAAACTTGTAAGAGTGCAGAAAAGAATATTGTCAGGATTGGAGAGTTTGTGTTATCGGGAGAGGTTGAATAATTTGGGGTTATTTTCCCTGGAGCGTCAGAGGCTGCAGGGTGGCCTTATAGAAGTTTATAAAATCATGAGGGACATGGATAGGATAAATAGACAAGGTCTTTTCCCTGGGGTAGGGGGGCGCAAAACTAGAGGGCATAGGTTTAACGTGAAAGGGGAAAGATTTAAAAGGGACCTAAGGGGCAACCTTTTCACACACAGCGTGTGTGGGATGAACTGCCAGAGGAAGTAGTGGAGGCTGGTACAATTTACCAGTAACTTGCACAGAGCCAGATACCACAAAGAGCAGTTAATATGTTTGGGTCATCTTAATTGAGGGTTAGATATTGCTCTAGAAGAACTCCAACAAACTTAGTGTCGTGAAATGGTGTATGATAAAGCAAAATGTGTGGCCTAGCCACGTAAGGGGATATTAGGTCATATGATCAAAAGCCAGTTCAAGTAGGTAGATGATAGGAGCATCTTAAAGGAAGAATGTGAGGCAGAGAGACACAGAGAGAGAGGGAGGGAAGGCAATTCCAGAGCTTAGGGCCTGAGCAAGCTAAGATACAGTCAGCAAAGGTGGAGCGCTTAAAATTGGAAATACTCCAGAGGCCATAATTGGAGGGCCACAGTTATCTCTGAGGGTTTTGGAGCTGGAGCAGATTACGGAGATAGGGAGAGATGAGGCCATGGATGCATTTGAAAATAAATTATAATTAGAATTAGCTTTATTGTCGCATATATTCAATGAGTATAGTGAAAAGTTTACAAGTCACCACTTACAGTGCCATTTGAGGTACAAAAATGCATATTCTTAGGGAAAAACTATTAGAAAAATAAAGAAGGCCAGCATTACAGATCATAGGAATGAATTAGAAAAACAAAGATGTGCATTTTAAAATTGAGGTATTCCTTCAACACTACCAGAGTAGGTCAGTGAGAACAGAAGTGATTGATTTCAATCTAGGTTAGGACAGAGACAGCAAACTTTAAAATGACATCAAGTTTACAAAGCAGGATGTAGGAGGTTGCTCACGGGGCTGTGTTGGAATTGTCAAATCCAGAGGTAACATAGGCATGGATAAGAGTTGCAGCAACAGGTTGAGCTTGGCAGAAATAGACTCCTACAGTGTCACAGAGATGGAAGTGGGTGATCTTA
This sequence comes from Chiloscyllium plagiosum, assembly GCF_037043375.1. Classification (NCBI taxonomy): domain Eukaryota; kingdom Metazoa; phylum Chordata; class Chondrichthyes; order Orectolobiformes; family Hemiscylliidae; genus Chiloscyllium; species Chiloscyllium plagiosum. The sequence continues at coordinate 68,531,753 of NW_028270156.1, read as the reverse complement.
GCAATGACACAGATATATGATTGTTAGTTCAACTCAGGGCCAGATATCACACTGAAGGACAGACAGTCTCAGCTGTCAGGTTGAAATATGAAATCAGTGACTGGAACTAAGCTTGTGACAAGAATCAACGACTGTATAGTCAGTGAATAAATTACTTTAGAGTGTGGTCGCTCCTCTGGAATAGGCAGCTTCACCAGCCAACTTGGACAGAGCAAGCTACCACAACCAGTTTGGGTGGATTTAGTTGAGGATTAGGTGTTAGTTGAGAAGAACTCCTATGAACCTTAGATAACATCACAAATCTTTATCCACCTGACAGGGTCTTTGTTTATTGACCTATTCACTCTTTCAGTAGCATAATCCTAGATTACATGTATGAGACTTAAAATAGGGGTTGAAATCCCTGACCCGCACAGCCAAGTCTCTCACTTACCCAACTGGAACTGATCAACTCCTTTCACACACTGGACTTGATTTGCTGTCAGAGACACCCTCTGGTCATTTTATGAAGTTGTGCCATTGCCTCTACAATTGCGCTGCGGGTGGATGAATGGGGTTGGTTTCCAATATTTACTGTCACACAAATAGTTGGCCAGAGGGAAATCCTGCTATTATAAAAAGCTCCATAGTGGCAAGGAAGCTGATTCCAAAATAAAAATAGAATCCTGGGAAGCTTATCATTTTCTTCTGCGATCACAATGAAAAGTAAACTCCCCCTTTAAAGGGCTTTTTATTATCTTTATTTCTTCAGCCTACATAAGCTTACCCAAATAGTCTCACTTTCTTTCCCCTTTCAATTAATGTTTGCTTTCCCAATACCATGCCCAAACCTCTTATCTTCTTCAGCATCTCTTATTTTGAATTTTTTCTATAATTTACCTTTCTTTATTTTCCAATCTATTTCCTTCCATGTTTCCTTGAATTGTTTGGAAATGTTCTTGATTTTCCTTTGCACTGACTCTGATTCTTGGCTTCATTTTTTAAGCAAGTCCCTGATTTGATAGCTTCAACTCACTTATATTTACTTAATATTCCTCACAATAGCGATTGGACTTCAATTATTCAAAACTGCGACATTATTTTTTGCTGCAATGATTTATTATGTGAAGTTTTCCCCTTTCTTTTCCCTTCCATTCATTAGCACTTAATTTCACAAAGGTCTGGCAATTTTGCGGCACCTTCCCTTGGTAACCATTCCTCATTGCCGTTAATCGTCAGCAAATTTACTGGAACTGGAGACAACCTCCTTTCTGTCCTCATTGGCAGCCTTTGTATTTTAATAAGTCTGTTCACAGAATATGAGCATTTATTGACTGTCCCCTTCCTGTGATGTGTCAAAGCCAATGTTTATTGCTAATCCCCAATTGCCCTTGAGAAGGTGAAAACATAGCCAACAGGCATAGGCTATTCAATCCTTCAAACCTGTTCTGCCTCTCCAGATCATGGCTAATCATCTATCTCAATACCATGTTCCCACGTTGTCTCCATATAGAGTCATACAGCAGGGAAATAGACCAGTCCATGCTGAACATAATCCCAAACTAATCTAGTCCCACCTGCCTGCTCCTGGCCCAGATCCTTCCAAACCTTTCCTATTCATGTATTCATCTGTATGCCCTTTAAACGTTGTCATTGTACCCACATCCACCACTTCCTCAGGAAGTTCATTCCACACATGAACTACCCTCTGTGTGTAAAAAAAAAATGCCTCCTGTCTTTATTAAATACATTTTTATTTTAAAACATAGATTTTTAATATTACAACAAATACAAAAGAATATAATTCAAACAATACAAAAAACACATGGAAAAAAACAGTTTAAAAAACCCAACCCGCCCTCATGTACAAATGTAGAAATATATATATAGAAAAATATATAATAAAAACCCCAGCTAACTATTTAACTAAATAAATAATAACCAACAACAAACTAATAAATAGTAATAACTCAACTCAGCCAAACAAGATACTCATATGTTCACAGTTCCTCCTCCCTGGATATTGGACTCTTAAAACACAATCGTTATGTCTATATAAAAGCCCTTATTAAAGTGGCAGATAAATCTGTATCCAGGTATTCCAAAAAGGGCTACTATGCACGATAAAAATTCTAAGTTTTGTGATATACTCGTAAGAAAATCCAAGGGGATATGCTCCATAACAATCCTCTGCCAATCTGACAGGCCCGGGGGCTTTTCGGCTACCCAACCTAGCAAGATATTCTTTCTTGCGCAAAAAGTGACGATACTGAAAAGTTTTTTCTTATGCACGTCTGCAGGGAACATACTGGGCAGGCCTAAAAGAAGAGAGATCGGGTCCTTCTCCACCCTTACACCCAAAATCCCCTCCATTGCACCTGCCGCAGCACTCCAATACGTTTGAAGGCTACCACAGGACCAGAGACCAGGGTAGAGTGCCCGTACAAACTCTGTACTTGGGTCATGTAAAAGATACCCCTGATTTAAATTTTAACAAACGATCCAGAGCCAAGTGGACCTTGTGGAGAATCTTTAACTTTTAACTCCCTATTATAAATTGATATCTTTCTTGCATTTTTCCAAATATCTTCCCATGCCTCTGAAGACACCTCAACACCTAGTTCTCTCTCCCACACCCTGCAGAACTCACTTGATGGGGCACCCCCCAATTGATGATATAACGTACTAACAGAAAGTGTACTCTTAGCACTGAGCACCATCCTCTGTCAGATTTGTAGGGATCAGTCAAAACTGTAGTCTTCTTTTTGAATAAAATCCCTAACTTGAAAAAAACAAAAGAGGTCTCTGTGAGATAGCTCGTATTTCCGTGCTAACTGATCGAAAGATGTTATTGTGTCTCCCTCAAATAAATAGCCCGTGCAAGACACACCTCTAGCTGCCCAACGTTTGAATCCTGAATCTATCATCCCCGGTTGAAAACCTGACGTACTCACTGTAGGTGTAAAAGATGTTTTGCCCATATTGCCTTCCTTCTGCTGAATTGCCCTCGTGCTTTAACAGAATTGATAACAATTGGATTATAGCAATATTCCCTAACTGTCCTCATTTTGTCCAAAAACAACAAGCTAGTAAGGGGACACCTTGCCTGGCAGGTTTCGATATCTAACCATATTGAAAGAGGGACCCCACAGGCCTGATCACTCATGTAGGATGAAAGCGAGCTGAGTTGGTACATTTTAATGTTCAGAAGGTCCACTTCAAACAACCAATCCAGAACTGGAGTCATGAATATGCCCAAATACACAAAAAAACCCCTGTGCCCACTTAAATGGGAGTCGAGATTTGCCCTCAAGATCTTACTCCTTCGTAACGAGACAATCATGGCTGTATGAGTCATTAAATATATTGAGCATGGGGCCTGACAGTATGTTTATAAATTCCTTATAGAATTCATTGGGAAGTCTGCCAGGACTGGGCATCTTTTCACTCTGAAGCTGCCTCACAGCTTTGTGCATTTCTTGCTCTGATAAGGGGGCATTGAGAAAGGACTCTTGTTCGAGGGTAATGCCCAGGAGCTCCAGATTCTTAAAAAAAAATTCCATTTTGGCCCGCCCCATCTCACAAACCCTCAGATTGGTATAACTTAGAGTAAAATCTTTGGAATGCCACATTAATCTTTTTGGGATCACCTGTTAGGTTCCCAGACCCTTCCCTAATCACTGTAATGGCTTGTGGGGCACTCCCTTTCCTGGCGAGATACGCTAAGTATTTGCCTGGCCTGTCAGCATGCTCATATAACCTTTGCTTTGCAAAAGTAAGTGCCTTCTTTGCTGTCTGCGTGAGCACGGAATTCAATGCAAACCGCAGCGCCATAATCCTCTGTGGTTTGACCAACAAAGGCCTGTCAAAGTAAGCCTTCTCAGCTGCCTTCAACCATGCTTCAAGGAGATCTTGCTGCTCACCCTTCTGCCACTTCCTACTGGCAGAGTAGTAAATACCTAACCCCCTTGCATAGGCTTTGGCAGTTTCCCAAAGGACAGATGGGCTACTAACCGAGCCCGAAGTTCCCTAGATATTGCCAGGGTTGGTGGATTTGAGCTATAGGGAGAGGCTGAACAGGCTGGGGCTGTTTTCCCTGGAATGTCGGAGGCTGAGGGGTGACCTTATAGAGGTTTACAAAATTATGAGGGGCATGGATAGGATAAATAGACAAAGCCTTTTCCCTGGGGTCAGGGAGTCCAGAACTAGAGGGCATAGGTTTAGGGTGAGAGGGGAAAGATATAAAATAGACCTAAGGGGCAACATTTTTACGCAGAGGGTGGTACATGTATGGAATGAGCTGCCAGAGGATGTGGTGGAGGCTGGTACAACTGCAACATTTAAGAGGCATTTGGATGGGTATATGAATAGGAAGGGTTTGGAAGGATATGGGCCGGGTGCTGGCAGGCAGGACTAGATTGGGTTGGGATATCTGGTCGGCATGGATGGGTTAGACCGAAGGGTATGTTTCCATGCTGTAAATCTCTATGATCTATGACTCTAAGTACGCCACAAACGTATTATCCTTGAGGATAAAGGGATCCATTTGCTAGTGCCTTGAACCCACTGTAACGTCCTTAATCTGAAGCAGCAGGTACACTGGACCGTGATCGGATATGGTAATATTACCAATCGTACAAGATGCCACCAAGTCCAGGGTTGCCATGGGGATCAGAAAAAAAATCAATCAATGGTGTGACATCTGTGCCGATTGGAGAAAAACATAAAATCCCTGTCTGTAGGGTGAAGACGCCTCCAGATGTCCATCAACCCTAACTCCACACACACATCCGCTAATTGTTTAGTTTGTACAGATGGTATCGAGGGACCTTTGGGCAACCTGTCTACTGTGGGATCCATGAGACAGTTAAAATCTCCCCCGATGATGATATGCTGGGACTCGAGACTGATCAGTTTAGAGAACGCTTCGACCAAAAATTTGAGGGGATGAGCTGGAGGGCAATAAACATTTAAAATACCATATTCTTCCCCGTTCATCAGGGCTTTGAGAATTACAAACCTGCTGTGTATTTTTAACAGACTAGAGTAACTTAAATGGAAGATTCCTCCTCACCAATACAGCCACTCCCCTACTTCTGGTATTAAATGATGAAAATTAAACCCGATCAAAGCCATTCTGCAGTAGTTTCAAATGCTCCCAATCATCCAAGTGTGTGTTCTATAACAAAGCAATATCCACCTTCTCCTTTCTAAGACTCAAAAATACTTTCTTCCTCTTAATTGGTGAGTGACTCCCTTTGATATTCTAGGTACACCATTTAATCGAGTCATTAGCCATAACCTCCTGCAGTAACATTTAAATTCCAGAGAGGAGGAACTTAAACCACAAATCACTGAGCCTTATATGATCCATCGAACATAAAAACTACATAAACTAAAACCACTACATTTAAAAAAACCTACAAAACTATCAAAGATTAAAAACAACAAAAACAAACCAACGTATAAAGTACCATTGGCGCTGTATAGGGGAACTCACCCCCTGCCCAAAGGGGGCAAAGGGACTGCATGCTGGCTCAGCGGTTAGCACTGCTGCCTCATAGCACCAGGGTCCCAGGTTCGATTCCAGCCTCAGACGACTGTCTGTGTGAAGTTTGCACATTTTCCCTGTGTCTGCGTGGGTTTCCTCCGGGTGCTCCGGTTTCGTCCCACAGTCCAATGATGTACAGGTCAGGTGAATTGGCCGTGCTAAATTGCCCGTAGTGTTAGGTGCATTAGTCAAAGGGAAATGGGTCTTGGTGGGTTACTCTTCGGAGGGTTGGTGTGGACTGGATGGGCTGAAGGGACTGTAGGGAATCTAAATCTAAAAAAACTACCCATCCCAAACTGCCCATAAATAGGCACCTAGCCATCCCAACCATTTTCCCTCCTAGCTAGAGTGGCACTGCAAACACAAGCAGAAAAGAAAGTAAATACACCATGGAATAGCAATATGAATAAAGAAATTTTTTTTCTAAAGAAAAGGGGGTCAATACCCCACACATCCTTTGGTATAACTTAACTTAGAAATTGAAAGTACACGTCTCAACCGTGGCCAAACATAATTTAAACCAAATTATTACCAATAGAAAAATATAGGAAAAGAAAGCTCCAACAGGACTTCCTCTGTTTTTTTAAAAAAAGCAAAGACATACCCAAACAACACAACTGTTTATACATACTAAATTGTTCAGATTACGTTAATTTGTCTACAAAGTCTCTTGCCTTCTCCAACGTGTCAAAGAGATCAATCTAAGTTGATCCGAAGCATCACCGGATATCTGAGTACTGGATCCCAAACTCCCTCAGTCTTCTCTTGAAACCGTCATAAGATTTTCTTTTCTGGATCACGGACGCTGAAATGTCCTGGAAGAATATGATCTTAGAGCCCTCATAAATTAGGGCCTTCGGATCCTTCCTCTGGATTCTGGAAGCTTCCACAATTGTCTCCTTATCTCTGTAGTGATGGAACTTCACCAGGAGAGGACAAGGACTTTGCCCCAAACCTGGTCTCTGTTCCGTGACCCGGTAAGCTCTCTCAATCTTCCAGCCTCTCATTCCAGCCTCCAAGTTAAGGAATTTTGGCAGCCTGACCTCAATAAATTCCGCAGGCCGCTCACTTTCCTTAACCTCAGGCAGAGCACCGATCTGAATATTTTTTTCTTCTGCCCCTCTCGATCATCCATTTGGTCATGCAAATTATGGACCTGCATCTCCAGGGCTTGGATCCTATCCTTGGAGGAACTGACATCAGTTACCACCACTGTGACTCTGTGTTCAACTTCACCCATCCTCTTTTTCCAGGTCTCCCAGCTGCTGTTCATGCTTCTGCAGCATGATAGAGATTGGGGCCAGCTTCTCTTCTATCTGCTTACCCAATATCTCGCGAGCTCCTTCACCAGGGCCTGGTAGGTAAGAGTCCAAGGATCCTGCAGGCTGGGCCATGGGCCCGGCCTCGGACCCTCCTCTTCCCTTCTTCGGCATCTCTGGACTGCAAAAACACAAGTAAGTTGATTTTTCAGTTTCCTGGGACTCCACGACCTTTCCAGAGTCCCAGAATATCGCAGTGGTCCAATTTGGGCGAGTTAGAAGTTCGACCCGCTTGTGCTGCTGTGCGGAGCTCTGCAACATTAATCTCCTAGATCACCACCATCTTGGATCCCCACCGTGTCTTTTTAAAAATCTCTCTCCTTAAAAATGCGCCTCCTAGTCTTGAAATTCCCCATCTTAGGGAAAAGACAGCTATCATCAACTCTGTCTATACCTCTCATTATTTTATAAATTTCTATCAGCTCGCCTCTCACCCTCCTACACTCCAGTGAAACAAGTTCCAGCCTGTCCAGCCTTTCTTTATAACGTAAACCTTCCATACCCGGCAACGTCCTGGTAAATCTCTTCTGACCACTCTCCAGCTTAATAATATTGTTCCTATAACTGGATGACCAGAACTCGCCACAATATTTCAGAAGAGGCCTCATCAATATCCTACACAACCTCAACATGATGTCCCAGCTATGTCTCTTGATGTCATTAATCTCTAGAAATCTATCAATTTCTATCTTGAACTTACTCGGCGAATGACTATACACAGCTGTCCGGGGTACGGAATTCCGCAAACCTCTGATTGAAAAGGTTTCTTCTCAGCTCAATCCTAAATGGCTTGCCTTTTTAGTCTGAGTCTGTATCCCCTTTTCTGGGGAAACCCCTCTCCTTCGTTTACTCTGTCCATGACTTGTATTATTTTATAGGTATTTGTGAGATCTCATCTTATTTCTCTAAAAATCAGAGAAGGCAGGCCCAGTCTCCTCATTCTCTCCTCTTTAGCCCACCAACACAGGCAAACAGCCACTCATGAACCTTAAGGGTCCAATAGATACCACCAGCAAAACTAATGTCATTTACAAGATACCATGCAAGAACTGTAAAAAACACGACATCGAGCAAACTAGCAGGAAACTTGCTACCAGGATACGTGAATACCAACTAGCCACCAAAAGATATGCCCCACTATCACAAGTTTCTATACATACAGACACAAAAGGACACCACTTTGACTGGGACAACACACACCCTAGTACAGGCGAAGCAAAGACACGCATCGGTTTAGACCCTATTTACCTTCCCTTGAAAAAAAAACTGGAAATGACATCACCCACCTTAAGAAACCAAGACCAATAAATAGAGAGGCAGGACACACCACCAGTGCTTCACCAGAGACTCTCACTGATGATGTTACCTACTATGGTGATGAAATGTCTGAAAACCATCAAGCTCAGCAAGCTAACTTGCATACTTAGATCGTCTCACCATCTGAGGTATCATTCTAGTGAAGCTCCATGGCAAGAGTATCCGTCTTTAGGCAAGGGACCAGAAACTAAGACAAAATTATTAAAGGGAGACAGAGTAAATGCAGAAAGGAGTTTTTCCCTTGGCTCATCATTTAAGAAATACTCTGTCTCCTCTGTTCTGCCTATCAAAGTCGATGAACACTATATTTCATCTGCTGTACTCTCTCACTCAACTAAATCCAATTTGAAGCCTCTTTGTATCCTCCTCATAACTCGCATTGCCATCAAATTTTGTATCGTCTGCAAACTTGGAAGGGTTACATTAGGCCTCCCCATGTCCAAATCATTGATATAGATTGTGAATTGCTGGGACCCAAACACTTATCATTGTGTTATCCCACTGGTCACAGCCTGCCAACCTGGGAACAACCTATAGAGTGTACAAGTAAACTCTCTACTTTCTTCCTGTTAACCAATCCTCAATCCCTGCTAATACATGCTTTGTTTACTAAGTCCTATGTGACTTTATCAAAACCCTTCTGAAAATCCAAATGCACCACATTCACTAGATCCCCTGTATTAACCTTGCTGTCAATATCCTGAAAAGTTCTCTACCAGGTTTATCAAAAATGATTTCCCCTTCATATTTCCACATTGACTCAGTCCAATCAGACAATTATTTTCCAAATATCTCATAATAATGTTTGTTTAGAATATTTTCCTTACTGCTGATGTCAGGCTCAACAGGTCCACAGCTCCCTGTTTTCTCTCTTCATCCTTTCTTAATCAGTGAAGTTACATTTGCAATGTTCCAATCTGTTGGAGCCATTTCAGAACGAATAGGTTTTTGAAAGATGACCACCAATGAATCCACTATCTCTGTAGCCATCACTTCCAACAATCCAGGGCAACGCTTATCAGGTCACAAGGATTTATCAGCTTTCAATCTTATTAATTTTTCTAGTGCTACTTTTTTTAACTGATGCTAATTTCTTGCAGTTCTGCACTGGATTGTCAGATCTTAATTATTTCAGGAAGATTTCTTGCGTCTTCAACTATGAAGGTAGACGCAAAGCATTCATTAAATTTTCTGCCATTTCTCTGCTTCCTCATGTAAACTCTCCTGCCATGGAACTGTATTTGGCCTTGCTAAACCTTTCCTTTTTACATACCAATAGAAGTTTTTAAAAACAGTTTTTGTGTTTATTGCTCTTCTACTTCATACTTGAATCTCTTTTCTTCATCAATTCTTAGTTGTGCTTTGCTGAATTCTAAATGTCTCCCAATTCTCAGGGTTATAGCGATTTTTTGGCAACTTTATAAACATTTTCCTTTCATCTAAAACTTTCATTAATTTCCCTTGTTAGCCATGGCTGTCTTCCTTTTCCTTTTGGATATTTATGCCTTTTCCTTTGGATATTAAGAAATGTGTGTTTTTTTTGAAATCCAAATATTATTCCTATTAAATACTAACCACTATTGTCAAATATTTTAATATGTTTTTCCATCTAGCCAATTTCTTCCTCATAACATCGTAATTGCAATTGTTTAGGTTTTAGATCCTAGTTTCAGATTGAACTGCATCTTTTTTTCAAGCTTATTGTAAAATTCTATCTTGCTATGGTCATTGCTCCCTAAAGGTTCTTTTACAACAGTATTGTTAATTAGCTCTTTCTTATTGCATAATACGAGATCAAACATAGCCTGTGCCCTGGTTAGTTCCTCAAGATATTACTCTCCGCACCATTGGTGCACTTTAGATTAACCCAGTCAGTACGGTATGTAGATTGAAGCCACCCATGATTACTGCATTCCCTTACTAGATACTTCTGGATTCACATTGTGTCTTAGCACTACTGCTTGGTGGCCTATAAGCCACCTTTACAGATACTTGCTGTTTTTCACCGTTTCCTAGCTCCACCCAGACAGATTTTTAATCTTGTTCTTCAGATCATAGGGAGTAGTGTTTCATTGAAGTAGAGTCCCTTATTAGTGTCTTAGTGAAGGGAGTAGTATCTCAGTGAAGGAAGTAGGGTCTTAGTGAAGAGATATTTTAGTGAAGCAAAGTCCCTGATACCTGGTACCTCATTATCTGTATCCCATTGTCCCATACCCTGTTAGCCCGTACCCTGTTATCCAAATTCTCATGTAGTTTGTAATCAATTGGAAGATGCTTCTTTAGCTCAGGGAACTGATTGTCTTCCTCCCTCTCCCTCTCTCTCCTTTTGATCCAGCCTCACTAATGGTATTAATGAGTTGTCCTGGTCACAACCAGCACATGCACTTAACTGGCACGCTCCCATTCCTCATGTGTGCTGGACACCAGGGAGTTTACTGTCATATCTTAGTGAAGGGAGTCATGTCTTCATGAAGGGAATATGATCTTAGTGAAAGGAATAGTATTCTAGTGAAGGAAGTGATATGTAAAGATGAACAGTGCTTCCCTGAAAGATTGACTCAGTACAAATGCAAATAATTGAAATGGGGTAACTTAGTTATCATGTGACCTAAGAACGAAACCTACCCCTAAGCCTTCAATTTTGGCCAAGGTAAGTCAAACTGAAATTGGACTGGACACATGGTGGTGGCGATACAACAGGTTTGTAGAAACTATTTGCAGCATGTTTAACATGTCCCATGTCTCCAATGAAATAAATACGTTCTTTCACGATTGTGGCAGAGCCTTCATGTGTTGATGTCTATCAGTCACCTTCTTCTGTGGTTTCAGTTTATTTTAAAAGAAAATTTGATCTCATCTGCATGTTATCTTTACACTTCTGTGGTAGAATGGTGGGAACTGATGGCCTGTTTTCAGCATACAGGTCACACATACTGGTGTGGTTTGAGGATGTGTTACTTTGTCAGCACGTTGTTCAATGCTGAGACATACTGTGAGCACAGACGTGTAGAGTTCTGTGTGGCCAGATGTATGCTGTGCCATATTCTGTGTCTATTCATGAAATATTTATTCTGTGAACCAACTGTGAAATTCCCACAGTCATGTTTTCTGTATCATCAGACTGTGAACTCTAATTTGAAATTCATTCCCTGTCCTCCAGAGCATCATTCAGTGTTGTTTTTGCTCTCTATCCACTCTCCCTTTCCCTATTTAACTCTCCCTGTCTCTAACATTATGAACCTCTTAACAATTGCAACAAACACCATATGTAAACAATCACTAATACCAAGGCATGAACTCCAAAATCCTAATTAATCACAAGAATGTACAAAGGCACACAATAAGGCAAGAAGGACATAAATTAAAGGGATAAAGGGCAAACAGCAGAAGAGTAAGACAAACAGAATTGCTCTTTGAAAGAGATTGTATGGTCCCAGTGGGCTGAATGGTCTCCTCTGCTATACTATTCTATGGTTCAAAGGTACTAAAAATCTTACAATACTAAATCACTTTCAGTGATTGATGTGGAAGACTGAATTTTACATTCTCTAGCTCTGTGGTGAATCCACAACAACATATGCTATGTGTCGGCGAATCTTATTTCCTATTATCACATCTTTTGTGTCATCTTTTCCCATTATGAATTCCAATACCCATATTTACAAGCCTAGATCAACAAGTACCACTGCAATGAAAGCCTCCCACCAGTAGTGGCACTGCATCATTTCTGCTTTTCCAATTGTAGTTACTTTTGATATTTAAAAATAAGGACAACATGAATGTTGGAAATGGAGATTAACTGGAATCACCCAGTCCAATTATCTCTTGCTAATTCAGCTTTCATGAAGAGAACATTTGGATGGAGGCTGTGTGTGGAGAACCAGAAGAAATCAACTTATAAACCTTGCCAAGCATTGATCACGAGGAGGCTGAGGATATCTTATTTTGTATCTGTCTTAAATATTTTCAACGATGCAGAAGTGCTGGTCACTTAGTACATACTATAGACTAAGCAGCTTATACTTAAGTGAAGTGGCTCAGTAGTTAGCACTGCTACCTCATAGCCCCAGGGACGCAGGTTCCACTCCAGCCTCCAGCGGCTGTCTGTGTGGAGTTTGCACAATCTCCCCGTGTCTGTGTGAGTTTGCTCCAGTTTCCTTCCGCAATCCAAAGATGTGGAAGTTTGGTGGATTAGCCATGTTAAGTCACCCATAGTGCCCAGGTAAGTGCTGGTTAGGTGGTTAGTCGAGTGTAGGGTAGTTGGGATAGGTCTGAGTGGAATGCTGTGAGGAGGGCTGGTGTGGATTTGATGGGCCAAATGGCCTGCTTCCGCTCTGTAGGGCTTCTATAAAGTGTGTGCTTCTATGATTTATTTGATCGTACAATTCACAAACTCACCCATCTAAACCCATGACCTCAAAGGACAAGGGCAGCAGATGCATGGGAATGCCACCAGTTCCAAGTCATACACCATCCTGACTTGGAATTACATTATAGTCCCTTTACTGTTGCTGAGTCAACACCCTGAAACTCCCTTCCCAACAGCACAATGGGTGGTCCTACATCCCAAAGACTATAGCCAATGGCACCCAAGGATGGACAAGGAATGCTGTCCCAGATGGGGATCCCTACATCCCATGAAAGAACAAAAAAAAAACTAGTGGAAACTAGTGCTGTAAATCAAACTACATACTGTATCATTTGCAAGAGTCTTTTCATGTGCCTCTCCCGTCCTTTTAAAGAAACCCGAGATGAGACAAGACCAGATATGAATTGTTCATTTTACAGACAGGAAATGAATGTACAAAACAATAGTTAAAAGCCATTTCCACTTAAATGAATATCAGGCAAAAGCTGTTCATCCTTGCTTTTTCATAATGTTTGAAAAATGAAGCACTTTAATTTGCATTGCACCTTTCACAATCACTAAATATCGCTAAATGATTTACAATGAAATATTTTTGGAGTTTAAAGTAAAGCCACAGTAGTCCCTGAGGACCATGGGGCTGCTGTCTCACTAGAGAGAGAGAGACAACTGGTACTGGTATAACCTGAGGATCACTACACTGCAGGCAAGGGGAGAGGTTGAGAAGGAGAGTTCCTCATGATGACCTCAGCCAGAAGTGGTAATATAGGAGCTTCCACAATCAGCACTATGACCAGGTTGTTTCTTTATGAGTTTGTGGAGCTATGTTTTGGTTTACTTTTCGTTTTATTTCAAAAAGATTATCAGGCTTCAAGCAGTCCCAAGGTGTGTTTTTTTTTGTTTAGCAAATGGGACACTTTTTGGAGTATAGTCACTGTTCTAATGTGCTTTCCATACATTTTATTTTATCCCTTTTATTCCTTGAAATATTTTGCACTACTTTCTTCTACAGGGCTATCAATTGAAGCAATGCTGTCCTAATAGCTAAGTCAGCACTCAGCAAGCATCAAGCGTCCTTCAGTACGTGACTCAGTAGCAGATCGTGCTACATCCCATGAAAGAACAAAAAAAACTAGTGGAAACTAGAGAAAATCATTACCACCTCTTCTCCCAACCCTGTACCTTCTGAGGGATTTCTTGCTGGGTACAATCCCCATGGGGTATAAACTGACTTACCTCACCAACACTTGTGAGCTTTACAATTTCCAGCAACAGGAATCAGGAATGAAGACCCTACATAGTGTGCTGATGCTATAGCTTTTGTCCTGGTGTTTTTCTATGAAGCAAGGTTGAGAGAGAGGTATGAAGCGTTCTACTCAGAGCCATTAGAGTAAACAGCTTATGAGGCCTTGGTTTTTTTTTTGAAGCAGCAACAATATAAGCAGCCTGAATGGGTGTGGCAAGCTCCCCCAGAACCAGGGTTTTTAGTTTTAGTTTTTCAGTTGCAGTTGTTGCTGGAGTTTTGCAGCTGGGTTTGGAAGCTGCAATACATCTTTCCCTGCTACACTCTCTCTCTGAGGGTTTTCCCTTGATAATTTTCCTTCTGCTGCTGGAATTGCCTGTAAGATAATTCTGTTTTCCTGAATTTGTCTTCTCCCAAGGGTCTGTTTATGAGATGAAGCTATATTTGCGCTGTTACAGTTTAATAGTTAAATAACCTATTAATCTGTTAAGTTTTCCAGTAGAGTTAGCTATTCCAATTGCATCTTTCTTTTGTTGTATTTTAACTATAGTGTATGAATAGACAGTGTTTTGCTTCAAATCTGGTAGTTTGACCAATCAAATTGCATCCAGAATGTAGCACCTTACATTTACCTTTAAAATAAGAAAACATTAGGGTCTAGACAGTCTTCTGAATATATTTTGAGGGGTTTGTTCTGGTCCATATGAAGAATTATTCACTCCTCAGTAAGAGGGGCACCCAAGCTTGCTAAGTGCTGTCCCAGCTAAGATCAGCAAAGAGCATGATTCATCTAGGGTGCTTCATGGGTTTAATGCCAACCTTACAGTGGATCTGACCACTGAATCGTCAGAGAAGCCAGTCAAACATATACTACAATCAGCTGCTAAAGGGAGGGAATGAGCGGAGAGATGTTATAAATGATTGCTTGAGGTTGTTCCTATCCTTTTAGAGCCTCAGGGAGCTCAAAAACTAAGAAAATGGAGAACTTCAGCCCGTGCGTTTTGTATTCAAAAGTAGGTAATGTTGCTACTCGTATAGAGGAGGAGAAATGATATAGATTGTTGTTATATCAGGGAATCATCCCTTATGGAGGAAATGAGTTGGTGATGGGGGGTGAGGGGGGGTGTTCTGGAAGAGGAAATGGAAATCTGGAGTGTTCAAGTCTCAAGAGTCCTCAGAGAGTTAAGCACAGGTCGTTATTGTCAGAGACATGGGAACTTGGCCCCTCTGCTGGTTAATATTCTTCAAGAACCTTTGTAACTGCAGAAAACAAAAATCTATAATGTTTTTACGGAGTTGAGAGGCAGCAGCCCATTGGTCTGCTCTAATAGCTGACAGAAAGCTCCAGTTTCTTGGGTATCTCCAGTACGTCGTCCAATGGCCATTTATTGTGAGAGAAATTTCAGACATTATTGTTCGCCTCTTTGTCCAGGTTTGCAGTACTCCCTCTCCTGAAGTTGCGCTAAAGATCAGGGACATACTCAGTGCCAAACTGGACAAGCAAACCTTTTTGATTGGATGAAAAGCACATGAGGAAACAATCAATGATACCTGACCAGATCAACCTTGGTTTCTTCTGCGATGTTTTCAAAATGGCAATGGTGACAGTGATATTTTAGTGTGAGTTTTGAAACCATTTGGTTAGTGGGTGCTTGGGGGTGTAATCCTAAAACAGCCCCAGTGTGGGTGCTGAATGGAAAGGGCATTAGTTTACTTTGCACTTGGCTCTGTCTCTCTGCTCTCGTGTTTGTTCTTTCGATGTTATTGTTCAGTCTGCTTTCGGAAGCAGAAAAGACAATGAACACAAACTCTGTAAGTTGCTGCTGTGAGATGCAACGTCTGGTGTGTTTAAAGGGTTAAAGGTCATATCAGCATTCAGAGAGAGCCCCATTGAATGTCCTTCCTGCTCCCCCACCCCCAAGCTCAGCAGAGTGTGGAAAGTACTTTTACATGGGCCTTTGCTCTGGACAGTTTATATATTTTTAAAGAGAGTCCTTTAGATTTATTTCAGTTTAGTTGAATGACTTCATGTATTCTCAAAGGAAGGATGGAGAGTTCAGAGCGAAGGGTCATAGTCTTAAAAAAAAAATCAACCATTTAGAAATTGTCATTTAAAAGAAGTGTCATTCTTTGAAATTCTCAATCTGAGAGAGCTTGGAGTACATTAAGGCTGTGATCAGAAGATGTTTAAATGAATCAAGGGATGCAGGGATAGGGTCATGAGTGGAGTTGATATAGCCATTTAACCGCGATTTTATTGATGGAGACGGCTCCCATGTTTTTTTTCATTCAGACATCAATGGCTGGCCAGCGTTTATTATCCATCCCCAACTGTCCTAGAAAAGGTAGAATTGGTGTGTGTTCTTGAAATACTACAGATCTTAGAGTCACAGAACCATAGAGGTGTACAGCACAGAAACAGACCCTTATCCAACTCATCCACCCTGACCAGATATCTGAAATTAATCCAGTCCCATTTGCCTACATTTGACTCAAATCGCTCTAAACCCTTCCTATTCATATACCCATCCAGGTGCCTTTTAAATATTGTAATTGTGCCAGCCTCCACCAACTCCTCTCGAAGCTCATTCTACCCACTACTGTACATGAAAAAGTTGCCCCCCTTTTAACCTTTCCTCTCTCACCTTAAACCTAAAACCTCTAGTTTGGACACCACTACACTGGGAAACAGATCTTGTCTATTTATCCTATCCATGCCCCTCATGATTGTGTAGGCCTCTATAAGGTCACCCCTCAGTCTCTGTCTCTCCAGGGAAAACACCTCCAGTCTATTCAGCCTCTCCCTATAGCTCCAGTCCTCCAACCCTGGCCACATCCTTGTAAATCTTTTCTGAACCCTTTCAAGTTTCACAACATCCTTCCAATAGCAGGGAGATCAGAATTGACCACAATATTGCAAAGGTGGCCTAACCAATGTCCTGTACAGCCGGAAATAGAGATGAACCCAGTGCTGTTAGGGAGTGCAGGATTTTGACCTGAAAACAGCAAAGGAACAATGTTATTTTTCCAAATCAGGACGGTGTGTGGCTTGGAGGAGAACTCGGTATTATTGGTATTGCAAAGGATTTATTGTCTTTGTCCTTCTGTGTGGTCGAGGTCACTGATTTGTAAGGTATTGTAGGAGCTTTATTGAGTTACTGCAGTGCATCTTGTAGATGGTACACATAGCTATCACGGTGTATTGGTGGTGAAGGGACTGAGTGTGGAAGATAATGGACGCAGTCCCAACCAAGTAGGCTGCTTTGTCCTGGGTGGTGTTAAGCTTCTTGAGTGTTGATTGAGCCACACCCACCCAGGCAAGTGAGAGTGTGTTCCATCACACTCCTGACTTGTGCTTTGCAGATGATGGATCAGCTCTGGGGAGTCAGGAGATGAGTTGCTCGCCACAGAATTGCGAGCCTTTTAATTCTGACCCCTACTCCCACTTGTTTTATTCTTGTGATTGGCTTCTTCCTGTGTTATATAAGTCTACACTTTCCAAGGCCCAATAACTTAATCCCATCAAATTTCTAAATTGAGTTGGAGTGAGAACATGATAGTTCCTTTCAAAAATTTTCTAATTCTGCCTTCCACCATAACCCTTTCATTGATCAATCTCTCCTGCCCTATCACAGACCTTCCCTTTCATTTTTACCAAGCACTGTGTTAAAAGTAGTTGGTATTAAAAGTTGTTCACTTAAAAAGTTGTTCATCTTGAAGTTTCAACTCTGGTGAAAGACCATCGACCCTAGAATATTAACTCTGTTTCTGTGCTGATGTTGCCTGGCCTGCTGAGTACTTCCACCTTTTTTCGGTTTGTCTTAGAATAAACATTTTACTGAAACAAAGAAAATTATGTTTAAAAATGTACCTTCCCACATTGTACATTCTGTCGTATTTTTAATGGCAATAATCCAGGGGACCTTTTTCAGCAAGTATGTAAAAGGAGAAATGATACTGATTTGGAGATGCTGATGTCAAGCGTATATATGCTGTGTGTTTACTGGGGACAAAGATCTTACTGTTTCTTCAGCTAGTCTTTCTCAACTGCCAACTCTTTCCACATCAATCACTTTACACTCACGGAACAAACAATTTAGGACAGTGCTTCCCAAACCTTTACCCACTTTGAGGCATAAAAAGTTGGCACAGCCAACCAGTGAGCAGTGGGATTAGGGAAGAGTGGAGAACGCGTTACGAGAGCACAGAGATTTGGCTGTTACTGTCTCAAACCTCAACAATCCCAGAGTGTCACCTCGCAGCCCTTTTTGGATTCTCAACTCTAGCTCGACATTGGGGTGAAGTGCTCCGATAGTGTACCAAAGTTTAGTTCCCACTTGAATGGGGAAGGATTGGATTCTGACGTGCTGAGAGTGTGTACATGTGTGGCCTGATGACGAAGAGTGAATTCAGTAGCGGCGCCATGTTCTGTTTGGGTGGAATGGGCAGCCCATTCTGAGAGCAGCAGCACGCCTTCGCAATGTGAGTGTGTGTGCATTTCTCCGCCTGAGGTGAGCAGTGCAATGCAGCTGGATGCCCGGGTCCCCCACAAGGCACTGAGAGAATGTGAAGTAAGAGGAAAAACAGCAGCAGAGGAAGGGCTAATATCTCCGAGCACTCCAAATACCGATGCATTAGCAGCAGATTTCAGTTAAGGACAACAAACCTACATATTAGGGACAGGAGTATGCCATTCGTCCCCTCAATCCTGCTCTACTGTTCAATAACATCACGTTTGATCAGACTGTGACCCGAAATCTGCGTTCCTGCCGTTCCCCCCCCCGCCCCGAAAACCTTTCATACCCCTTCCCCCCATAGAATCATACAGCATGGAAAAAGACCCTTTGTTCCAACCAGTCTGTGCCAACCATGTTCCCAAACTAAACTAGTCCCACCTGCCTGCACTTGACCCATATCCCTCCAAGCCTTTCCTAGTCATGAACCTATCCAAATGTCTTTTAAATGTTATAATTGTATCCACATCCACCACTTCATCAGGAAGTTCATTCCACACACGAACCACTTTCTGTGTTAAAAACACTGTCCCTCATGGCCTTTTTAAATCTTTCTACTCTCACTTCCATCCAAAGCCCTAAAGGATCATTTCAAATCCAGCAGAGAATTTCCTGCACATCCTCCCACCTCATTTACTGCATCCATTGCTCTCGATGTTGTCTCCTCGACATCGGGAAGACGGGACAACAACTTACAGAACTTTTCAAAGACCATCACTACGACACATACACCAAATAACCCCACTGCCCTATGGCTGACCACTTCAACTCCCCCTCCCACTCTGCTAAGGGCTTCCTCCACTGCCAAATTCCAGCTACTGGAGGAAGAACACGTCATATTCAGCTTTGGGACCCTTCAACCACATGGCATCAACGTCAACTTCACCAGTTTCCACATCTCCCCTCCCACCACCTCATCCCAGATCCGACCCTCCAACTCGGCACCGTCCTCTTGACCTGTTCATCTTCCCTCCCACCTATCCACTCCACCCTCCCCTCCGTCCTATCACCATCACCTACCCACCTGCATCTACCTATCACCTTCCCAGCTATCTTCCCCTCAGCCTCACCCCCTTATTTATGTCTCAGCTCCATCTCCATCCACATTCCTGATGAAGGACTTATGCCTGAAATGTCGACTCTCCTGCTCCTCGGATGCTGCCTGACTTTCTGTGCTTTTCCAGTGCCACACTTTTTGGTTCTCACCTTAAAAGTATGGCCCCTAGTCTTGAAATACCCCACCCCAGGGATTTCAAAAGACACCTGCCGTTCACCTTATCTATGTCCCTCATGATTTTATAAATTTCTGTAAGATCACTCCTCAGCGTCTTACACTCCAGGGGAAAAAATCCTAACCTATTCAATCTCTCCTTATAACTCAAACTCTTGTTTCACAAGAATCTATCTATCTCTGCTGTAAAAATATTCAAGAATTTTCAGGAATAGAATTCCAAACACTCTCAACCCTCTAGGAGAGAAACAAAAATCACCTCCCCTCTGTTTTAAATGGGTGACCCCCGTTTTTAAACAGTGACTCTGGTTCTAAGTGGGAATAATCTCAATGTGTGGATCAAAGTAGATTCAAACCTAGCCTGTCTAAACTTTCCCCACAACACACCACCCCCATTCTGGCTATCAGCTTGGTAAACATTATGTATACGGCCTCCAACACGTCTTAAATAAGATGACTAGTACTGTACAGAGTACTCTAGATGCATCACATATAGATAGGGTGGTTAAGAAAGTGTTTAGCATGCTTGCCTTCATTGCTCAAACCTTTGAGTGTAGGAGTTGGGATGTCATGTTGAGGTTGTTGGTGAGGCCTCTTCTGGAGTACCGTGTCTCGTTCTGTTTGCCCTGTTATAGGATGGATATTATTAATAATCTGGAGAAGGTTCAGAAAAGACTTACCAGGATCATGGTCCACATGTACTGGTTGGACCGAAGGGTCTGTTTCCAAACTGTCTGACTCTACAACTCTACATCATTTAACCAATGTTCTGTTTGACCAAAGCATAACCTACCTACTTTTGTATTCAGTTCCCTTCCTGGTGCATCAGAACATACTGTTAGCTTCTTAATTATATGCTACACCTGCATACAGACTTAACTTTTTGTGATTTGTGCACCAGGACATCCAGATCCCTCTGAGGCTCAGAACTCTACAATCTCTCAACTTTTAGATATTATGCTTCTTTATCATTCTTTCTGCCAAAATGAACAACTTCACATTTCCCCACATTATACTTCATTTGCTACGAATTTGCCTACTTACCTAAACCATCACTCTCTTTCTATAGCGTCGTCACAGCTTACATTTCTATCTTTGTGGCATCAGAAAAGCTGTCAACCATATCTTCTGTTCCTTGGTCAAAATCATTGCTGTAAGTGATAAACAGTTGAGGTTCCAGTGATGATTCCTGTGGCACCCCACTTCTTACTGCTTGCCAACCTGAAAAATATCCATTTGTGCCAATTCTCTGCTTCCTGTTAGCAAGCTAATCTTCTATCGTAGAGTTGTACGGTGCAGAAATAGACCCTTTGGTCCAACCAGCCCATGCTGAACATAAACTCCAAACTAAATTAGTTCCACCTGCCTGTTCCTGGCTCATATCCCTCCAAACATTTTCTATTCATGTACTTATCCAAATGTCGTTTAAGTATTGTAATTGTGCCCACATCCACCACTTCCTCAGGAAGTTCAATGCTCATTCAATGCCAGTACGGTACCATTTTCACCGTAGGCATTCATCATTGCAATAACCTTTGAGGTGCCACCTTATCAATTGCCTTCTGGAAATCTAAGTGCAGTACATCCACCAATTCCCCTTCTTCACTGCATGTGTTATCTAAAGGTAAGGAGAGTAAACTGCCCAAATACAAACTGTACAATTCGACAAAAAGACAAGCTACACTGAAACTATCCAAATAACTGGAGCTTCTGATGGGAATTGAACTCCTGAACCAAACACCTCTCCGGATGATTCCAGCTTTCTGTTACATTATTCAATGATCAGTGCCAACAAACACATTGACACACCCATTCACAATGCACAGCTTGGCTTCATTGTCAGAGAAGTTGTTACATTTCCATGGGAACAGAAAGTCAATCTTACAGGCCTAAATTTTGGGAAAAATGACCTGTCTGAAGTCCGACTGGGATAAGTGAAACTTCTGTTCTACTGCAGGGCAAGGGTGAAGAGGGAGGTGTATCCTTGAAGATCCAGGAATATCAGAGCACATTTGCACACATGCCAGACAAAGACTTGTTATATTTACTGCACATCCAACTGCAATGAGGTAACTGCCTCAACGTGTGTGTTTATAATGTGGATGGGATAAAATGGACCAATATATCACAGCCACATACTAACAAGGCATCCGCACATACTGTAAATATGCTGTACATTACTCTAGATTGTATCCCCCACATATATCATGTAGAGTATAGCCATATATACTTTAATGTGAATTGTGCTGTACTGTAAGTGTGGAGATAAGGAATAATAGTTGAGTTTGATTGAATTTTAAGAACCATGTGCTCTCTCGTCCAGAAATGATAAATCTTGTCACTACTTTTCACCAACGGTTCTCATTGGACATGTAAGCTCAGGACAGCTCATATTGGAGCTGGATTCTTTGTCATGTGGCTGGTTCAATACCTTTAGATATTGGGAAGTCCCTGAGCAGAACTATCCTCATTATGCTTATGTAACAGATAGTGTGATCAAGTGTAGTTATTTGATGCATCTGTCTAATGAGTGTACCTTTTCATTAATGTGAAATTCGACTCAGAGGCAAAAGACAGTTAGAGTTGTTTTAATAGGCCAAAAAATGAAAGGAAAATACAGCAGATGCTGGAACTCTGAAATAAGAACAGAAAGTGCTGGGTTTATTCAACTGGTCTGGCAGCTTCTATGAAGAGGGAAACCGTTCATATTGTGTGTTCAATATGAATCTTCTTCACTAATGTCTCAGACAGGGTATAGCAGTCTGGAGCTCCATTCTTGATTCAAGGTACCAGCAGTAACTTTTCCAATTGTTCATTGGAGTTGGGAATTGATAAAAACCCTAAGTCAAATAAGGAGCAGTTTAAGCACTAGGCAGACTTCAAATGTTTAAATGCATGGGTTGGTATGATTTCCAAATGATGGTTGAAGATCCTTCTGCAAGCCTGCGGTGAATACAAGCAAGTACGAGGACAATGAGAAATACTGTATCTGTTGGTAAATATAAGTCAGCTCCCCTCATTGACTGCAATGAATAAAGTTGGATAAGTGCCAACACCTCACTGACTGCTCTGTGATACGCTGGGGAGTGAATTAAAATTGACTCTCCCCATTAATAGTACTGGATGATGGGTGGATGAAGATACATTGATTCCCCTTGTTGATGGTAGAAATTGCTGGGGGAAGAAAGGGGTGAAAATGAAAACCAGAGATCTTTGCTCACGATGTCATTTGGTAACAGTGAAAGTGACAAATTCTTCTCACTGACTGTCTTTTGGAGGTGTGATGAAAATGAATTGATTCCCCTCACTGACTCTACCATTAGGGCATATATGAACCAATTCATCTCACTGGCTCTAATTCCTCTCAATGGTCACCCTGTGTGATGTTTGAAGGAAGCTGAATAAAGTATAAAGTAATATTGCTTTTAAATAGCTCCTTCATGACCAAAAGTCATCTTAGAAGCACAATTCAGGCTTGGGCTGATAAGTGGTATGTCACATTTGTGCTACATAAATGCCAGGCTGTGGCCATCATTGATGAGAGAGAATCCAACCATTTTCTCCCTGACACTCAATGGTGTTACCGTCACCTGAGTCTTCCAACATCAACATCCTGAGGGGGCGTGGTGGGAGGATCACTATTGACCATAAACTGAACTGCACCAGTCATATAAATCTTGATCAGGCCAGAGACTGGGAAATCTGCAACTCGCCTCCTAACTCCTTAAAACTTGTCCACCATCTACAAGGCATAATCTGGAAGGGTGGTGGAATACTCTACGTTTACCTGGATGAATACAGCTCCAAAAGCATTCAAAAAACTCAAACCAATCTGAGGCAACTGCTGTCCATTCCATTCCCCACATCTAATATTCACACCCTTCACCATTGACTCACAGTGCAACGCTACAGCAAGCCACCAAGATGTCTTCAATGGTACCTTCCAAATGAATGACCTGTACCACTTGGAAGGTTGAGGAAAGCAGGTACTTGGGAACGTCACCAAATGCAAGCTCCCCTTAAAGATGGTCATCTTACTGACTTAGAGCTATTGTTATTGTTCTCTTATTACCACTGGATCAAAATCCTGAACTTGCCACCAAACAGGACCAGGAGTGCTCCAGCACTGAATGAACTGTAATGGTTTAACAAGGTGGCTCACCACCAACTTCTCAAAGGTAATTAGGATTGGGCAGCAACTGCTGTCTTTGCCAATTATGCCTGCATAATATGAAATAATAAGAAATGGTGTCATTTCACAGTGCCATCCAAACTGTTTACAACATTACATATCTGTGAAAATGTAGTTTAGCACACCCAACATAGAACATTACAGCGCAGTACAGGTCCTTTGGCTCTCGATGTTGCGCTAACCTGTGAAACCAATCTGAAGCCTATTGAAACTACACAATTCTATTTTTGTCCCTATGACTATCCAATGACCATTTAAATTGCCCTTTGAAGTTGACAAGTCTACCACTGTTGCATGGAGAGCATTCCACGCCCCTAATACTCTTTAAGTAAAGAAACTACCTCTGACATCTGTCCCATATCTATCACCCCTCAATTTAACGCTATGTCCCCTCATGCTAGCCATCACTATCTGAGGAAAAAGGCTCTCTCTGTCCACTCTATCTCACCCTCTGATTATCTTTTATGTCTCAATTAAGTCACCTCTTAACCTTCTTCTCTCTAATGAAAACAGCCTCAAGTCCCTCAGCCTTTCCTCATAAGACCTTTCCTCCATTCCAGGCAACATCCTACTAAATCTCCTCTGAACCCTTTCCAAAGCTTCCACATCCTTCCTCTACTGCAGTGAGTAGAACTGTACGCAATACTCCAATTGTGGCCACACCAGAGTTTTGTACAGCTGCAGCATGACCTCATGGTTCCGAAACTCAGTTCCTCCACCAATAAAAGCTAAAACACCATAAGCCCTCTTAACGACCCTATCAATCTAGGTGGCAACTGTCAGGGATCTATGTACATGGACACCGAGATCTCTCTGCTCATCTACACTACCAAGAATCTTATCATTAGCCCAGTACTTGCATTCCTGTTGCTCCTTCCAAAATGAATCACCTCAGACTTTTCCACATTAAACTCCATTTGCCTCCTCTCAGCCCAGCTGTGCAGAGTATCTATGTCCCTCTGTAACCTACAACATCCATCTGCACTATCCACAACTCTATCAACCTTAGTGTCTTCCGCAAATTTACTAACCCATCCTTCTATGCCCTCATCCTAAGGTGTTTGATAAGGTTTTGTCATTGATAAAAATGACAAACAGCATACACCACTAGTAACTAAACTCCAGGATGAACATTTCCCATCGACCACCACCCTCTATCTTCTTTCAGCTAGCCAATTTCTGATCCAAACCAATAAATCACCTTCAATCCCATGCCTCTGTATTTTGTGCAATAGCCGACCGTGGGTAACCTTATCAAACGCCTTACTGAAATCTATATACACTACATCAACTGCTTTACCCTCATCCACCTGTTTGGTTACCTTCTCAAAGTTGAACTCAATAAGATTTGTGAGGCATGACCTACCCTTCACAAAACCATGTTGACTATCCCTAGTCAACTTATTCCTTTCTAGATGATTATAAATCCTATCTCTTATAACTCTTTCCAACACCTTACCCACAACTGAAGTAAGGCTCACTGGTCTCTAATTACTAGGGTTGTCTCTACTCCCCTTCTTGAACAAGGGGACAACACTTGCTATCCTCCAGTCTTTTGGCACTATTCCTGTAGACAATGACAACATAAAGATCAAAGCCAAAGGCTCGACAATCTCCTTCCTGGCTTCCAGAGAATCCTAGGATCAATCCCATCCGGCCCAGGGGACTTATCTACTTTTACACTTTCCATAATTGCTAACACCTCCTTCTTGTGAACCTCAATTTCATTTAGTCTAGTAGCCTGTTTCTCAGTATTCTCCTTGACAACATTGTCTTTTTCTAGTGTCAATACTGACAAAAAATATTCAGAGTCATAGAGTTATAGAGATGTACGGCATGGAATCATACCCTTCGGTCCAACTAGATATCCCAACCCAATCTAGTCCCACCTGCCAGCACCTAGCCCATATCCCTCCAAACCCTTCCTATCCATATACCCATCCAGATTCCTTTTAAATGTTGCAATTGCAGTCTCCACCACTTCTACCAGCAGCTCATTCCATAATTCACTACCATCTACGTGAAAGAGTTGCCCATTAGGTCCCTTTTATCTCTTTCCCTTCTCACTTAATTAGGGATAGTCATCACAGTTTTGAGAAGGGTAGGTCGTGCCTCACTAACCTTATTGAGTTCTTTGAGAAGGTGACAGAATAGGTAGATGATGGTAAAGTGGTTGATGTGGTGTATATGGACTTCAGTAAGGTGTTTGATAAGGTTCCACATGGTAGGCTATTGCACTAAATATGGAGTTTTGGGATGGGAGGTGATTTAGCAGTTTGGATCAGAAATTTGCTAGCTTGAAGTAGACAGAGGGTGATGGGAAAGCAGTGGTGTGCCGTAAGGATCTGTTTTGGGGCCACTGCTGTTTGTAATTTTTATAAATGATCTGGAAGTATGCATAGAAGGATGGGTTAGTAAATTTGTGGATGACACTAAGGTAGGCAGAGTTGTGGATGGTACATTTAAGCACTTCCCTTATCTCCCCTGACTCCATATACAATTTCCTACTACTATCCTTGATTGGCCCTAATCTTATTCTAGTCATTCTTCTATCCCTTACATACCTATAGAAAGCCTTAGGGTTTTCCTTGATCCTCTCCGCCAATAACTTCTCATGTTCCCTCCTGGCTCTTCTCTCTTTAGGTCTTTCCTGGTTAACCTGTAACTCTCCAATGCCCTAACTGAACCTTCACATCTCATCCTAACACAAACCTTCTTCTTCTTCTTGACAAGAGATTCAACTTCCTTAGTAAACCACGGCTCCCGTGCTCAACAGCTTCCTCCCTGCCTGACAGATATATACTGACAGGTACACAGTAGCTGTGCCTTGAATAAGCTCCACATTTCAATTGTGCCCATCCCCTGCAGTTTCCTTCCCCACCCTATGCATGCTAAATTTTGTCTAATCGCATCGTAATTGCCTTCCCCCCAGTAATAACTCTTGCCCTGCGGTATATACCTATTCCTTTCCATCGCTAAAGTAAACATAACCGAATTGTGGCCACCATCACCAAAGTGCTCACCCACCTCCAAATCTAATACCGGGTTCATTACCCAGAACCAAATCCAATCTGGGCCTCGCCCCTTGTTGGCCTGTCTACATACTGTGTCAGGAAACCCTCCTGCACACACTGGACAAAAACTGACCCATCTAAAGTGCCTGAGCTATAGTATTCCCAGCAATATTTGGAAAGTTAACGTTCTCCATAACAACTACTCTGTCATTCTTGCTCCTATCTTTTGCTATCCTTTACCCTAGATCTCTGGAACTATTCAGAGGCCTGTAGAAAACTCCCAACAGGGTGACCTCTCCTTTTCTGTTTCTAATCTCAGCCCATATTACCTCAGTTGATGAGTCCTCAAACATCCTTTCTGCAACTGTAATTCTGTCCTTGAAGGACCTTAGCCCCCCCACCTTTTAACAACTTCCCTGTTCTTACTGAAACATCTAAATCCTGGAACCTGCAACAACCATTCCTGTCCCTGCCCTCTCCATGTCTCTGATATGGCCACAACATCAAAGTCCCAGGTACCAACCAATGCTGCAAGCTCACCAACCTTATTCAGGATGCTCCTGGTGTTGAAGTAGACACACTTCAAAACAAATTCTTGCTTGCGGTACCCTCTTGCGACCTTGAAACCTCATTTTGGATCTCACTACTCTCAACCTCCTGTATACACATTTGGGTTCCCATCCCCTTGCTGAATTAGTTTAAACCCACCCGAAAAGCATTAGCAAATATCCCCTCAAGGATATTGGTACCTTTCTAGTTCAGGTGTAGACCATCCTGTTTGTAGAGGTCTCACCTATCCCAGAAAGAGCCCCAATTATCCAGGAATCCAAAACCCTCCCTCCTGCCCAATCCCTGTAGCCACATGTTCAACTCCTCTCTCTCCCTATTCCCCGTCTTGTGGCCCGGGTAACAAACCAGAGATAACAACTCTGATTGTCCTAGATCTAAGCTTCCACTCCAGCTCCCTGAATTTCTTCCTTAAATCCCCATCTCTCTTCCTACCTATGTCATTGGTGCCTATGTGAACCACGACTTGGGGTTGCTCCCCCTCCCCCTCAAGGATCCCGAAAGTTTATATACTTTAAATTTACCTTCCTGTTGAGTTCCTGCTCCTTGCTGTCACTCCTCCCACTTCAACTATTCCAGTAGCTAAGAATACAGGACATTGGTTAGGCCACCTTTGGAATAGTGCACTCAATTCTTGTCTCCCTGCTATAGGAAGGATGTTGTGAAAATTCAGAGGGTTCAGAAAAGATTTACAGGGATCTTGCCAGGTTTGGAGGGTTTGAGCAATGAGGGAGAGGCTGAATAGGCTGGAGCTATTTTCCCTGGAGTGTTGGAGACTGACGGGTGACCTTATAGAGGTTTATAAAATCGTGAGGAGCACGGATAGAGTGAATAGCCAAGGTCTTTTCCCTGGGGTAGGGGAGTCAAAAACTAGACGGCATAGGTTTAAGATGAGACAGGAAAGGTTTAAAAGGGATTTAAGGGGCAACTTTTTCACACAGAGGGTGGTGCGTGTATGGAATGAGTTGCCAGAGGAAGTGATGGAGGCTGGTACAATTACAACATTTAAAAGGCATCTGAATGAGTATATGAATAGGAAGGGTTCAGAGGGATATGGGCCAAAAGGTGGCAAATGAGACTAGATTAATTTAGGATATCTGGTTGGCATGGATGAGTTGGACTGAAGGGTCTGTTAATTTGTTGTCCATCTCTATGACAATGTTAATGAATATATGAATAGCATCTTGTTTTTATAATCTTGCACTAGTCACATCTGTCCATTATTCCAACTCTCTTTCTCCTGTTGCTCAGTCAATTTCTTAATTAGGTCAATAAATTGCCTTCAATTCCATGAGCTTCAGCATTAGTTGACTGTCTCTTACAAACACTTTAATGGTCTGGGACATTCGGTCTCGGGCCTTCAGATGACCATCCTCCAAGTTGGACTTTGGGATAGGCTACCACGCAAAGTGGCCAAGCAGAGGTTGATAGCTAAGTTCAGTACCCATTGGGATGGCCTCAACTGGGACCTTGGGTTCATCTCACACTATAAGTGACCCCACTGCAATATACACACACACACATGTACACAAGTGTGGGCGCACCCACATACTCCCACACACTTCTACAGACCCACATCCTCAGCAGACTCTCTCTCTTATGCTCGCACATACACACCCATACAGACACCCTCTCACAGACTTATACCCCATTACATTTACACAAATACACATATACACACTCTCTCACACTCACACCAACATGCACACACTCACACGGTCTCCCCTGCACACCCACACATATATAAGTTTGTGGGGGTGAATTTGTACTTGCAGAATTACATTTTATTTTGCTCAAAAACTGCATAAATCCATGTAAGATTCTATAAATCGCACTTTAGAAACAGAATAAGTCTGACTTAACATTAGGACACAAACAGACTTTAATCTCACACCTTCAATGCATTATCTAAGCTGAAAATGTAACTTAAAAAACATTCTGGGATTTACACATGAAGGAACCGAAACTAACGTGATCATTCTAAAAGTTCAAAGATTTAAGCTAAATTTGTTTAATGTGACATTCGATGACACTGCAATCCTGTTGCTACAAAGTCTGTGTCTTATGGTCCTGCTACACAACCACCTGATGAAGGAGCAGCACTCCGAAAGCTAGTGCTTCCAAATAAACCTGTTGGACTATAACCTGGCATTGTGTGATTTTTAACTTTGTCTCTTACAAAGGACTTCATGAAAATGCTTACTGGAAGTCTATAAAAATAATACTCATTGACATTTCCCTTCAGATTACTTCAGTAACTTTCTCAATACGTTTGATCAGCTTTTTCAGGAGTAACTTGCCCTTTACAAAACCATGCTGGCTCTTAGCTGAAAATCTTCAAAACGTCTTTTTTTTAACTTGTTGATTTTTTCAGCCCCTTCAGGTTTCTTTTCATATTTGCTTTTCACCACCCGGCTTTGCCAACCTTTGCTGCTCTTTGGATCTTTCCTATTGACCTGTGCTCTTCTTGTATTTTTGTAGGCTTTCACGTTTAATTTTATGTTCTGCTCTATCGCTTTCATTGTGTTTGTTTTTGACTTGGAGCATGGTGTGATGATGTTCTTTGTTTATCCATGAAAAGATTTGTTCAGGTTACTAGCCACAGTCTCTGGCTCACCACATCAAAGTCAGTTTCAACTAAATCTGTTAGCGCAGAAGCTGTTTCATGTTTCTTCATTCCAAATACAGTACGTGCTTGGTCATTTCATTCAGTTGACATTCACACACTGTTAGGATATTGACTAAATCTGGTTTATTACTCACTCCTACACCGGATATAACCAGCTCCTCCTTTTCGCTTCTGAGACATGTTGTTGCAGAAAACTACTGTCAAGCAGGTCACCATCTTTTTTTAGATTAGATTACATTACAGTGTGGAAACAGGCCCTTCGGCCCAACAAGTCCACACCGACCCGCCGAAGCGCAACCCACCCATACCCCTACATCTAACACAACGTGCAATTTAGCATGGCCAATTCACCTGACCTGCACATCTTTGTACTGTGGGAGGAAACCGGAGCACCTGGAGGAAACTCACGCAAACACGGGGAGAATGTGCAAACTCCACACAGTCATTCGCCTGAGGCAGGAATTGAACCCAGGTCTCTGGTGCTGTGAGGCAGCAGTGCTAACCACTGTGCCACCTACTTCTATTGTCAATCTCTATTGAAGTTAAATTCCTGCACCTCAATAAAATGATTCTGCCTTTATTAGCTGCACATCCACATTTTTCGAGCTACCACTTACCATTGGGGCTCTGAAACACACCTGCAGCTTAAATACTGTTTCTTAACTTTCATAGAGCTTCCACCTCCTGCTTAAATCTTGTCATATCTTATTATTGAAGTGATTTAGTTCCAAACCTTTCAGGCCATTCATCGGCCTCCAGATTTTTCCTATCTTTCCTGCTCTTCTTACAACCGGCTATATCTAGTTCCCAGTTCTGATCATTTTATCGGCTCATCACAGCGACTGCTACTACGTTATATGCTCTGACTGAACTTCTGCCTGCAATTCATTGAGTTTTTTTCTTTATATACTGACCATTTGTATAAAGAGTGCGACATTTGGACCGCACATTAATCTGTCCCTCAGTTCTCCTCTTTCATTCGCAAGTTCCTTTTGCTCTCTCCTGGTTCATTTAGTTTTCCCGTTCTCTTTGGTGTCAAAAGCACAATCTCCAAATGTTATTTTTACCTCTTATAGAGTCATAGAGATGTACAGCACGGAATCAGACTCTTCTGTCCAACTCGTTCATGCTGACCAGATATCCTAATCTAATGTAGTCCCGCAGGTTTAATTGGACTATAACCTGGTGTTGTGTGATTTTTAACTTTGTACACCCCAGTCCAACACTGGCACCTCCAAATCATAATGTAGTCCCATTTCTCTTACATTTCTTCTCAAACGTTTAGCTATGCTACTTTTCCAATTGAGGCTATCCACCCTCCCTCCCATGTATCAGTTTAAATTCATTGCGTCCTCTTACTCTGCTCCTTTGTGCATTCCCAATCATCATGGCTGGGCCTAGAGTTACCTAGGCCGTATGTTTTGGAGACATCTTCCTAAACCTCACGTTTCTCCTTTAAGATATTCCTTAACAGCCACATTGACCAATCTTTTTTTTATCATCTGCCCTAATGTCTCCTTTTATGGTTCAGTGTGATACTTAAGTTTTATAATGCTCCTGCAAAGTGCCTTTGAGTGTTTTATTACACCAAAGGTGCCATATCAATCCAGAACACTGTTATGATTGCACTCCTTTCCAATGGGACCTTGGTCCTAGCCTGCTTAATCCCGGTGTTACCATCCCCATGCCCCATGTAAGGGGAGCTCATTTGCCCTCAGCACCCCTTCAACGTCCCCAGTAAGAAGGAGAAGCAGGAGCGAGAGTAGGCAACTCAGCCCCTTGTGGCCTGCTGGCCACTGATTAGTATCATGGCTGATGATCGCGGCCTCACCTCTACTGTCCTCCCCACGTCCCCATTTCCCTTCATCCCCCACTGAAAAGAAATCTGTTTCCTTCACTGCCGGTTGGCACGTGACTATGCAAGTCTAGTCTTCTCACCAGTGGGCTTAAGAGGTGAGCAATGAAGTCATGTTCTTACTGTCGGCACCGCGCAGTTTGTGGGGGTGAGCTGCTGCTAATTTGTATCGTTGTTTTTCCGAACCTCTTCACTTTGCCTTCCACTGATGTGGTGAGGCCGCCCCCCCCCCCCACCCTTTTTGAGAGTTATATTTCCCTCCACCTTCGGGGAGGCAACAGATGAATGAACGACCACACCAAAAAAAACAACAAAAAAAAATCCACAGTTTATTCGTTAAAAAAAAAACATAAAAGGAAACCTGAAATTAGGTTTGAAGAGAGCATCTGTGAAGGAAGCAGCAGAGCAGTGGGTCAGTGTGTTCAGAGTTAAAACTACGGTTGTGAGGTGAAGTGAGCTAATTTTAAAGAGCTTGCCGTTTAGGAATTATTCCAGTATTGCCAGTACCCTCCAAATTACACATCTAACCTGACGGGTTGGCATTCCCCCTCCATTACTTGTGCATTTTGCGAAGTGTTTGTGACACACTGGGACGGTTGGCACAGCTCCTAGTTTCCTTAGGGTGCTACATGTAAACAAATAATCAAGATCTCCTCAAAAGGTACGAGGAATACCACTCACTTCAGTGCGCACAGTGCATAGAGGGAGCACTCCCCCAGCATTATGGAACTCACATTGATTTGGAATCCCCTTATGAAAGTCAGTTCTGCCAAGCTGCCTGTAAAAGACAGGTGAACAGATGTGACGACGTTTCGGAGAGACAAGATCGATAGGCTGTATTTAACCAATGAGACAAGTATAGTGCAATCTCAGGCAACAATGTTCAGAACTCGTCTCAATCATTAGATACTTTCAGTGCAAACGTACTGCCACACTCATCTTTTAAACTTTAATTTTACCGGGGCATCTGTAACCCAGTCCCAACACGCTAACATCCTTTCTGTGCCATGATTTCTGAGGTATGTTCAGATGATAAGAGGAAGGACCTGGGTCAGAGGTCCAGTCCGACACACATAACCAGCTTGAATGAAGTTCGGCCGTTGAGGGTCTGTTCATCGTTTGACCCTCTGTGATCGGACTCATGTAGGGTAATGGGATTCCTTCCTTCTGTGAATACTAACACTGTGCCAAAAACAAAGCGGTGGCTTTGTGGTCTAGCCGAGCGCTGTACACTTAATGTCAGAAGACTCTTGCAGTGAGACTCCCATCACCTCAGACTGAGGTTCTGGGATGTTCGGTTCGCTGGAATAGTGTCTGTGACCAGTTGGCATCAGGATACATTCCTCTTCAGTGTCCGGTTCTTCCACCATTCCGGGATTCAACATGGAGGTCATAGCCAAAAGCTGAAGCTCTGAGGGTGCATTGGCCACTGTGTGACGTCGGACATTCCCACATTTCTCTAGATAGGCCTCGCCTTCCTGCTCGATTAATGGCGTCAACACAGTCTCATTGGATGCATTCATTTCACACTTGCCAGTCATAAAATCGACCAATTTTGACCTAGGTCCAGCAAATCTTTGACCTGCAGAGGGAAAAAACATGGACATTTGTAGTGTGTAGTCACTGCAGTTATATCACTGGGCTAGCAAACCCAAAACTGGGTTTAATGGAAAACATGAGTTTAAAATCCACCTCAACACTGTGAGAATTTATTTCAGTCATAGAGTCATACGGCAAGGAAATAGATTCTTTGGTCCAACCAGTCCATGCCAACCACGTCCCCAAACTGAACTAGTCCCACCTGCCTGCACTTGGCCCGTATCCCTCCAAACATTTCCTATTCATGAACTTATTCAAATGACTCTTAAATGATGTAATTGCACCAGCAAATGGTTATGAGCAAGTTTTAAAAGTCGTTTCGAACATTGAAACCTGGGTCACTTCCTGATAGCGCATTAACGATGGGATTAAAAATGTCCAATCATTGTGAAAGGCCACTCAGTGCCACTCCTACATACGGTCTACCAGTATTTTCAAAGCAAACTTAAATCAAAATGTTTCGAAATGCTGCCTGATCAAGCAGGGTCTTGTCAGATTTTACTGAATTGCCAATATTCACATGAGTTTGAGACTGATTTATGCCCAAGTTGCCAAATGCACCCAAACGGAAATCCAACCACCACTCTCCGATTGCACAAACAATCAGACCCGAGGAGAATGTCCAAACTTGTAAAATAAATCACAGCCTTCCTGCATTAAGAGGAAGCCAGTTCTGAGAATGCATTCTCCAACTTCTGTTCATGCTTTTTTCCTAAAACAAAATGAAAGGTGATAGGGTGAAATTTGTTCAAATACCAAACTGTAATCTCCATTCATACAAACGTAACAACTAGGAGCAGGAGTAGGCCATTCAGCCCGTCAAGCCCGCTCTGCCTCAATTCAATGCGACCTTGGCTAATCTCATCTCAACCTCCACTTTCCTGTCCGCACTTCACAACCCTTCGACCTGTTACTCATTAAGAATCTGGGTAACCAACCATACTCTGGGGTAGTGAATTCCACAGACCTGTGACCCTTCGAGAGAAGTAAGTTCTTCTCATCTCAGTTTTAAATCTGCTATCCCTTATCCTAAAACCATGAGCTCTCATTTCATATTGCCATACATGAGGAAACATCCTCTCTGTGTCTACTTTGTCAATCCCCTTAGCATCTCACTTACCTCAATTAGCTCTGCTCTCATTCTTCTAAACTGCACAGTTTAGGCCAAAATGCTCAATCTCTCTTTGTAAGACAAACCCTTCATCTCTGGAATCAATCTCCTCCGAACTGCCTCCTCTCTCCTCGAGTAAGGTGCTCACGGAGCGTGCCCTGAGAGGTTGGTCCTTGTCTGTGAGACGGAGTTCCTCTGGGGCATGTAGCAAGCTGAAGTCACTAGGTACCTGCTTTGACTCCTGTTCCTGATTTGTTCAGTAAGATGGGAAGCTGAATTAATAAGGCGTTTAATGAGCAATAATCCCACTTGACTGGTGACTTGGTGCTGCTGAGCAAGAAACTGCACCTCACCGCTCGACAAACGTATTCAAGACACAGCGGGTTACTCCTGATGCTGAGATAGATTTCAGCAGACTTCTCGTGCGATTCTATTGTAAATCTCACCCTCCTTGAGTAAGGGGACCAAAACTATACACACCTACTCCAGGTACGGTCTCACTAATGCCTTGTACAGTTGCAACAACACCTCCCTACTTTTGTACTCTATTCCTTCAGCAAGAAATGTCACAATTCGAGTTGCCTTCCTTGCAAGTTTACCCGCATACCACTTTTTCTGTAGTTCACGCACAACGACATATAACAATAATTCAGTGTCTTTGTCCAGAGATATGACTTTGTTACATGACACCGCCTTCCTCAGGTAGCTGACCTTTAAAACACTATTTGTGCTCTGCTTGACTCCGGGTCTCAGAAATGCAGCTTGATACGTTTCCATCCTATCATATGATTACCGTATTTAATAAGGGATCTGGAGCTCTCACTCCCTCCCTGAAGGGTTATGCCCGAAACCTCGACCCTCTTGCTCCTCAGATGCTGCCTGACCTGCTGCGCTCTTTTCAGTTCACATGGCTCGATAAAACTAAGTTGATCGGTTGCCCCATCCATTCACTCTGTCCGTCACAGCCTCAGATCTATGAGCTACATGTTACACGCTGATTTCTTACTAGAGTTAACATGCAACAGACAATTCTGCTGACAAGTTTAACAGGTTACCAGCCACAATGTCAAATTGCTAAAATCTAACCTTACTAATACAAGTTTGTATTTATCTTTATGGGCAACTTGTCTCGGTGGTGCAACGTAGGAAACTGGGATGACATAGGAGCAAGTGACAGTGTAGACAAGATTGAAAAGCAGTGGAATCATGGGAAAATTGTGTCAACAGACACAAAACTTTGACTTCTCCACCTCTTGATGCTGCCTGGCTTGCTGTGTTCTTCTGGCCTCCTGCTTGTCTACCTTTGTCTACATCTGTAGTTTTTTTGTCTTTAACAAAATCATCAGAGTTCTTGCCCGAAAAACAAGAAGAGTAAGACACAGACTGCAACCAGCCAGAGAAGTTTAAAAAAAAGTTGCCAAATGAGAACTAAAGTGGAACAGTGACCAGCCAGATCAGGAATCAATTACCAAAGAAAAACAACCTTAATAAACTGGCTGTGTGGCCAGCCAGCTCAGAATTTAATCTCCTGGTTTTTTTTAGTCCTCAACTGAGGAGATTCTAATCTCCTGGTGAAATATTTTTATTGTGAGACTGTACAAATATACAAACAGCAGTCAACATTAAATAGCAGTTTACAATAAACAGCTATTTTCAGGGTAAGGGAATGGCAATGCCAAACCCCCATATACAACAATTCACAGGGAAATGCAGGCAAACCCCAAATACCACCTTAACTTACCAAAGAGGAAACAGTAGACACAAACACATGCAAAAGAGTCCAATGAATCAAATAACAAAATAGTGCATATTACACACAGACGCCTGGTAGACCAACAAATGGCTCACACGTGCGCGCGCGCACACACACCCCACCTTCCAATCACTCAAAGGCTGTCTGCTTCTATTGGGAGAAAGTGAGGGCTGCGGATGCTGGAGATCAGAGC
Organism: Chiloscyllium plagiosum; assembly: GCF_037043375.1. Lineage (NCBI taxonomy): Eukaryota > Metazoa > Chordata > Chondrichthyes > Orectolobiformes > Hemiscylliidae > Chiloscyllium > Chiloscyllium plagiosum. The sequence goes on along the minus strand of NW_028270156.1, from coordinate 68,495,320 downwards.
TGAAAGTGTGTTGCTGGAGGGGCGCAGCGGGTCAGGCAGCATCCAAGGAACAGGAGAATCGACGTTTCGGGCATAAGCCCTTTTCGTGTCTGTTTCTATGCCCCTTCTAACTCTCGGTCTGTCCCTATGAACCTTTTGGTTCTCAGTCCACCCTGGTACACCTTCTGGCAACCTCTCAGACAGCCTGTCCTGCTGCCACCACGGGTTGGCCTCAACCAGGACTGAACCAACACGCCATCCGGTTCTCAATCCACCCACGCGCTTTCCTCGAGGCTAGCCCATCACAGTACCTTCTTGGGATAACAGTGCTAAGGACGGCCTACGTGCCTTCCAGCCCTCAGCCCACCCCGACGCATCATCCAGTCTCGCCTGCCCAACGCACCATCTGGACCTCAGCCCACCCTAATGCACCTTCCAGCCACCTCTAGAACATCCCATCCTGTTCCTGCCTCGGAATGATGATATTCAGGACAGCTTATCCACCTTCCAGCTCTCAGGCATCCAGCATCAGGATGGCCTACCCAGTTTCCGTCTCTTGGGACTGCCTACTGTCACTGTCTGGTTTACGGGATACCTACCCAACCTCCGGCTCTCAGGGTGACAACTTTTGGGACAACCCATGAGCCTTCTGACTTTCGGAACAACCTACCCATCATCTGGCTCACGGTAAGGCCTGCCAGACCCGGAACACACAAGACATTGTGCAGGTGATGTTCACTGTCAACGGGGGTGGTACCAGGGGACTGGAGAGTGACGAATGTTGTTCCCTGTTCAAAAAAGGGAATAGGGATAACCCTGGGAATTACAGGCCAGTTAGTCTTACTTTGGTGGTAGGCAAAGTAATGGAAAGGGTACTGAGGGATAGGATTTATGAGTATCTGGAAAGACACTGCTTGATTAGGGACAGCCAGCACGGACTTGTGAAGGGTAGGTCTTGCCTTAAAAGTCTTATTGAATTCTTTGAGGAGGTGACCAAGCATGTGGATGAGGGTAGAGCAGTGGATGTAGTGTACATGGATTTTAGTAAGGCATTTGATAAGGTTCCCCATGGTAGGCTTATGCAGAAAGTCAGGAGGCATGGGATAGAGGGAAATTTGGCCAGTTGGATAGAAAACTGGCTAACCGGTCGAAGTCAGAGAGTGGTGGTAGATGGTAAATATTCAGCCTGAAGCCCAGTTACAAGTGGAGTTCCGCAGGGATCAGTTCTGGGTCCTCTGCTGTTTGTAATTTTATTAATGACTTGGAAGAGGGAGTCGAAGGGTGGGTCAGTAAATTTGCAGATGATACGAAGATTGGTGGAGTTGTGGATAGTGAGGAGGGCTGTTGTCGGGCTGCAAAGGGACTTGGATATGATGCAGAGCTGGGCTGAGGAGTGGCAGATGGAGTTCAAGTGTGAGGTTGTCCATTTTGGAAGGACAAATAAGAATGCGGAATACAGGGTTAACGGTAGGGTTCTTAGTAAGGTGGAGGAGCAGAGGGATCTTGGGGTCTATGTTCATAGATCTTTGAAAGTTACCACTCAGGTGGATAGAGCTTGTAAGAAGGCCTATGGTGTATTAGCGTTCATTAGCAGAGGGATTGAATTCAAGAGTCGTGAAGTGATGTTGCAGCTGTACAGGACCTTGGTTAGGCCACATTTGGAGTACTGTGTGCAGTTCTGGTCGCCTCACTTTAGGAAAGATGTGGAAGCTTTGGAGAGGGTGCAGAGAAGATTTACCAGGATGTTGCCTGGAATGGAGAATAGGTCGTACGAGGATAGGTTGAGAGTGCTAGGCCTTTTCTCATTGGAACGGCGAAGGATGAGGGGTGACTTGATAGACGTTTATAAGATGATCAGAGGAATAGATAGAGTAGACAGTCAGAAACTTTTTCCCCGGGTACAACAGAGTGTTACAAGGGGACATAAATTTAAGGTGAAGGGTTGAAGGTATAGGGGGGATGTCAGGGGTAGGTTCTTTACCCAGAGAGTAGTGGGGGCATGGAATGCGATGCCTGTGGGAGTGGCAGAGTCCGAATCATTGGCGACCTTTAAGCGACAGTTGGATAGGTACATGGATGGGTGCTTAAGCTAGGACAAATGTTCGGCACAACATCGTGGGCCGAAGGGCCTGTTCTGTGCTGTATTGTTCTATGTTCTAAGTCTTACGAAAGAGCTTACTTGCAGCCAAAGACTGGTGGCGCCTATGGGAATTGCTTGTTCGTGTGAACACAGAGATAGGAATGTCAGGGCCATCTAAGAGATAAAACCTGGGAGTCTTGAGATAAAATTAAAAATGTGGAAAACATTATACAGCAGTGTTATACTCTCCTGCTTGCTTGAAGAAAGCATCCAGAGACACCACACTGAAGATCAGTTGTGTAAAGAAAGGGTTAATTAGTCAGGAGCCAGGTAAAAAAGCAAACTCTGACTAGCTGTCTGCACAGCAGAGAGACCTGACACCCAGGAACAATAGCAAATGAGACAAGAGAGAGGGATAGACAGGGGGGAGCTTGAAGACTAAAAGGGCATTGCTGCGAGACAAATCATTCATCGTCCCTACAGTTCAGGTCTTGACAATCTGAGATAGGATGTAAATCGCTGCCTGAGTTTATTGCTCCTATTTAACTGAAAAGTTAATCATCTTGACCTGATTTTACTTCAATAAAATTGATTCACAACCGAGTTGTGCTGCCAAGTCTGTTGCTTCTTAAAAAAAAAACAAGAGGTGGAAGATTCCAAATCCTGGCAGGTTCCACGCCTGGGCAGTTTCAGTATGAGGCGTGGGTCAAGCAGAGGGTGTGGCTGAGAGGCATCTCTGCCTCCCATTGGTCAAACTGCTATTGAAGCTGCACAGAGACTTTGCTCCTACATCATCACTCCTTCCAAAATGGGACAAGTTTGTTTCCTCTTTATGAAGAACTTGCTCAGTTTGTCAGTGAAAGCAACATTCTGCAGCGGCATAGTCAACACGACCCAGCATTTGTGCAGCTTCCTTAATGTTGGTGAAACCTGGCACAGGCCCGCGCAGGGGCCTAATCAGATATGCTCGAGTATCCAGGTACATTCAGAGTAAGCACACACTATGACAGTGAGGGAAGAGCCTGGAGGTACAGCCTGATGTAGTCTATGATCTGGTGCATGTCCCCCTGAGCACACAGTGTCCTTGCTGCAGCGTTACACTGAGAGTTAATGGGACAGCCCGAAGCATCCTGTAAGTGGCTCGGGGATGTGCAAGGAGGGCTCTTACAGGCTGGCAGATATTGTTTGCCAATGCCCATGGATGTTGAGTGCATGGTCCCCATGGAGTGTGCCCTGAGATGTTGGTCCCTGTCTCTAACATGGAGCTCCTCTGGAGGGTGTAGCAAGCTGAAGTCACGAGGTGCCTGCTCTGACTCCCATTCCTGACGTTCGGCTTGTTCAGCGTGATAGGAAGCTGAATATTAATTAGGCGTTTAACAAGCAACAATCCCATTTAACTGGCGATTCAGCGCTGCTGAGAAAGAAACTTCACCGCTCCTCAAACATATAAAAGACACAGCCGGTCACTCCTGATGTTGAGATAGGCTTCGGCAAGTTTCTTGTACGATTCTGTCACAAATCTCACCCTTTTTGAGTAAGGGGACTGTCTCACTAATGCCTTGTACAGTTGCAGCAACACCTCCCTACTTTTATACTCCATTCCTATAGCAATAAAAGTCACAATTCCATTTGCCTTCCTTCTGATTCTGTCACAATCACACCTTCGCGCCCCCCCCCCCCCCCCCCCCCCGTCCCTCAGGCCTCTGCCATTGAACTAAAGTGTAGAAGCTACAGCAACATGTCAATCGCGTGCTCCTCATGTTGGGAAGTTACTCAGGATGTCCAGAACTGCCCTTCTTAGAGTCGTGTGATATATCCTGGAGGGGAGGCAGATGGGCTTCCTTTATAATTTCTCATCCAGATGTTGACACTGCTGACAATGCAGCACTCTGTCAGTACTCTCTGATCCTGCAACCATTCCTGATGAAGAGCTGATGCTTGAAACGTCAACTCCCAGCTCCTCGGATGCTGCCTGACCAGCTGTGCTTTTCCAACACCACACTCTAGACTCTGATCTCCAGCATCTGCAGTCCTCACTTTCGCCTACATTAGGATAAGGTGAGGACTGCAGATGCTGGAGATCAGAGTCTAGAGTGTGGTGCTGGAAAAGCACAGCAGGTCAGGCAGGAGAATCGACGTTTCATCAGAAATGAGGCTGGGAGCCTTGGGGGTGGAGAGTTAAATGGGAGGGGGGTGGGGCTGCAGGGAAGGTAGCTGAGAGTGCAATAGGTGGATGGAGGTGGGGGTAAAGGTGATAGGTCAGAGAGGAGGGTGGAGCGGATAGGTGGGAAGGAAGATGGAGAGGTAGGACAGGTCATGAGGGCGGTGCTAAGCTGGAAGGTTGCTCCTTCTCCTAATGTACTCTAACCTCTGCTGCGGGACTTGAATCCCTGACCTTCAGACTCGGGGGTAAGGGAGGTACCACAGCGATGAGGCTGATAATGTGGCAGTGAGGCTGGAGCAGGCAGAGGACGACTAGCAGTTGACAAACACTGAAATCTGGTGACACATCAGACGGACCTGGTGGAGAAACTGGTTGGAGGAGGTGCAGTAGTTTGCAGTAAAAAAGTAAAAACATGAGGTGTCAGAGGTTGATGAGTGAGTGAAACCAATAGAACAGCATAGGGAGCAATGCAGTGAGGCATTTGTTAGTCTTGGCTGTAGTCACAAAGATGCCTGAAGAGACTTGATCAGAGTACGGTAATAGGGTTTCAATCTGTGGTTGGGAAAGAATGCCTACATGGCCTGTGAAGTGGAAGGCAGGAACAGGCGAGATACATGAGGGAAAGATGGCACGAGAGGTTTACTGTTGAATTAGGGACGGCAGTTCCCAAGGGCTGCAATTAAGGCCTGAGGGGAAGATCAGGGAGACAACATCGGTGACTAAGAGTTGAAAGGAAACAATAAGCAGTGGGAAGGAGACCAAGGGAGCAGATGTTAAACTCCACCAGGAAACTGAGTCAGACGGCGACAGTCTGTCTATGCACAAGCAGTGCAGAGTGCAGGAAATGGGTTTGGGGGTGGATAGGAGTGGGGATATGTGCTCCTCAGGTTAAGGGGGACATACCCAAACACCAGTGAGAAGGGAATACAGAAGGTTTGAGTACCTGTCTTCGCTTCAATGCCATATTGTTGATGTATGAGTGCCGGGGGAAATCCTATCAGAATTGTTCCAAGACAATCAGGCAGATTTTTACAGGGCCCCTGGTGACAGGGACAATGTCGAAGAGCCAGGAAAAAGGCAGGGTGAGCTGTGTTGGGAACAGTTCCCTGATACTGTCCTATCTTCAGGGATGTTTCTGAGACACCCTTACAGACGTCCGTCTGTTTTGAGGCATTCCGGAACTATCCGACCTTGCCTCAGAGGTGCCTAATTGTCCCAGAGAGAGGGGGTCTGTCATGGCTCTGATTAGCTCGGCAGCATCGGGAGTCTTAATTGGGCAGAGATCCCACAGGCGGCCAATCAGGAAGTCGCTTGACATCAAATCGCGGAGCAACCGCACTGTCCGACCCAGTGCTGGGGCCTGTGGTAAACTACAGCGCGCTGTTTTGCAGAAAGCAGGGCCTATGTCACTTGACAGACTTGTACGGCCGCTCCTGTGCACCTGCCCAGGCATTTCTGTAACATTGCTTTCATCGAGATGTCTTTTCAACCCACAGGGGATGGGATCATCACTGCCAAGGCCAGCGTATGTCCCTCATCCCTAATAGCCCTTCAACTGAGTGGCTCGCCAGGGCCATTTCTGAGGGGCAATTAAGAATGACCCACGTTGCTGTGGGATCTGGAGACACATTTGGGCAGCAAGGTGGCTCAGTGGTTAGCACTGCTGCCTCACAGTGACCCGGGTTCGATTCCAGCCTCAGGCGACTGTCTGTGTGGAGTTTGCACCTTCTCCCTGTGTCTGTGTGGGTTCCCTCCGGGTGCTCCGGTTTCCTCCCACAGTCCAAAGATGTGCAGGTCAGGTGAATTGGCCATGCTAAATTGCCCTTGGTGTTCAAGGATGTGTAGGTTAGGTGCATTAGTCAGGGGTAAATGTAATAGGGTGGGGGAATGGATATGGGTGGGTTACTCTTCGGAGGGTTGGACTTGTTGGGCTGAAGGGCCTGTTCCCACATTGTAGGGAATCTATGATTCTATGTAGGCCAGACCAGGTAAGGACAGCAGATTTCCTTCCCTAAAGGACATGAGTGAATCTCTGATGGGTTGAGTCAGTGCCAATCTGGAGTAAACCAGATTCTGTAGCCACTTCCCGGTGAGTTGACTGCGCCGAAGTTTAACTGAAATAGAAATATTCATCAGCCCTTCGAGAGCAGTGAATGTGTCTGGCTGCACCAACTAAGCAAGCCTCCCGATCAGCTAGCAACCATCTTGACTGTAACAAAACAAAAATGCAACATCAGCTGGGGGCATCATTGAGGGGCTTTAATGGCTGCTCTGTGCCCAGTGATTATAATTGCCCCTGCCCATGGGAACTGCAGCTTGCTTCAAGATGATTGGTAACACTCTGACTGGAATTTTGCGAAGTCAGCAGTTACTGACGGAGTGCTGCTCTCCCAGCAATGATTTCAACCCCGTGTCCATCCCCTGCCTGTCTGATCCCTAACCCAAGGCCTCAGAAATACGCAGGCTGCCCATCATGAAACCCTGCGGCGTGGGTACAGTCAGGGGGAAATCGAGCCCTTTTTACAGCAGTAGCTGCCGTAGGTTCACTCATAGATGGCCACGCTGGATAGCTGTGGAACGGCAGGCAGTCTTCCTCCACATCAGGGAATGGTGCGGGTTAGGGAAGTGGGTAACAGGATGGGACAGGGGGGGGGCAGCTAGCTGGCTAAGAGGGTCAGTAAGATGGCAGAGGTGGATAGGGGTGACAAGGCAAATAAGATGAACAGGGCAAGAGAATGAGTCAGGTGACAGGGTGGATCATAACACTGATCATAAGGCTTCCTCTCAATGAAGAGTTAGATTGTATATTAATCTCTCATCTTATCAGTAGTCCTTCATACAAAGTCCAGATTTACTGATGCTTGATGTTCTGAAGGCTGATGTTATAAATGCTGGCATGTACCTGTTAGTGATAATTGTTTAGTGCCGGAGGTGGGTAGAGACATGTCACTCCCACTGCCCACCGGCCAATTCTAGGCTGAGGAAGGACAACAGCACAGTAACAAAATAATGGATCAAAATGCAGATATGTTATTTAGTTACAGTCACGTTAAGTGAAGCATATTTTCCAGTAGCAGGATTCGCAGGAACTATTTATGCCTACGGGAAAAGTATAAGCTGAAACTTTGATTAAAATGTTAAAAGTTTATGTTTTCCAAGCATCAGAATGACACAAGATTCTTGAATTCCCTTCCTCCTGAGAGGAAGCATTTCATACATACAAACTGTTTACTCCTTCACAGAATTGCCACAAGCAGGAGTCTAAACAGTGGTTCACACATCCCCAAGAGTAAGTTCCAAGCTAGAATCTAATTGAGGGCTTTTGATGGTTCATATACAGAATAATGGATAATTAGGATTGATACCTATTGACAACTTTTCAATAGAAAATCAAACTTCTGGTTAACAGGTAAAAGAATGACTCCTCAAGATGCTGTGTTGTAAAACGTGGACTATAATAATTGACTAAATAACACGATTGAAACTCTTACTTTCATTGGCAACTTAAAATGTATTCAGCCACCAAAAAATGCCACAGTGGGTGATTTAAGATTGTGCAATGATTATATGTATTATTAGAATCATAGAATTAGACAGCACAGAAACAGGCCCTTTGGTCCAACTCGTCCATGCTGACCAGATATCCTAAATTACTCTAGTCCTATTTGCCAGCACTTAGCCCATATCCCTCCAAACCCTTTCTATTCATAAACCCATCCAGACGCCTTTTAAATGTTGTAATTGTACCAGCCTCCACCACTTCCTCTGGCAGCTCATTCCATACACGTACCAGCCTTTGTATGAAAAGGTTGCCCCATAGGTCTCTTTTAAATCTTTCCTCTTTTACCTTCAACCTAGTTGTGGACTCCCCAACCCCAGGGAAAAAGACCTTGCCTATTTACTCTATCCATGCCCCTTATGATTTTATAAGGCCACCCCTCAGCCTCCAACGCTCCGGGGAAAACAGCCCCAGCCTATTCAGCCTCTCCCTATAGATCAAATCCTCCAACCCTGGCAACATCTTTATAAGTCTTTCCTGAACCCTTTCAAGTTTAATAGCATCTATCCTACATCAGGGAGACCTGAACTGAATGCAGTATTTCAAATGCGCTCTAACCAATGTTCTGTACAGCCGCGACATTGCTTCCCAACTATACTCAGCGCACTGACCAATAAAGGCAAGTATACCAAACGCCTTAACCCTTAAGTATATACTTAAGCCTTCAGGAATCAGTCCAAAATTACTCCCAGTTCCCATTGCCTTGTTTCCTTTGTAATTCCCAGCAGGGTAATTGCTGTTGCCAAAATGTCTTTCACTACAGGGCCGACAATGTAGATTCATTTCTCTAACTCTAAGCTAGGTGAATCTACCAGCCTCCTTCAAAACCTTCACATTCAAACCGAGTGTCAGGTCCTGCCAACATTCTGGCAGGGGAACGACGGTGAGTCAGCATTTTCTCTGCTCGACACGCAGGCCAAGCTGTATCAATCTCTTGTTCAGGTGAATAGGTTTTCAAAAAGCACAACCTGGGTCACCCTGAGATGCTGCTCCCACAAAACAGATTCGCCTTTGCAAATCACTGGGTGGAGTAACTTCTCTGTTTTCATCGTTGTACAACTAGAAACAAGTGAAAGAGCCATAAATCAGGATCATTTCCACTTTTCAAAGTCTGCTTCCTACCGAGGCCTGATGAAACCACACTCTGTGGATGTGAACAGCAATACGTGTCTTCCCTCTTGCTGCCCCATTTTCTGCCTGCCTCAGCTGGAGGCCTTCTGTGGATTGTCCACATTGATAACAGGGCAAAGTGGGGGCACAAACTGTACTGACTGTGGGATAAAGTAGCAGATTGCAGGCACATGCATAAACTTGAAATTCAGGTTGAACTGGTTCTGCCCCTGCAGAGTAAATAGGAAAGCTGGAAATTCCAACATTGGAATCGCTTTGAGAAAATGGTCAGGATACCAGACATTTATTGCGAGAAAAAAAAACGGGACTGCCCTGGTAAAAAGTGGGACTTCTCGTTGTCCTTGCCTCCAAAGAAAGTTGTGGACCACACTAGAAACCTCTGCAAACCTGCAGTCTGCCTCTGAAAAGCCTATTCCCGAAAATGTCTCCCTCCTCCCTCTTCCCTATAGCAATGGGAATCACATCTGGATCCAAGTAGAACTGCTAATTGGTTACTTTTGTTTCCAGCTCCACTTCCTCTCAAAAGCGAGTGAATAGTTTAATGGGTACACAGTTTGCAATTTGATAACTATAAGATCTTTCTGAGACTTTGACAGACTCAGCAAACACTCACGGTAAGCTTAGCTGTCACTGTCTGCTAGCAGACACACCTTGCACCTTCTCCTCATAAAACAATCTGAATCTTCCTTTGACCTCTTTTCAACCAAACAATCAAACCACCAAACCTTAATATCAGGCAGACTCTACAATAGAGCAGATAAAACCTTTCATGAAACCCTGATTGAAAAGCAAAAGATACAGTCCTAAAACAATAACCATATTCACCTCACAACTGTAACATTGCAAATAGAATTGTAAATACCGTGGAGTGAGTTTAGGGTCTGGGGTCTAATCAAGAGCGGGAGAGATAGCCAAAGAGTGATTATATGACAGCGATTTAAATACATTACACTGCAGTTATCAGACTGTATCAGAGTGAAGATCCTGCTGTTTGTAATGAACCCAGTGGGTCAGATCAGAGTTCTCAAACCTCCCAGCAATGTACTTTTATTGACTTTATCTCTAGATCTTTCCAGATTACTAAGGAGTTGATTGCTCATAAAGGTTTTGCTCGTGCAATTTCTTTGTGTTTCATTTATTCCAGAGTCTTACAGCAAGGAAACAGACTCTCTGTCCAATCAGTCCATGCGACCAGGTTTCCCAAACTAAACTAGTCCCACCTCCCTGTGCTTGGCCCATATCCCTTCAAACATTTCTTATTTATGTACTTATCCAAATCTCTTTTAAACATTGTAACTGTAACTGCATCCACCACTTTCTTTGGCAGTTCATTCCACACACAAACCACTCTGTAAGTAAAATGATTGCCCCTCATGTCCTTTTTAAATCTTTCCCCCTCACCTTAAAAATATGCCCCCCTAGGTTTGAACTCCCCCCACCCCAGGAAAAAGACCCCTGTCATTCACCTTAGCTATGCCCCTTATGATTTTATAAACCTCAATAAGGTCACCCCTCAACCTCCTACGCTGCAGTGAAAAAAGTCCCAGCCTATCCAGTCTATGTATATATCACAAAAACTCCAGTCTCAGCAATGTCCTGGTAAATCCTTTCTGAACCCTTTCCAGTTTAATAATATCATTCCTATAACAGGGAAATCAGAACTGCACACAGTGCTCCAGAAGAGACCTCACCAACATCCTGTACAACCTCAACATGATTGTCCCAACTCCTAGACTTAAAGGTCAAAGTGATGAAGGCAAGTGTGCTAAACACCTTCTTAACCACCCTGTCTCTCTGTGATGCAAATGTCAAAGTGCTATGTACCTGAACCCCTAGGTCTCTCTGTTCGACAACACTGCCCAGGGCCCTACCAATAATTGTATACATCCTGCCTTGTTCGCTTTGCCAAAATGCTATACCTCACATTTATCCAAATTAAACTGCCACTCCTCAGCCCATTGGCCCAATTGATCAAGATTTCTTTGTAATCTTAGACAACCTCTTCACTGTCTACTACACCACCAATTTTCATATCATCCACAAACTTCCTAACCATGCCTTCTGTACTCTCATCCAAATCATTTCTATGAATGACAAACAAAAGTGGACCCAACACCGATCCCTGTGGAACACCACTGGTCACAGGCCTCCAGTCTGAAGAACAATCTCCACCATCCATGTTTCTTGTCATTAAGCCAATTTTGTATCCAATTGGCAAGCTCACCCTGAATCCCATGTGATCTAACTTTACCAATTAGTGTACCAGGCAGAACTTTGTCAAAGGTTTTACTACGGTCCGAGTAAACAAAGTCTACCGCCTACCCTCATCAACCTTTTTTGCTTACTCCATTAAAAAAAACTCAATCAAGTTTGTGAGACACAATTTCCCACGCATAAAGCCATGCATGGGAAATCATTCCTTGCCTCTCCAAAAGCATGTAAATCCTACCTTTCAGGCTCACCTCCAACAACTTTACCCACCAATGAAGTCAGACTCCCAGGTCTACAGTTTCCAGGTTTCTCCTTACGGCCTTTCTTAACCAATGGCACAACATTAACCACCCTCCGGTCCTCCGGCACCTCACCTGTGTTTATAGACAATACAAACCTTGCTGCAAAGGGTCCTGCAATTTCCTCCTTAACTTTCCCATACAATTAATGGGATACACTTGATCTTGCATCTGAGAAATGTACTGACTGGAAACATTCCTGTTCAAAATAGTTCATGACTTGGCTGCACAGAACTTTGTGTTTAAGGAAACTACTTGAAGAGACACACGATTAATGGGGAACATATGTGGGACTCAGAGCTGTCTCACGGAATCTCCTGAAGTGTATGTAGGTTACTCTCTCTCTTCAACCTTCTCTCTCTGACACGGGTTTCATTTTGGGCCTGTGTTTATATGAACCAACCCTCAACTTGTCAGTACAGGAGTTGACTGTCTTACAATGTTAACATGATCTGCATCCAGCTCCCCTGCAATTACCTCACTCTGGCTGTGGCAAGGAAATTGCGAGGCCGGCTAAACTTCCCAACCTTTCAGCCAGGGGCTCTTTTCTTGTGGAGAAAGAAGGAAGGATTAGAGAGTTGACAGAAATTGACATATAGACAACAGTATTGGTATTTATAGGGATAAAACAGTGGGAAGGAATCAAGTGGGGTGGCATGGTGGCTGGATAGCTCAGTGGTTAGCACAGCTGCCTCACAGCACCAGAGACCAGGGTTCAATCCCCGCTTCAGGCAACTGTCTGTGTGGAGTTTGCATGTTCTCCCCGTGTCTGCGTGGGTTTCCTCCGGGTGCTCCGGTTTCCTCCCACAATCCAAAGATGTGCAGGTTATAGGTGCATTATTCAGGGGTAAATATAGGATAATAGGGTAGGGCAATGGTCTGGGAGGGTTCCTCTTCAGAGGGTCAGTGTGGACTTGTTGGGCAGAAGGGCCTGTTTCCACACTGTAGGGGTTCTATGAATATTCTCCAGGTGCACACTGGCCCTTTAAAGAGATGCTGGTGAATTGTGGGATACCCCAGCAGTGGGGAGTAGTTCCAGGAATGGCATGGGGTGGAAATTCTGTCAAAGGGAGCCACTAGGGTCAGGGTACATGGTTAATGAGGCACATTTATAAAGTCATGCTGAGAAATCCTGCTAGGCCTCACCATCAATGAAACTCCACAACACTAGAAACAACTTGAACTGAGCTAAAAGCACACTAGGTACAGTTATCAGAAACAATTGCCACATTAATGTACTCAATGCTTGGGTTGTGGAGAGGGAGATGAAGGACAATGGGGCAGGTGATTAGGAGATAGAAATTGAGAGTTACCGGGGAGGGAATTTGGGAGAGTGAAGTGGGGTCGGGTGATTGGAGGTTGGAGTCATTTGGCGGAGGGTTGCCAGGGTAGGAGGGAGGAGGGATTGCAAGGCAGGGACAATGAAGTGAAAGATTGCAAATTAAGAGATTTGGGGGAGGGAGATTTCCGGGAGAGTGAAGATACCATGATTGTGGGAGAGTGTGACTAGGGAGAGAGTGTGACCAGGAGGAAGAGTGTGACTGCAAGGTAGAGTGACTAGGGGGAGAGTGTGACTCGGAGGAGACAGTGTGATTGGACAAGAGTTTGACTGGGGGAAGAGTGTGACTGGGGACCATATAAAGCTACTGCACCTCCCACTTAACAAAATGCAGATCCCCAGAGCTTGACTTCGTGTGGACTCAACTCCCTCCACTCCTGGCCTTGAGGTGAAGCCCAGCATGATCTCATTTGGAAGGTCTGTTATCCTGAACTGTTATTTCTCTATTTTAATAATTTATTGCTAGACTTTATATTTAAGAGTTACACAGTTTTGTTTTAATCTTTATGGAATAGCTCCCACAGATTTTATATCTGGAAATATGATTATGCAACTCTAAGACATAAAATATCAATTCAAGGCCATGAAGACTAAAGCAGCCTCGCTGATTGGGAATGGTTGCGAGGTGATGAGGGACAGGCACAATCCTATCAATGGATTAATGAATCATAAACTCATGCAACAGGATTTACAAGCTGGTCTATGGTTCTGGCAAGCAACTTATTGTTAACACTGGAAATGGATCCAATAACTGACGCTGAGGGGTGAGCTGACAGAGGTAAATAAAATTGTGAGAAGCATGTATAGGGTGGGTAGTTGGAGTCTGTTTCCTAGAGTGGAAATGTCAATGCTAGGGGGCACTGGTTCAAAGTGAGAGGTTAAGTTTAAAGGAGATGTGCGAGGCAGATTTTTCACACAGTCGGTGGTAGGTGTCTAGAATGTGCTGCCAGGGAACATGGTCAAAGCAGACATGATAGCATTGTTTAAGCAGCATTGAGATAGATACATGAGCCAACAGGAAATAGAGGGATACAGACCATGTGCAGGCAGATAGGATCAGGTTGGAATGGCATCACGGTCAGTGCAGACATGTTGGGCCGAAGGGTCGGCTCCTGTGCTGGAATGTTCTTTACATCTATGTAAGTGAATGGCAGTTGGCTTGACAGTTTTGGAATCATTGTGCATGGTAAATGGGTCATTAAAAACCTGAAGACCACAGGAGTAAGCTTAACTTAAAATAAACTAACACTTCTGGAACACAAAACTAGTCATTAGTAATGGTGATTATGAAGCTACATTGATTATCATAAAACCTATCCTGTTCATGAATACACTTCAGGGAAGGAAATGTGCCTTCCTTACTTGGTCTGTCCACACGTGACTCCAGAACCATGGTAGCTGCCCTTGGAAATAGCTTATTTCTAGGGTTATGAGAGAGGTTGGGAATCGGTACTGCTAAACTGTCTGGATTATTGGTTTACAGAGCAGTACCACCTAGTTACTGAATCCTGACATTGTGACCCCCCTCCCACTTACTGAATCCTGACCCCACCCCCAGTTACTGAATCCTGACCCCACCCCCAGTTACTGAATCCTGACACTGTGACCCCACCCCCCAGTTACTGAATCCTGACCCCACCCCCAGTTACTGAATCCTGACACTGTGACCCCACCCCCCAGTTACTGAATCCTGACACTGTTACACCCCCCCAGTTACTGAATCCTGACCCCACCCCCAGTTACTCAATCCTGACACTGTGACACCCCCCCCCAGTTACTGAATCCTGACACTGTGACCCCGCCCCCACAGTTACTGAATCCTGACCCTCCTCAGTTACTGAATGCTGACCCCGGCCCCCCCAGTTACCGAATCCTGACACTGTGATCACCCCGTTACTGAATCCTGACCCCCCCCAGTTACTGAATCCTGACACTGTGACCCCCTGTTACTGAATCCTGACCCCCCCAGTTACTGAATCCTGACACTGTGACCCCCTGTTACTGAATCCTGACCCCCCCCAGTTACTGAATCCTGACACTGTGACCCCCTGTTACTGAAGCCTGACCCCCCCGTTACTGAATCCTGACACTGTGACCCCCCCAGTTACAGAATCCTGACCCCGCCCCTATTACTGAATCCTGACACTGTGACCCCCCGTTACTGAATCCTGACCCCGCCCCCCCGTTACTGAATCCTGACACTGTGACCCCCCCTTTACTGAATCCTGACACCGCCCCGTTACTGAATCCTGACACTGTGACCCCCCCGTTACTGAATCCTGACCCCCCCAGTTACTGAATCCTGACCCTGCTCCCCCAGTTACTGAATCCTGACACTGTGACCCCCCCGTTACTGAATCCTGACCCCACCAGTTACTGAATCCTGACCCTGCTCCCCAGTTACTGAATCCTGACACTGTGACCCCCCCGTTACTGAATCCTGAACCCCCCAGTTACTGAATCCTGACCCTGCTCCCCCAGTTACTGAATCCTGACACTGTGACCCCCCCAGTTACTGAATCCTGACACCCCCAGTTACTGAAACCCGACACTGTGACCCCCCAGTTACTGAATCCTGACCCCCCAGTTACTGAATCCTAACACTGTGACCCCGCCCCCCAGTTACTGAATCCTGACCCCCCCCAGTTACTGAATCCTGACACTGTGACCCCCCCAGTTACTGAATCCGGACCCCGCCCCCCAGTTACTGAATCCTGACACTGTGACCCCCCCAGTTACTGAATCCTGACACTGTGACCCCCCAGTTACTGAATCCTGACCCCGCTCCCCCAATTACTGAATCCTGACACTGTGACCCCCCCAGTTACTGAATCCTGACCCCACACCCCCGTTACTGAATTCTGACACTGTGACCCTGCCCCCCAGTTACTGAATCCTGACCCCCCCAGTTACTGAATCCTGACCCCACCCCCCCAGTTACTGAATCCTGACACTGTGACCCCCCCAGTTACTGAATCCTGACCCCACCCCCCAGTTACTGAATCCTGACACTGTGACCCCCCCAGTTACTGAATCCTGACCCCACCCCCCCGTTACTGAATTCTGACACTGTGACCCTGCCCCCCAGTTACTGAATCCTGAACCCCCAGTTACTTAATCCTGACCCCACCCCCCCAGTTACTGAATCCTGACACTGTGACCCCCGCAGTTACTGAATCCTGACCCCACCCCCCCAGTTACTGAATCCTGACACTGTGACCCCCCCAGTTACTGAATCCTGACCCCACCCCCCCGTTACTGAATCCTGACACTGTGACTCCCCAGTTACTGAATCCTGACCCCGCCACCCAGTTACTGAATCCTGACACTGTGACCCCCCCCAGTTACTGAATCCTGACCCCGCCCCCCCAGTTACTGAATCCTGACACTGTGACCCCCCCCAGTTACTGAATCCTGACCCCGCTCCCCCAATTACTGAATCCTGACACTGTGACCCCCCCAGTTACTGAATCCTGACCCCACACCCCCGTTACTGAATTCTGACACTGTGACCCTGCCCCCCAGTTACTGAATCCTGACCCCCCCAGTTACTGAATCCTGACCCCACCCCCCCAGTTACTGAATCCTGACACTGTGACCCCCCAGTTACTGAATCCTGACCCCACCCCCCGCAGTTACTGAATCCTGACACTGTGACCCCACCCCCCAGTTACTGAATCCTGACCCCACCCCCCCAGTTACTGAATCCTGACACTGTGACCCTGCCCCCCAGTTACTGAATCCTGACCCCCCCAGTTACTGAATCCTGACCCCACCCCCTCAGTTACTGAATCCTGACACTATGACCCCCCAGTTACTGAATCCTGACCCCACCCCCCCAGTTACTGAATCCTGACACTGTGATCCCCCCAGTTACTGAATCCTGACCCCACCCCCCCAGTTACTGAATCCTGACACTGTGACCCCCCAGTTACTGAATCCTGACCCCACCCCCCCCCGGTTACTGAATCCTGACACTGTGACCCCCCCAGTTACTGAATCCTGAAACTGTGATCTTCCACCATTCCTAACTAGTGGGTGAATGGGCTGCCATTTAAAGGTGGGGGTTAGACATTATGTGATGGCGCCGTGTGAGAATCTCATCCCTTTTGTCTTTGCTGTGAGTCTTCCTGTTGTGACACTGATGTTTCTAATGCATTATAGTCTACCACAAACTGCTTATTCCCATTCCCCAATGTATGCAAATAGGACCGAGCAGCAAATTCTAAAGATGATCACAAATCTAATCTCGTTTGACCTCGGAGTTTGTAGGTCACATAATCTGTGGGCATAAGTTAGGAGATTCCTGCACAGGTATGGGGCAATTATTCTTTTTACTTACAGTCAACTCTATCGGGCTTAAATAGATGGACGAGATGAAGAGGGGAAATAAATTCTACAAGGCAATTTCTGGGCCTGGGGTTCACGATGTGCAATTGCCTCAAATTGAACTCTGTTACAGAGACGGGCAGTGCATACACCTCATGCTACTTTCCGTGGCATCAGTTGTGGGGTGTGATGCTGAAATCTCAAGTATCACATCAGCTCCACAGAATCCAATCCTTGAGATAAATAGCCACAGCCAACGTGACTCTGAATGGATTCCGACAAACTCAAGCGCTTCAGAAGCCGGGGACAATCAATTTGATGGGTTGCAAAATGTTCCATAATGGCCAGAGGTATCTTTCTACAATTAGTTTATCAAACAAACTGTGCAATATTTAATGAATGCGAATTACTAGTGTTATTCTTTACCTTCCCACTACAGTGACCGCCTACACTCACAGTTATATTCTCTTCACACGGTGTATAAGTCAAAGGATACTTTTAAGGTGGAGAGGGTTCAGAAAAGATTTACCATGATTTTACTGGGAATGGAAGATTTGAGTTATAAGGAGACACTGGAAAGGCTGGGTTTATTTCATTGGAACGCAGGAGGCTGACGCATGACACTTATAGAGGTTTATAAAACCATGGAGGGTACAGCTAAGGTGACTGGCAGGTGTCTTTTCCCTGGGGTGGAGGATATCAAGACATTTATAAGGAGAGAGGGAAAAGATTTGAAAAAGACACGAGGGGCAACTTTGTTTTACAGAGAATGGTTTGTGCGTGGAATGAACTGCCAGAGGAAGTGATGGATGCAGATACAGTCACACTGTTTAAAAGATGTTTGGATAAGCACATAAATAGGAAATGTTTGCAAGGGTATGGGCCAAGTGCAGGCAGGTGGGACTAGTTTAGTTTGGGATAATGGTCAGCATGGACTGGTTGGGCCAAAAGGTCTGTTTCTGTGCTGTATGACCCTATGACTCTGTTATTTAGAATAGCTTTTGTAGTCTTCAAAGGCCAAGTTATTTGTGGTAATGGAGATCATTTGGACTTTGTTATAAAATGGGTGACAGCAGGTTGACAGACCATTATATTGGTCCCTGTCCAAAACCGTTGTGAATTAAAATGAGAGGAGACGTAAAACAGACTATCAACTCATTTCCCCACTTTGCACCCAGCCAATCTGTGTATTAAATCAATGCTCAGGAGACTACTGGGTCAGCTGATAAATATCTTGTACTTAAAAAAATTCTCCAGCCACAATGATATAAACAAATCCCCGAGAAACAATAGTTTATGTTGGCAAAAGCCAGAGAGAATCATAGAATCCATACAGTGCAGAAGCAGGCTATTCGGCCCATCAAGTGCATACTGACCCTCTGAAGGTCATCCCACCCAGACTCACTGTAACCCTGCATTTCCCATGGCTAATCTACCCAGCCTGCATCTCCCTGTACACTATGGCAATTTAGCATGGCCAATCCACCTCACCTGCACATATTTGGACTGCGGGAAGAAACCCCAGAGCGAACCCATGCAGACACAAAGAGAACATGCAAACTCCACGCAGACAGTCGCCCAAGGATGGGATCAAACCCTGGTCCCTGGCACTGTGAGGCAGCAATGCTAACCAATGAGCCACTATGCCACCCTATGTGGCTGCAATTTGTCTCCCTCATCACTGCCCACTCCTCCCTCACCTACAAACAACAAATGGCATTGACTTACCAAGTATGTGCACTGTATCGACAGCTTTCCTGTCCCTGGAGAGCAGTCCATAGGTGCCCAGATAAGGGGAGACAACTAACTGCACCAGACGCTCCAGCTGGATGTATTCCTCACTCGGGCCTTTAGGCTCATGAGCTCCCTGGCGAAACAAAAAGCAACAGTAAAAGAAGACACTTTAAACTGTTAGCCTTGAAACATCGAGAGGGCAACGGTATTTTCTGGGTTCTTTCGTGCGGTGGACGATGTGCCTGAGAAGGTAGGCCTGACAGCCTGAATGTTTCCGACTGGCTCTCTTCTCGTCCTGTCTGAGCAGGCCTGAACCAGGATGAGGAGTGAGATCAGGGCCTCAGTGTCGGATTGGATCAGCTGGTGTGAAACCAGAATCCCTGGTTCATAGATCATCGAATCCCTACAATATGGAAACAGGTCCTTTGGCCCAATAGGTCCACACTGACCCTACAAACAGTAACCCACCCAGACCCATTCCCCTACATTTAATTCCTAACTAATGCACCCAACCTACACCTCCCTGAACACTGTGGACAATTTAGCACACCTAATCTGCACACCTTTGGATTGTACCAGTGTTCTCCTTTGAAGTTCCACCCTTTTTAGAAACTGGAATTAAAATGACCCACAAACTTCCTGAAAAGGCACTCCTGATCTAAGACTTGAAATTGGCAGTGTCATTATAATTTGGCACATGATGTGTTTTCAATCACAGTTCTGTAAATAAAAAAGATTATCTCAAGCTCCTACATTAAGCAGCCACAGTGTGAATGGGTTCACTCAGTGAGTATGGTTGAGAAACTTAAGGCCCAATCTCAAAGATGCCTGTTAACATACTGAGCTATAGAGAACAGAAAGATCCCACATTCATTTCCAAACTGCGTGAGGGTAATATCAGCACAGAGACCAGGTGATAAGATAGACACTTCACTAACTTTTAAAACAACTGTTTAAACAGGAAAAAACCCACCTGGTTCACTAATGTCCTTTTTACCTGGTCTGGCCTACGCATGACTCCAGACCCATAGCAATGCGGTTGACCCTTAGCTTCCCTCTGGGCAATTAGGGATGGGCAATAAATGCAGGCCTGGCCAGTGGTGCCCACATCCCGTGAATGAATGAATAAAAATATTGAGTCACTTTATTTGTCAAATTACATCAGTACCCCTCTCAAATAACTGACCCTTCCTGGGAGCCTCAACAATAAATACCTCTCCCTCAAATCCTGTATGTCTCTCTCTGGTCCATTGACAGCAAATTAGAGAGGCTGTCTTGCAGCTTGCTGTCAATACTGGATTGCTGCTTCATGGGGAAGAGGGTCTGGGTTTGTGTACAAGGAGGAGGGTAAGTTGCTGTCACCATCCTTACTAATTGTGGTCTTTTGGTCAGGAAGTCGAGGATCCAGTTGCTGGAGGGGGAGCAGAGGTCTCTGAATTTGGAGATGAGTTTGGTTAGAATTATGGTGTTAAAGGCAGAGCTAAAGTCAATAAATAGGAGTCTAATGTAGGTTTCCTTGTTACCCAGGTATTCCAAGGATGAGTGTAGGGTCAGGGAGATGGCATCTGCCAAGGATTTGTAGTGACCATCGGTGAATTGTAGTGGATGAATGTAGGCCAGGAGACTGCAGTTGATGATAGCCATGACTAACCTCTCGAAGCACTTCAAATTACAGATGTTAGAGCCACTGGATGGTAGTCATTGAGGCATGCTGCCTGATATTTCTTTGGCACTGGAATGATGGTGGTCTTCCTGAAGCAAGTGGGAACCTCACATCGTGGTAAGGAGAGGTTAAAGATGTCTGCAAATACTCCCGCCAGCTGGTCCGCACAGGATCTGAGTGCACGGCCAGGGACTCCATTTGGACAAGTCGCTTTCCATGGGTTCACTCTCAAGAAGAAATGTCTAATGTCTCTGGTGGTGACTGTGGGTACAGGTGCACTGGAGGCTGTTGGGGCATGTGACATCATTTCACTGACCTTCTGTTCAAAATGAGCATACAATGCATTGAGCTCATCAATGGGAGGGATACATTGTTGTCCATGGTTCTACTCGACTTTGCTTTGTAGCCCGTTATATTGTGTAAGCATTACCACAGTCAAAGTGTGTTTGTGTGATTAGCCTGGGATGCTGGCTTAGTCTGGTACTGTCTCTTGGCATCTCCAATGGCTTTGCGATGGTTATACCTAGATTACCTGTAATAAGACCTGGACTTCAGTACGGATTGGATCTTCCAGTTCATCCATAGTTCCCAGCGAATACAGGATCCAGGTTTGTGTTTATATTGGGATACAGGGTTTGTGTTTACAGTGGGATACAGGGTCTGTGTTTGTTTATAGTGGGATATACGGTCTGTGTTTACAGTGGGATACAGGGTCTATGTTTGTAGACAGTAGGATACAGGATTTGTGTTTACACTGGGATACAGAGACTGTGTTTACAGTGGGATACAGGGACTGTCTTTGTTTATGTGGGATATAAGGTCTGTGTTTACAGTGTGTTACAGGGTCTATGTTTGTGTACAGTGGGATACAGGATCTGTGTTTACACTGGGATACAGGGTCTGTGTTTACAGTGGGATACAGTGGGTTACAGGGTCTGTGTTTACAGTGGGTTACAGGGTCTATGTTTGTATACAGTAGGATACAGGATCTGTATTTACACTGGGATACAGGGTCTGTGTTTACAGGGGGATACAGGGACTGTCTTTGTTTATAGTGGGATACAGGGACTGTCTTTGTTTATGTGGGATATACGGTCTGTGTTTACAGTGTGTTACAGGGTCTATGTTTGTGTACAGTGGGATACAGGATCTGTGTTTACTGGGATACAGGGTCTGTGTTTACAGTGGGATACAGTGGGTTACAGGGTCTGTGTTTACAGTGGGTTACAGGGTCTATGTTTGTAGACAGTAGGATACAGGATCTGTATTTACACTGGGATACAGGATCTGTGTTTACACTGGGATACAGGGTCTGTGTTTACAGTGGGATACCGTGGGTTACAGGGTCTGTGTTTACAGTGGGATACAGTGGGTTACAGGGTCTGTGTTTACAGTGGGTTACAGGGTCTATGTTTGTAGACAGTAGGATACAGGATCTGTATTTACACTGGGATACAGGATCTGTGTTTACACTGGGATACAGGGTCTGTGTTTACAGTGGGATACCGTGGGTTACAGGGTCTGTGTTTACAGTGGGTTACAGGGTCTATGTTTGTAGACAGTAGGATACAGGATCTGTATTTACACTGGGATACAGGGTCTGTGTTTACAGGGGGATACAGGGACTGTCTTTGTTTATAGTGGGATACAATGTCTGTGTATACAGTGGGATACAGGGACTGTCTTTGTTTATAGTGGGATATAAGGTCTGTGTTTACAGTGTGTTACAGGGTCTATGTTTGTGTACAGTGGGATACAGGACCTGTGTTTACACTGGGATACAGGGTCTGTGTTTACAGTGGGATACAGTGGGTTACAGGGTCTGTGTTTACAGGGGGTTACAGAGTCTATGTTTGTATATAGTAGGATACAGGATCTGTGTTTACAGGGGGATACAGGGACTGTCTTTGCTTATAGTGGGATATAAGGTCTGTGTTTACAGTGTGTTACAGGGTCTATGTTTGTGTACAGTGGGATACAGGATCTGTGTTTACAGTGGGATACAGGGTCTGTGTTTACAGTGGGATACAGGATCTGTGTTTACTGGGATACAGGGTCTGTGTTTACAGTGGGATACAGGATCTGTGTTTACACTGGGATACAGGGTCTGTATTTACAGTGGGATACAGGATCTGTGTTTACTGGGATACAGGGTCTGTGTTTACAGTGGGATACCGTGGGTTACAGGGTCTGTGTTTACAGGGGGTTACAGAGTCTATGTTTGTATATAGTAGGATACAGGATCTGTGTTTACAGGGGATACAGGGACTGTGTTTACAGGGGGATACAGGGACTGTCTTTGCTTATAATGGGATATAAGGTCTGTGTTTACAGTGTGTTACAGGGTCTATGTTTGTGTACAGTGGGATACAGGATCTGTGTTTACACTGGGATACAGGGTCTGTGTTTACAGTGGGATACCGTGGGTTACAGGGTCTGTGTTTACAGTGGGTTACAGGGTCTATGTTTGAATATAGTAGGATACAGGATCTGTGTTTACAGGGGGATACAGAGACTGTGTTTACAGGGGGATACAGGGACTGTCTTTGCTTATAGTGGGATACAATGTCTGTGTATACAGTGGGATACAGGGACTGTCTTTGTTTATAGTGGGATATAAGGTCTGTGTTTACAGTGTGTTACAGGGTCTATGTTTGTGTACAATGGGATACAGGATCTGTGTTTACAGTGGGATACAGGGGCTGTATTTACAGTGGGATACAGGGCCTGTGATAACAGTGGGATACAGGGTCTGTGTAAGATGTTTCATGCTAGTCTCTGGCTCAATCTTGATCAATCTCTCGGGCACATTCTTTCTTTTCCTCTTGCTGATTCGACACTTCCTGCTCACTGGCAGCAGACCTTGAGATTGATGAGCTATCTTCTGTTTCACTTCAAAGCAGAGTCTAGTGGAATGATTCATGTCATAAGAAGTTCTGGCTTCTAAAGAAAACGTTATCAGATTATTAGCTTGTTTAAACTTTATTCAGAGCTGAAAATGTGTTGCTGGAAAAGCGCAGCAGGTCAGGCAGCATCCAAGGAGCAGGAGAATCGACGTTTCGGGCATAAGCCCTTCTTCAGGCCCGAAACGTCGATTCTCCTGTTCCTTGGATGCTGCCTGACCTGCTGCGCTTTTCCAGCAACATATTTTCAGCTCTGATCTCCAGCATCTGCAGCCCTCACTTTCTCCCTAAACTTTATTCAGCTACGTTAACCAGCAGGTTCTTGTACTATCGGACAGATTGTGTATATTATGGCTGATAGTTGGAATGCGATTGATTGTGTTAACGAGTCCTGTTAAAATGTCAAGCTTAGTTAATAGTATTTTTGCTGAAGGTAATGGAATCTGGTAAATGACCAGAATCTTAACCCTAGTCTATTGTCTTGATCACATCACGGGTTACCTCAGATTACAACAGGATCTGGACCAGATGGGCCAAGGGGCTGAGAAGTGGCAGATGGAGTTTAATTCAGATAAATGCGAGGTGCTGCATTTTGGGAAAGCAAATCTTAGCAGGACTTAGACACTTAATGGTAAAGTCCTAGGGAGTGTTGCTGAACAAAGAGACCTTGGAGTGCAGGTTCATAGCTCCTTGAAAGTGGAATCGCAGGTAGATAGGATAGTGAAGGCGGCGTTTGGTATGCTTTCTTTTATTGGTCAGAGTATTGAGTACAGGAGTTGGGAGGTCATGTTGCAGCTGTACAGGACATTGGTTAGGCCACTGTTGGAATATTGCATGCAATTCTGGACTCCTTATTATCGGAAAAATGTTGTGAAACTTGAAAGGGTTCAGAAAAGATTTACAAGGATGTTGCCAGAGATGGAGGATTTGAGCTACAGGGAGAGGCTGAAACAGGCTGGGGCTGTTTTCCCTGGAGCGTCAGAGGCTGAGGGGTGACCTTATAGAGGTTTACAAAATCATGAGGGGCATGGATAGGGTAAATAGACAAAGTCTTTTCCCTGGGGTCGGGGAGTCCAGAACTAGAGGGCATAGGTTTAGAGTGAGAGGGGAACAATATAAAAAGAGACCTAAGGGGCAACTTTTTCACGGTGGTATGTGTATGGAATGAGCTGCCACAGAAAGTGGTGGAGGCTGGTACAATTGCAACATTTAAGAGGCATTTGGATGGGTATATGAATAGGAAGGGTTTAGTGGGATATGGGCCAAGTGCTGGCAGGTGGGACTAGATTGGGTTGGGATATCTGATCGGCATGGATGGGTTGGACCAAAGGGTCTGTTTCCATGCTGTACATCTCTATGACTCTATGACTCTATGACATGCATTGTTTAAATCTCAACGGTCCTTTAAAATCGAAATAGTCCTGAGGGTGAGACTTATCTCTGATGTGGAGCTGCCTATTTAACTGGGGACCCTGCTATCAAATTCCTACAGAATAGTCTCCAACTTTAATACAACACAATACAATCCCTGAAGTGTGGAAGAAGACCATTCGGCCCATCCGGTTCACACTGACCCTTAAAAGGGACCTGATGGTGATCTTCTAATTTAAAGAGCTCTCAATCCCCCTTTGAATTGGAGGTCGATAATGAGAACCCATCCTACTCAGATTTGCCTCCCCCAGCGAGTAAAGACTCTCTGTTGATTGGCTTGTAAGCTGTGCCTTTGTAAAGTCACCAGACCACAGGGCTGCTCTCTCATGAGGGAGAAGGCAGGTGGTGGTTTAACACCTCAGATGACAACGAGAGAAGGTGGCACCGTTAACAGTAGCCTCAGCTGGTGCAGGAATTGCGCCTGCGCCGTTGGCATCTGTCTGCATTGCAAGCCAGCCCTCCATCCAACTGAGCTAACTGACCCTCTGACAGCAGTTTCAAATCCCACAGGGGCTGAGGTCACCATGAAGGACTGGCCTTCTCAACCTCTCCTCTTGCCCAAAGCACGGTGACCCTCAGGTTAAACCACTGCCAGTTGTCTCTCTCTCTCTCTCTGTGTACTGAGAGAACAGTGCCATGGTTCTCTGGAAGTAGGTGACTTTACCTGGGCGTTTGTCATACCACAGGAAGGAATGAGTCACACCTTCCACAGTTTTGCTCCATATTTCTTTGAGGCCAGTTCAGTCATGGGGAAACATGAAGTTGGGATCAGTGTTGGGTAGAATCTTCCTCCCACTGCACACAGACCACACGGACTGAAAGTGGCTGGAGCTGAATGAAGCAGACATGGTAAGGCAGGGATTCACGCACGGAAAACCAATAGAGTGGAAAACTGACTGCTGGCAGCTAACAACAGCAGAAATTTAGGAAGGAGTGGGGGAGGGTGAGAAGAAATCTTGGCCCAGATGAATTAAGGTTTTTAAACTCTTTAGCCCTCACCCCAAACACCCACGCCCTCTGCCTAACATACTCTCCATGTCAGATACATACTCCCTGTGCCACCTCTACCAGCTCACATGAGGCTTCTTTATGAATGCTTGGCTGAGCTTCAAGATCCAGGACTTGATGAAGTCAGAAGTCACATGAGACCAGGTTATAGTCCAAGATGGACTATTACCTGTTGGTGAGTGACGTCTGACTTTGTCCAACCCAGTCCAATTCCAGCACCTCCACATCACGGTAATTGATGAGCTCAGCAGGCCTTTGTTTCCACAGGTAAAGATGGATTTTTTTGTTTCCATTAATTAGTATAAGTTGGTCTTTCTTTGAATTCTTCCTTTCCATCTCTCAAGTTTTGGATGAGATGAAGATTTGGAAAGTGACATGAAGCCTCTGTTACAATAGTTCAGTCTGACACATTGACAGAATTGAAAGAGCAGTGGTTTCTTTCAGAAAGATTTCTGAATGGATGCTTCCTTCAAGTCATACAGTCATCGACCTATGTGACAAAACTGTGGCTTCCAGAGGTGTATTTTGTTCTGGTTTCATTTAGAGAGAGATTGGAGGACAGGTGTCGAGCAGTCTATGAGAGGATAAACACCTTGTGAGGTCTTGGGGGTTTTTTAAAAAGTCTGGCGTTCACAGATCAAGGATTTTTAGACAGCTTTCAGCAGTTACTGTTGGGTCTCAACGGGGATGGAAGCTGCAGTAAAGGTCTCCTGGATCCTACTCTCTCTGAATTTTCACTTGACTTTTTATTCTCTCTCTCTCTGCTGCTGGCTTGCATGTGAGAAAATCAGATTTCTGAGTTTGCCTTTTCGCCAAGGGGTATGTTCATGTGATGTTGGAACAGTTAATTATTAATAGTTACCGTATCTAATAGTCTGTCAGGTTTTCCAATCAAGTTGTTACTCTAAGGCCTTTTTCCTGTTAGTACTTTAACTATAATGTTTCATCAAATTGTGTTTTGCTTAACATCGAGTAGTTTGATCAGTCAAATTGCACAGCAATTTAAGAATAAAAAACTGTTAGGGTCTAGGCTACTTTCTTAATACATTTTGAAGTGACCTGGTCTGGTCTATAATACCTGACCATTCATACAATACGACTCACTGATTTTAAACTTCATACTGGGTGAGTTTGCATAGAGGATACAGGGATCCGACATGGGGAGGGGGTGTGTAGAAAACAGAACGGGGGGATGACTAATACCTTGAAAACCTTTTTATTTCCCTGGAACGGAGTGCATTCATTTGGGGCATCTGTAAAGACAAAAAATACATTCATCCCAGACTGTGGCTGCTGACTCCTCTGAGCGGCCCTGAACCATGTCTCCTCAGGAATCTGCAACAGTTCCATGAAAACTGCGGGAGGATGGTGCATGAGGTCCACATTGAGTCAGGCCAGGTCGTGGGTACAGGATGTGATCACACTATTTCTCACTGCTAACCCAGCCACCCCCCCCCCCCCCACCAACCCCCCCCCCCCCCCACCCTCTCCCCGTGCTGATGACAATGTGGGGCCAGGCCCCGCCCCACAACCTGCAAACCCCTCTGGCGCTGTCCACCTTCTGGCCTTTGACTTCAGCTGCACCACCTCAGCTCGAAGCCCCTGAACAGACAACAGCCAGTTGGCCTGGTGGATGGTTATGCTCTAGCCTGCCCGAACTCGGGCCCATCGACGTCAGCCTCTCACCTGAAGCACTAGGAGCATTTGGGTGATGGATGGCGGCACACTAGTGTGAGGCTGGTGGAGCACCTGCTCCAGGTCTACCTTCAGTAGGACCAGATCGCGGAATCCGAGCAAGGCCATCTGACGGATTGTGAGCTCCTGCCCCTAATGAGAAAAACATCCAAGTTACCCCCCTGCTGCTTTTCACAGGGTTGCTGTCTTCAGAACAAAGCTTTCATGTCTTTCGGTGCCGGGAAATTACGTGGCCAGTTTTGCTGTGCACAATTTCTTCGAAAGGAACAGGCTGCGCAGGGGCAGGAACGTGATACACGTTAAGAATCATTACCAAGACAACAACTCCCATATAGAACAAGGAATTGGATTTTTCAAATGGTGGGAGGGAGGGTGACATGGTCAGTGGCTACATTAATGCACTCCACACAGAGTGGTGAGAGCATCAACAATTCTTATTGAGTCGCAAACCCCTCTCCCTTCATCTTCCCCTTGCTAGCTGCTGTGCTATCGATGTGCAGCACTGATCCAGGTGACGGATCGATGGGTTTATTTAGAATTATTCCCATTACAAAGGGGCACGATTGACAAGAGAGAGCTGTCACAGAAGGGTCTGTGTGACAAGGACATGACAACAGGCAAGCAAGTGACACAGTCAGAAACTGTTAATAAACGGTAATGTAGATAAGAGGGAGTGGTGGCCAAGTGCTATTACTGCTAGACTATTAATCCAGAGACCCAGCTCATATTCCGAGGTTCAAAACCCACTCTAGCAGATGGTGGAATTTGAATTCAATTTGAAAAAAACCTGGAATTAATCATCTACTGATGATTATGAAACCGTGTCAATTGGCAGGAAAACCCCATCTGGGTCACTAATGTCCTTTAGGGAAGGAAACTGCCATCCTTACCTGGTCTGGCCTACATGTGACTCCAGACCCACAGTAACTTGGGTGACTCTCAAGTTCCCTCTGAAACGGCCCTAGCAATCCACTCAGTTCAAGCGAGCTAGGGACAGGCAATAAATAGGCACTGCGGGCAGCACGGTGGCTCAGTGGTTAGCACTGCTGCCTCACAGCACCAGGGTCCCAGGTTCAATCCCCAGGCTCGGGCACATTCTCTGCGTGGGTCTCCTCCGGGTGCTCCGGTTTCCTCCCACAGTCCAAAGATGTGCAGGTTACGGTGGATTGGCCGTGCTAAATTGCCCATAGTGTTAGGTGCATCAGTCAGACGGAAATAGGCCTGGGTGGGTTACTCTTCGGAGGGTCAGTGTGGACTTGTTGGGCTGAAGGGCCTGTTTCCACACTGTAGGGAATCTAATCTAATCTAAATGCTGACCAGCCAGTGATGCCCACGTCCCACGGTGAATAAAAACAAATATGTAGCTGTGTGCATTCCTGCTCCACCAGGAAGACTCTTGAGTGTGACAGGAATTGTATGGAAGTGCAGCCATTAAAGGACAGCATGGATGGTTTCTTGCAAACAGATTTCCAGGTGACAGTGCAGTCTCTGGCACGAGGTGATGCGCTGAAATCCAGATGCTTCTCCTGTCTTCAGGGTGGGATTTGTGGACATCTCCAAATACTTTGCATGCACCAGCAGGGATTAAATGCAGAACCCAGGACTGCCCCATGTAGGGAGGGAGAATACTGATCCACTTCAAACAGATTCATAGCTGTTTCCTTTCCCATATAACCGCTGTTCCAATAATCCTGTGCGCCTGAGCAGTAAAACCTTTTGCCAGCGTTGCCAAATACAGTGACCTTGGTTATTAAGGAACAGTCTTGGCAAGTGGACAAAATTAGCATATTTGAATGACTTGTCTCCATAACGCTCCATAATTGTTTTATGTGTGTGTGAGAGTGTTATGTGAGAGAGTGTATGTGAATTTGTGTGTTTGTATCCTACTTCCATGTTCATTTGCGTGTGACACTGAGAGTAATCCATACTCTCAGTGTGTGAGAGAGAGTGAATGTGCATCTGTGTGTGTGTGTACATTTGTGTGTGTGTGAATGTCTGTAAGTGTGTGTTAGTGAGAGTTTATGTGAAAGTGTGTGTAAGTATGTGTGTATGTGTGTGTGTGAAGGTGTGTGCACGTGCACACACGTGTATGTGTTTGTGTGAAAGTGTATGCGCGTGAGTGTGAAACTGTGAACGGGCACACATATGTGAGTGTCTATGTGAAAGTGTATGCGTGTGTGTGTATCTGTTGAAAGTGTGTGCGCATATGTGTGTGTGAGAGAGTGTTTGTGTGAAAGTGTGCACGCGCGCGTGTGAGAGTATCTGTGAAAGTGTGTGCGTGCGTAATGAGAGTGTCTGTGTGAAAGTGTGTGCGCGCGTGTGTGTGTATATGTAGGTGAGTGTCTGTGAGCGCGTGTGTGTTTCAGTGTGAAAGTGTGTGCATGCGTGTGTGTGTGTGAGAGAGAGTGTCTGTGTATATGTGAGTGTGTGTCTGTGAGAGAGAGAGAGAGTGTCTGCATATATGTGTGTGTGTCTGTGAGAGCGAGAGTGTGTGTCTGGTTATATGCGTGTGTATGTCTGCGTATATGTGTGTGTGTTTGTGAGAGAGAGAGTGTCTGCGCATATGTGTGTGTGTCTGTGAGAGAGAGTGTCTGCGTATATGTGTGTGTGTGTGTGTCTGTGAGAGAGAGAGAGTGTCTGTGTATATGTGTGTGTCTGTGTATATGTGTGTGTGTCTGTGAGAGAGAGAGTGTCTGCATATATGTGTGTGTGTCTGTGAGAGAGAGAGAGTGTCTGTGTATATGTGTGTGTGTCTGTGTATATGTGTGTGTGTTTGTGAGAGAGAGAGTGTCTGCGCATATGTATGTGTGTCTGTGAGAGAGAGTGTCTGCATCTCTGTGTGTGTGTGTGTGTGTCTGTGAGAGAGAGAGTGTCTGTGTATATGTGTGTGTGTCTGTGAGAGAGAGAGAATGTCGGCGTATATGTGTGTGTTTGTGAGAGAGAGAGTGTCTGCGTATATGTGTGTGTGTCTGTGAGAGAGAGTGTCTGCGTATATGTGTGTCTGTCTGTGAGAGAGAGTGTCTGCGTATATGTGTGTGTGTCTGTGAGAGAGAGTGTCTGCGTATATGTGTGTGTGAGAGTGAGAGAGAGTGTGTCTGTGTATATGTGTGTGAGAGAGAGTGTCTGCGTTTCTGTGTGTGTCTGTGAGAGAGAAAGAGTGTCTACATATATGTGTGCGTGTCTGTGAGAGAGAATCTGCGTATCTGTGTGTGTCTGTGTGTGTGTCTGTGTGTGTGTGTGTGTCTGTGTGTGAGACAGTGTCTGCATATATGTGTGTGTGTCTGTGAGAGAGAGAGTGTCTGCGTATATGTGTTTGTGTGTCTGTGAGAGAGAAAGAGTGTCTGCGTATATGTGTTTGTGTGTGTGTACCTGTGTGTGTGTCAGTGTGTGTGTGAGTCTGTGTGAGAGAGTGTCTGCGTATATGTGTGTGTGTGTCAGTGTAAGTGTGTGTGTGTGAGTCTGTGTGAGACAGAGTGTCTGCGTATATGTGTGTGTGTGTGTCTGTGAGAGAGTGTCTGCGTATTTGTGTGTGTGTCTGTGAGAGAGAGTCTGCGTATGTGTTTGTGTGTATCTGTGTGTGTGTCAGTGTGTGTGTGTGTATGTGAGTCTGTGTGAGAGAGAGAGTGTCTGCGTATGTGTGTGTGCGTGTGTCTGTGAGAGTGAGAGAGAGATAGTGTCTGCGTATATGTGTGTGTGTGTGTGTCTGTGTGAGTGTGTGTGTGTGTGTCTGTGAGAGTGATGTTTAGTGAGCTGGGAAAACACAGAAGTGATCATTAATTCTGTCAGTCATCACCAATAAATCTTGGCTATCAATTTTACTCCCTGTCTCCTCATCTTGAGAAGGTAGCACAGTGGCTCAGTGGTTAGCATTGCTGCCTCACAGCACCAGGGACCCAGGTTCGATTCCAGCCTTGGGTGACTGTCTGCGTGGCTTTCCTCCCACAAACACAAAGATGTGCAGGTTAGGTGAATTGACCATGCTAAATTGCCCATAGTGTTAAGTGTATTAGTCAGGGGTAAATGTAGGGAAATTAGTCTGGGTGGGTTACTCTTCAGAGGGTCGGTGTGGACTTGTTGGGCCGAAAGCCTGTTTCCACACTGTAGGGAATCTAATCTAATCTAAAGGCAGTCACTCCTTGCTGGGAGGCACATGCTGATATTATCGAGCTCTCACTATACAGATGTGAACAATGTTGGGGGTTTTGTAACTGAGGGTTCGCCCCTGCTCACCTGGCACCTCCTCATGGCCTCTGCCAGCAGGTGCCCACCCTGGGGATATATGGTGGATCTCTCCCTCTGTTGCCATGGGCAGTAAGACCAAGAGTCATCTCCATTCAGCTACCCCCAGCACTCCGGCCAGGACGGGCCTGAATCTGGACCTTCTCTCACAGATAAACCCATGGAGGAGCATCACTGAATCTGACTACGTTTGTCATGTCGTCAGTGTTGTATTGTGATGGTGCTGACTAGATTTCTACAGGCCATGGGTGGAGCCAGACATGGAAAACTGTGGAAAACGTGAGGACTCCAGATGCTGGAGACCAGAGTTGAAAAATGTGGTGCTGGAAAAACACAGCAGGCCAGGCAGCATCCGAAGAGCAGGAGAATCGACATTTCGGGCATATGCCCTTCTTCAGGAATGAGGATGGTGTGCCAAGCGGGCTGAGATAATAGGTAGTGGGGAGGGAATTTGGGGGAGGGGCGCTGGGAATACGATAGGTGGAAGGAGGTGAGGGTGAGGGTGATAGGACGGAGAGGGGGTGGGGGCGGAGAGGTCGGGATGAAGATTGCAGGTCATAGAGGGCAGTGCTGAATCCGGGGGTTGGGACTGAGACAAGGTGGGGGGAGGGGAAATGAGGAAGCTGGAGAAATCTACATTCATCCCGTGTGGTTGGAGGGTTCCTAGGCGGAAGATGAGGCGCTCTTCCTCCAGGCGTCGTGTGGTCAGGGTCTGGCGATGGAGGAGTCCAAGGACCTGCATGTCCCTGGTGGAGTGGGAGGGGGAGTTAAAGTGTTCAGCCATGGGGCGGTTGGGTTGGTTGGTCCGGGTGTCCCAGAGGTGTTCTCTGAAACGTTCCGCAAGTAGGCGGCCTGTCTCCCCAATGTAGAGGAGACCACATCGGGTGCAGCGGATGCAGTAAATGATGTGTGTGGAGGTGCAGATGAATTTGCGATGGATATGGAAGGATCCATTGGGGCCTTGGAGGGAGGTGAGGGGGGAGGTGTGGGCACAAGTTTTGCACTTCTTGCGGTTGCAGGGGAAGGTGCCGGGAGTGGAGGTTGGGTTGGTGGGGGGGTGTGGACCTGACGAGGGAATCACGGAGGGAGTGGTCTCTCCTGAATGCTGATAGGGGAGGAGAGGGAAACATATCCCTGGTGGTGGGGTCCGTTTGGAGGTGGCGGAAATGACGGAGGATGATACGACGTATCTGGAGGTTGGTGGGGTGGTAGGTGAGGGCCAGTGGGGTTCTGTCCTGGTGGCGATTGGAGGGACGGGGTTCAAGGGTGGAGGAGCGGGAAGTGGAGGAGATGCAGTGGAGGGCATCGTCGACCACGTCGGAGGGGAAATTGTGGCCTTTGAAGAAGGAGGCCATCTGGGTTGTACGGTATTGGAACTGGTCCTCCTGGGAGCAGATCCGGCGGAGGCGAAGGAATTGGGAATATGGGATGGCGTTTTTACAGGGGGCAGGGTGGGAGGAGGTGTAATCTAGGTAGCTGTGGGAGTCAGTCAGTTTGTAGTAAATGTCTTTTTTGAGATGGTCGCCCAAGATAGAAATGGAGAGGTCTAGGAAGGGGAGGGAGGAGTCTGAGATGGTCCAGGTAAATTTGAGGTCGGGGTGGAAGGTGTTAGTAAAGTGGATGAACTGTTCAACCTCATCGTGGGAACACGAGGTAGCGCCGATACAGTCATCGATGTAGCGGAGGAAAAGGTGGGGGATAGTGCCAGTGTAGCTGCGGAAGATGGACTGTTCCTATGAAGAGGCAGGCATAGCTGGGGCCCATGCGGGTGCCCATGGCTACTCCTTTGGTTTGGAGGAAGTGGGAGGATTGGAAGGAGAAGTTGTTAAGAGTGAGGACCAGTTCAGTCAGTCGAAGGAGGGTGTCAGTGGAAGGGTACTGGTCGGTACGGTGGGAAAGGAAGAAGCGGAGGGCTTTGAGTCCTTCGTGATGGGGGATGGAGGTGTACAGGGACTGGATGTCCATTGTGAAGATAAGGCGTTGGGGACCGGGGAAGCGAAAATCATGGAGGAGGTGGAGGGCGTGGGTGGTGTCCCGAACGTAGGTGGGGAGTTCTTGGACTAAGGGGGACAGGACAGTGTCGAGGTATGCAGAGATGAGTTCGGTGGGGCATGGAATACTGTGGACAGTGTGACCATGATGCTCCTTTAACAAGGTTATGGTGTCCCTGGCTTCCTTTTTTTCAGGAGGTCACAAAAAAAACAGACTCCGAGAGGTCTGGGCTTGGAAGGGTTTTAGGGTCAGCTTGATTATAGCTAACAAATACTGCCTCAGGAAACAGGCTTTCAGATTTTTTTAAAAAATAAACATTTGTACAATGCAAGGAGAGTGGCCAGTTCTCCCAGCTCAGCTTTCTCTGGTTTGGTTTGGTTACGAGCAGTAGCATTGTGAAGCTGCTGGAGCTGGTACTCTCTCTCTGACAACAGACAGCAACAAAGACTAGTCCCGGGGATGAAGTCCCGTGAGGAGAGATTGATCAACCAGCTCCATATTCCCTGGAGGTTTGAAGAAAGAGGGGAGATCTAATTGAAAGACACAAAGTTATTGATGGGACTGTCAGGGTCAATATTGAGACAATATTGAGACAATATTGGGGAATCCAGTACATGGGGGCATTGTCTCTGAATAGGAAATCAGCCATCTGGGACTAAAATGGGGAAAGATTTCTTCAGTCAATCGCATGGGAACCTTTTTGGAACTCTTTACCACAGAATACTGTGCCTGCACAACCAATGAGAGCATTGTAAATGATAGGTCGAAATGATAGGAGGCAACTGGATTAATGTCAGAAGCAAATTGCTGGAAAAACTCAGCAGGCCTGGCAGCATCTGTGGAGAGAGAAAGCAGATTTCGGATAACATCTCAGGTCCAGTGACCCTTCTTCAGAACTGATGGTAACTAGAAAAAGGATTTTTTTTGTGTAGAAGATGGGGTTTGGGAGAGAGATTAACTGATAGGTGGAGAGAGAGCACAAAGGGGGAGAAAACCAGTTGGACAGACGAAGGATTGGGTAAAGGCCAGTCTGGGGCAATGTTAGCAGCTGACAATGGGTAATGTGTAATAGCAGACCATGTGATGACAAGGCCTGCTATTGTGGGGTTGGGGGTAAGGACATGACCTCAAGCCCTACAATTATTGAACTCAACAGTAAGTCTTAGAAATGGAAATGTGTTGCTGGAGAAGCGCAGCAGGTCGATTCCTGAAGAAGGGCTAATGCCCGAAACGTCGATTCTCCTGTTCCCTGGATGCTGCCTGACCTGCTGCGCTTCTCCAGCAACACATTTCCATCTCTGATCTCCAGCATCTGCAGACCTCATTTTCTCTTCAAGTAAGTCTTAGAATCCCTACAATGTGGAAACAGGCCCTTCGGCCCAACGAATCCACGCCAACCTTCCAAAGGGTAACCCAATCCCCTACCCTTTTATCCCATATTTACCCCTAACTAATGCACCTAACCTATAAGTCTCTGGCAATTTAGCATGGCCAGTTCACTTAACCTGCGTATCTTTGGACTGTGGGAGGAAACCGGATCACCTGGAGGAAACCCACACAGATACAGGGAGAATGTGCAAACTCCACACAGACAGTCGCCAAGTCTGGAATCATATCTGGGTCCCTGGCACTGCAAGGCAGCAATGCCTAACCACTGAGCCACTGTGCTGCAGTCCAGAAGGCTGTAGCATTCCTGAGTGGAAAATGCGGTGTAGGATTTTCAGCACGGCACCAGCAAATCTGAACCATGAATACTAAGGATGCTGTTTTTGTTGAAAAGGTGTTAGAGAATCCAGAATCAATCCTTCCTTACCTGCACAGGGTAAAATATGGCTTGTAACATGGGTAGGATTTCAGTGAAGAAATTATCCCAACTATTTGTCAAAGCTTCCAAAAGATTTTCACCTAAAAAGCAAAAAGGAAACATCTGGCAAAAGGCACCAATGGTGATTAGTGGAAAACAACACATGGCTAACGTTCATGTCAAGCAAGCTCCATCCCGGACTGGAGAATTTTAGCAGTGAGGAAACTATTGGGATTGTTTTCTTTGGGACAGGAGATCTAACTGAAGTGGAGAACATTATAAGGGTTGAACAGTTATAATGAGGAGGCATAGATTTAGGGTATGAAGTAGGTGGTTTAGATGGGGGTTAAGGGGGATGGTTGTCGCCTGGACAGTGGTGGAGATCTGGAGCTCACTGTCTGAACAGATGATGGAGGCAGAAACCTTCAAATGCTTCCAGTGCTTGCCGTGCAGCGATCTACAAAGCTGTTGACCAAAGGTTGGAGAGCAGGAGTAGGCTGGACGGCGACGTGTCAACCACTGTAAACACAGAAGGCCAAATGGCCTCGCTCTGTGCTGAAAACGTCTACAACTCGGTGGCACCTTGCTGTGTGTAAATTGGCTGCACCGCTCTCTACTTTTCGGTGGCACCTGCACTCCACTCTGCGTACATCGTGCTGAGGGACATCCTGAGGCCGTGATGGGCGCAATGTCAGTGCAAGCCGTCCTTTCCTAACCTCAACCTCAGAGGAACACTTCCGACCCCAGCTCGACTGGTGTCATCACCGTTCCAATGGACTCTCTGGAACTAACAATTCCCACAATGCTGGATCCCGGGTTTTCTCCCCACAGGAGGGGATAGAACATGAGCCTTTCTGAAATTTCCACCTAATACATAATAAAGAGACCAACAACTCATTCTGATAGGGTGGAAGTGATTGAGCCAGCTGTTACGAGGACTCTAATATCATCCCACTATGCCATGCGGTCATATTAAAATACCCACTCAGTATTTGACTAATGCAGCTGGTCACCAGAGGCTGGGAGTGAGAAAACGGTGGGATTCCTCCTGTCATTGCTGCTGGGAGTCAAACATCCAATCATAATGATCAGTTTGTCTGTTCCTAAACAGTGACCCTCGCGATCACAATGGTTAGAAGGGAGCTGGGCCATAACATTGGCGATAATCATCCAGCCCTAATCATCACAGCTGACCATGGCCCGACTGTATAGCAGCTCACCGACTCGGTGCTCACCGAGCAAAGGCTGCAACTTTTCAGTTAGTTACAGCCCGCTCCCCACGCTCTGACTCCAGCCCGAATCCTGCCTGTTGTCTTCCCTGTGAACTCCCTGATCGATGGAGCACCCTGAGGTCCAGATGCTTGTCTAATCAGTGAGGGCTGGGCCAAGTTGCAAGATTTTGTGGCAGGATCCGGTGAGGCTTATCCCAAATATCGGGAGCCATCTGGCTGGACATGTTGCGTTTTCACCAAGTGGGGAGGCAGCCTTCCCGCTAGGCAGTGGCGAGATGCCGAAGAAAGGGGTTTTAAAAGCTTGCTAAATGCCACCACCTGCCTCGT
The DNA here is from genome assembly GCF_037043375.1 of Chiloscyllium plagiosum. NCBI lineage: Eukaryota > Metazoa > Chordata > Chondrichthyes > Orectolobiformes > Hemiscylliidae > Chiloscyllium > Chiloscyllium plagiosum. The sequence goes on along the minus strand of NW_028270156.1, from coordinate 68,458,201 downwards.
CAGCAAGCAGCTTCCTCTCCCACCAAACGGACTGAGGAAAGGTGCTGTCGAGTGTTCGCCAGGTGCAAGTCAGAGCGGGTACCTGGAGGTTTCAGCTCGCTGCTGGATGCCCTGAGGAGACCCTGTGTTGCTCAGCATCTCCAGCCACCATCCATGGGCACCAGCCACCCGCACCCCTTGGCCACAGACCTTGGCATCTGACATCTGCCAACCCCTCATGACTATCGTGGTGCATCTCCGACCCACTTGCAGCACACCTTGCAGCGGGGCTATCAACAGTGGGCACTGAAAGGCTGTTGAAAGGACACTTTCTGCATGGGGACAGGCACCCAGTTCATGGACTGGACCAGGCTGCACCTCACTACTCTCTTCACTGAGTGCCTACTTGGATGATCCATGGTTTACCATTGTGCCAACTAACATGGTCACAAAGCCTGGTAGCTGCTCAGCAGTCCTCAATGATAGGGGGTGAACAGTGCACTGTATGGTAGTATGCCACGTTCCAGTAGCTCACACAGCACACGCACACACACACACACACACACACACACACACACACAGCCAGCAAGCAGCCATGCCCCAGTGTCTTCAGGGAGTGGTCCTCACTGAGGTCCATGGAGCTACCCATCAGTGCTGGCACAGTGGGTCGGGGCAGCCTCCCATTACCAGGTGATTGGCCACAGTCCGGCATCCAGTTGGGTTGAGGGGAAGAGACTTCGGTCAGGGGTTCCTCAATTGCGGGTTCCATGCCTCTGCCATGGCTAATAGTCATGTTGCTCCAAAGAGGCCAGTCCGGGGATAGAGCTAATGCAGTCAGCGGGGGGGGGGCTAGGATGGAATGTACAGGTACCATTCAGGGGTCTGGTCACTTCTCCTCTGGGGCTGTCTGGGTAGGGCACTCAAGGTCAAAGTCAGTCCATTGAGTCCATCCACAGAAATTCAGTGGAAAGGGGAATTGGGGTGGGGGGGGGCAGTGGTGGATATCCAAACAAGTCGTTCTGGGACCGGTGTTATGGTAGGGCTGGAACTGGACGTAAGGGACACCATAGGAATGGAATAGGGAGTTAACGAGACACGTTTGGTAAGGTACGGTGGAAAATCTCACTGGGGCTCATGGTGAGAATCCCTCCAACACTACAAGCAGTTAGCTACAAAAATGGAACATTCACCCTATGCTTCTGGGCGGGGTTACTGGCTCATATTACATTCAGTACGTATTCATCTCACCACCAATTTAAACATGGACTCAAAGAATATTAACCTTCCAAATGCTTACACTGAAGTCAATAAGCTCGTTGTTGAGCGAATGCCCTGGAGGTGTGGGTATATTTAGCAACACTACATGGTGTACAACAACAGCTCAACTTCCATTCAGATGGTCAAAATAATGCCCATGTGCTTGACTGTAACCTCATGTTGCCTCATACTGAACTAAATGAAGTACACGTCGGTTTTCATTACGGAATCCAATTTTTCACACAATAAATTAAATTATCCAATTTGGATTAAGCAATGTGAGCAGCAGACCAAAATGGCACTTTAATGCTCAATTATTGGAATTCTTTATTGTTCTTGAGTCCAGTGACTGAATTGAAAGGCTCAGACTGTACTAAACTCTTGATCAATTCATGCAGTCCGAGAAGTAGCCGTTAGCCGACAACATGATGTGGAGGTGCCGGTGTTGGACTGGGGTGGACAAGGTCAGAAGTCACATGACAGGAAATTATAGTCCAACAGGTTTATTTAAAATCACCCAACACCAGGAGCAGCGCTCCAAAAGCATGTGATTCTAAATAAATAGTGGGCGGCACGGTGGCACAGTGGTTAGCACTGCTGCCTCACAGCACCAGAGACCTGGGTTCAATTCTCGCCTCAGGCGACTGACTGTGTGGAGTTTGCACGTTCTCCCCGTGTCTGCATGGGTTTCCTCCGGGTGCTCCGGTTTCCTCCCACAGTCACAAAGATGTGCGGGTCAGGTGAATTGGCCATGCTAAATTGCCCGTAGTGTTAGGTTAAAGGGGTAAATGTAGGGGTATGGGTGGGTTGCGCTTCGGCGGGTCGGTGTGGACTTGTTGGGCCGAAGGGCCTGTTTCCACACTGTAAGTAATCTAATCTAATCTAAAAAAAACCTGTTGGACTATAACCTGGTGTCGTGCGACTTCTAACATTAATGTCAGCCCTTAACGTTTTTTGTCAAAACTTTGTTCACGGGATGTGGGCATCGCTGGTAGACCAGAATTTATTACCCATTCCCGTGTGCCCTAAAGGCGCTGCCTTCTTGAACAGCTTCAGTCCTAGGGCTGCAAGAACACTTGCTAGGAAAGGGAGTTTCAGGGTTTTAAACAGCAGTAATGAAGAAACCTTGATACACTTCCAAATCAGGACAGGGTGTGACTTGAAGGTGACATTTCAGGTGCTGGTGCCCCCGTGCATCTACGAAGTGATAAGAGCTGTGAGTTTGAAAGATGCTGTTGAAGGAACCTCTGTAAGTTGCTGCAGTGCATCTCGTTAATGGTCCACACTGCTGCTACTCTGTTGAAAGCAGAAGACGGTGAATGGAGTGCCAATCCAACAGGCTGCTTTGCCCTGGATGAGGCTTTTTACAGACTTCGTACCAACCTTCACAGACTCGCACTTTTTCTTCCATCAAGACCAAGCCTTTGGAAAGAAGATGGTTCTGCCAATAAGAAAAATAAAGAGAAATCTGATGAACGTCTTCTACCAGAAAAAAAGGTTTTGAAAAAAATCACACAACACCAGGTTATAGTCCAACAGGTTTATTTGGAAGACGAAAGACTGAACAACAATCCAGTTTTGTTCGATATATCATTTTAGTTGCTTGACACTGTGATCTTTTGCTATAAGTTTTATCTTATGGTCTTATTCTCCACAACCACCTGACAAAGAAGCAGCACTCCGAAAGCTGGTGCTTCCAAATAAACCTGTTGGACTATAACCCGGTGCTGTGTGATTTTTAACTTTGTCCCCCGCTAAGTCCAATGTCAGCTCCTCCTCATCACCAGAAAAAAATTGCGCATTCTGCAGTGCCTTTTGATGACGATTTGGAGAGTCCTTCTAGTCTCCCGGCCAGCATCAACCTTGCAAATAACATCACAAAAGCACAGACTGTGGTTATTGTCACAGTGCTGTCTGTGAGAGGTTGTTGTGAGCAAACTGGCAGCCCAGTTGCCTACATTATAACAGTGGCTACACTCCAAGAATACTTTGTTGACTGTGAAAGACTTTGAGATGTGAAAGGCGCTACACAAATGCAACTGCTTTATTCTTTTTTCACCCAACATCACGGGAAACAGAACACCTGGTCACAACCTTTTCTGTGGGAACTCGCTGTGTACAAATTGTGCCACACTTTCTTACATTACAACAGCAGCTGTTGGAAAAGTGCGTCACGTTGAGACGCTTTGAGACATCCACCGGTTGGGGAAAATACTATATAAATGCAAGTTTTCTCTATAAAATAGATTATTTGGTTGAGTATTTAACTGCTGGCTGTAGGTGTGAAGTGTGTGCAAATTAGCTGTAACTTTTCATATGTCACGACACAGACTCTAATTAAAAATGACTGTAAAATGCTTTGGGAGGTAGTAAGATTGAGAAATGTGTTTCACCAACGCAAGCTTGTACAAGGTTCCTTGCTGATCCAATATATAAGAAGCCTAATAAGGGAAGTAGTAGGTCTTGTTGAACATCCAAGCAATAGTGATCATAATAAAATTTAAAGTAATGAATGAACAAAATATATGAGATATTTCAAAGGCCAGTGTTTAGTTCGGGGAATGCCCAACAATGCTCAGTGTTTGTTAGCACTGCTGCCTCACAGCAGCATGCACCCAGGTTCGATGTGACCCTTGGGTGACTGTGTGGAGTATGCACATTCTCCCTGTGTCTGTGTGGGTTTCTTCCAGGTGCTCCATTTTCCTCCCACAGTCCAAAGAATCATGAGGGCATGGATAAGGTGAATAGCCAAGGTCTTTCCCCTAAGGTAAAGACAATCAAAACTGAAGGGCATAATTTTAAGGTGGAAGGAGAAAGATTTACAAGGAACCTACAATGCAACTTTTTTCACACAGACAGTAGGCTTTATGTGGAATGAACTGCCAGAGGAAGTAGATAAAGCAAGTATATTTGCAGCATTTAACGTACATGAATAGGAAAGGTTTAGAGGGACATGGGTCAAATGCAGGCAAGTGAGACTAGTTTAGCTTGGGAAACCTGGTTGGCATGTATGAGCTGGACCAAAGGCTCTGTTTCTGTGCTTTTCCACTCCATGACTCGATGTGTAGGTTAGGTGGTGCGCCATGCTAAATTGCCCACAGGGTCCAGGGATGTGCAGGTCAAGTGGATTAGCCATGGGAAATGCTGGGTTACTGAGGCAGGTTAGGGGCATGGGTCTGGCTGGGATGCTCTTCGGGGAGGTCGGCATTGATCCGATGGGCTGAATGGCCTGCTTCCACATTGTAGGGATTCTGAGAGAATGAGGATTGGGTACAGGAAGATCAAGAGGAAAAGAAAATGCTATCAAAGCGACAGAAAATGACAATATTTAAACAGCATTCAGGGCTGTGATGGAATCTGTGGGAAAAAATACTTGCATTTTGGGAGGTAGACCCTCATGGGAAAGGGAAACTGACCCTCCCATTAGCTAAGAAAATGAAGACCGAGGTGGAGACCGGATACCTGGCTGAAATTATGTCAAGTGGGGGGGGGGGGGCAGAGTCATCAGAGACCAGCAGAAATTGAGGAGTCCACGAGGGAGTGTGGTGTGAGTCGAGGGTGTGGCGCAGGAAAAGCACAGCAGCTCAGGCAGCATCCGAGGAGCAGGAGAGTTGACATTTCGGGCATAAGCCCTTCATCAGGAATGCAGAGTGTGGTACGTCTAGGCTTGAGAGGCCAGATCCAGAATCTGAAACCAAGCAAGCAGTTCGGGTGGAGTCATGTCATTGTTGGTGAAGACGTCGCCCTTAGAGTCTGGGTTTATTGTTAACTGCTATTGGTTAGGTATCAGAGTATGCCCTTGAAGAGGAGGAACTGAAACTTCGTGTGAGGAAGACAGCGCTTTGAAGAACTTTTGTCACTGTGATCGATGACTGGATTGCTGAGCCAATTCAGAAGATCTGTCCTACTCCAATCTGCCATTTCATGTGTAATTTGTGTTTAGAATCAACCACAATGCTCCTGTAAATTTCTATTGAATGAAGTCGATTCTGGTTGTTGGGAGTACAGGTGGTTAGCGAAGGTGGTATTTCATGTCAGCTTGCACTTTTCTATCGTCGACCTTATGTTGTTTTAAACCATGATTCCTTGTGGTTTCCTTCTCGCAGGAAATAACTGGGGTTTCAGCTTTCATTTTCGGTCTCGACCAAGGGTTTCACAGGGATATCTCATTTTGTTGACGAAATTAACCACAAATGTGGCCTCAGTTTTTTTTTTTAACTGGTTGGTCCAGTAATGTCTTTGGTCAATTTTGTTCCCCAGGTTACTGACAGGGCGTCCCACAAATGGTAGAGCCATTGGACGTCGTGGGGATATGGTTACATTCTCTTTTAATGGAGATGGTCATGTGGAACAAATGTCCACTTACTACTTGTCTGGATATTGCCCGGATCTTGTTGCATTTGAACATGGACTGCTTCGGTATCTGAGGAGTCATGAATGGTGCTGAACATTGTGCGATCATTGGCCAACATCCCCATGTCTGACTTTCTGATGGGAGGGAAGCCTTCCCTCATAATTCTTGCTTGGGATGCATGTCTCAAGGCCAAAAATTGTTGGCCATCCCAAATTGCCTTTGCAATGATTGGCAATCAAGATCACCGCAGGCTGCAGTTAAGAGTCAACCATACTAAAGGTCTGGAGGCACTACACAGATGCCAGACCAGATAAAATCAGTCACTTTTCCTTCTCGAAAACACTTGATATATCAGAATGGATTTTAAGGAATCTTAATGAATTCAAACTTCACTGCCTGCCATTGTGGGATTCCAATCCCCAGAACATTAGCCTGGAGCTCTGGATGATTAATCCAATGACGTTACGGCGACGCAGCTATCTCCCATTGATTGATGAAGCAGTTGAAGGTGGTTGGGCCTGAGGAACTCCTGCAGAACGTCGTGGAGCTGAGGTGACGGACCTCCAACAACCACGGTCACCTTCCTTTTGTGCCAGGTGTGACTCCAACCAGCAGAGAGTTTGCTCCTGATTTACATCCACGTCAGTTTTGTTAACGCTCTTCACTGCCTCACTCAGTCAAATGCCACCTTGAAGTGTAGGCTATTCAGCCCTTCAAGATTGCTCCTCTACTTAACTGACTCCTGGATAACTCTTTAACCTGTTCACCAGTTTTCTGTACCATGCACACACACATATTCCATAAATCCTCCAGCCTCTAAATAAAAATCACTTCTGGATACACTCAATGAAGAAGCACACACAAAAACGAACAAAGATCAACAACTCTTTTCTCCTCATCTCAGTTCCAAAGTGGAAGGATATAAGCGCAGGAGAGAAACTCAGAGGGAAAACGATGAGTTGGCAAAAAGCAAAGATGAAGGGTAAATATCAAAATAAATAAAAACAAAGAGTAAAGTATTTCATGAGCACCTAAGTAATAAAAAAGGAGAACTAAGATAGGGATAGGATCGCTAATAAATTAGTTGGAAAAATATACAGGTAGTTCTTCTTGTGTGGAACTCCCCATCTCACAATAAAAATAGCACTTAAAATGTTGGCGTTGCAATCGCACGTTTTACAACGTTCATGCTTCAGAAACGGTGCCCCCTCCTCATCAATCGCGTTAAACGGCGAACTCGTGTTTGATAAAACGCGTGCTGTGGCAGAACGACCTGGACAACAAATGCTGTTGAAATGGTTGAGGTACTGAATAGATATTGCCTTAGTGCCCAGGAGCAAAAATTGGATCTGGGACCTAAGCCTTTCCTGTATGTTCATTTGTCACTCTTTAGCGGAGAAAGCCAGTTAGCACCCTGCATCCTGACCAACTCGGGCGTGAGGGACAATTTGTCCATTGTGCTAAAGGAACAATGTCTCATTAAAAGGGCATTAGATTAGATTAGATTAGATTAGATTAGATTACTTACAGTGTGGAAACAGGCCCTTCGGCCCAACAAGTCCACACCGACCCGCCGAAGCGCAACCCACCCATACCCCACATTTACCCCTTTAACCTAACACTACGGGCAATTTAGCATGGTCAATTCACCTGACCTGCACATCTTTGTACTGTGGGAGGAAACCAGAGCACCCGGAGGAAACCCACGCAGACACGGGGAGAATGTGCAAACTCCACACAGTCAGTCGCCTGAGTCGGGAATTGAACCCGGGTCTCTGGCGCTGTGAGGCAGCAGTGCTAACCACTGTGCCACCGTGCCGCCCACGGTGGCATGTATGGAGAAGCTCATCTGTGCGAGGAACTTTCAAGCTGTGGCACCTACAGAGTGGGAGAGGAGACTGACCGAGGAAGCTTTGATCTGGGTGTCTCGTCTGAGATCAATGGACTGCAGTGAGATGCTCCCCCCTGCAAGGACAGCACCGAAGCAACAGTCTCCCAACCCAAAAGAGCATGGATGGAAGTGCTCCCTCAAACCTAGCGGCAGCTCACGAAGAGGATCCAGCGGTATGGGAGGGCAGGAAAGGTATGTGTGAGGCTGCCCCATACTCTGTGATCCCTCCACCATCGCCCTTTACAGCCAGACTCAGCACAACACACCTTTCAGCTGCACTCAATCTTCCCTCTGCAGCTAGACAACAGACACTCACTCACCCTCATCAGCTTGGCCACTCTCCACAAATACTGTGCGCCCCACTCCACTCCAGACAAACTCTCACCTTTCTCTCTTTGCAAGAGAACACACAACTGGCAAGAGGTAGAGAAGAGGGTCGTGGTGTGCTAGGGTGGTGTACTGCACTGGGGCCTGATCCTCCAATGACAGGCCCTTTAACAACGTTGGTAGTGCCTGCTCCTCTGGGAAGTTGCTTGTACTCCAGGAAGCTGCACAATGGCCTTGAGAGCTTGACCCCCTTAGGGCTAACCAGGCCTCAGGCATGGCAAGAGAGCTGATCGACTGGGTGTAGGCCCCACGTTGGCATATTGCTTCCTTCCAGCCCGATCCCAGCATATGTCCTTTCTAGAGGGGACAGGAAGCTAAGGAGAAGGTGGCCGGTGCTACTCCGGGAGCCATTGGCATAACTTCTACTCGTGAGGAGGTGGAAAGTGAGGCCATAGGAGCTCATCTTGCCCTCTACCTTGTACTTGACTGACAGGTCAGTTGCCCTCTACTTGACTGACAGGTCAGACGGATCTCCCTCCAAGCAGTTATCAATCATCTGTCAATCAGGGAGAGCATTCTCTGAGAGGCTGGGAGCACCGGGCTCTCACCTGGTCCTGGCTCAAGGATCAATGCCTTCCCAGTCTGTCAGTGTCATCGGAGAAGCCCTTCCCTCCGTGGACTGTCCTCAACAACCCCAACAATTTGACTACAGACCTGGAAACCTGGCTGGAAATCCCAAACTTTGTCCAAGAACAGTTAGTATTTGGCTCCTCAGCAAACACGACTGCTTCTTTCTCACATACCTGGCAGATTCAAGAGGACTCCCTTCACTTTGACAAATCCTGGGGCACACTGACAGAGGGTGGGATCATGCTGGGAACTTGCCCCTCTCTGTTTGCCCCTGAGGCTGTGCCCAATGGCCAGGGAAAATTCCACCCTTTACATCAGTTTTCCTTGGAAACTAAGGAAGTAGTCACAGAGTCACACAGCGCAGAAACACACCCTTTGGTCCAACCAGTCCATGCCGACCATAATCCCAAACTAAAATCCCCACCTTCCTGTACTAGGCCCATATTCCCACCTCCCTGTACTAGGCCCATATTCCCACCTCCCTGCTCCTGGCCCATATCCCCACCTACATGTACTTGGCCCAAATCCCCAACTCCCTGCTCCTGGCCCATATCCCCACCTACATGTACTTGGCCCATATACCCACCTCCCTGCACTTGGCCCATATTCCCACCTCCCTGCTCCTGGCCCATATTCCCACCTCCCTGCTCCTGGCCCATATCCCCACCTACATGTACTTGGCCCATATCCCCACCTCCCTGCACTTGACCCATATCCCCACCTCCTAGTATTTGCCCATTTCCCCATGTCCCTGTACTTGACCCATATCCCCACCACCCTGCACTTGACCGATATCCCCACCTCCCTGTCCTTCACCCATATTGACCACCCTGCACTTGACTCATATCCCCACCTCTCTGTACTTGGCCCATATCCCCATCTCCCTGCACTTGACTCATATCCCCACCTTCCTGCACTTGGCCCATATCCCCACCTCCCTGTACTTGGCATATATCCCCACCTCCCTGTACTTGGCATATATCTCCACCTCACTGTACTTGGCATATATCCCCACCACACTGTACTTGGCCCATATCCCCACCTCACTGTACTTGGCCCATATCCCCACCTCCCTGTACTTGGCTCATATCCCCACCTCACTGTACTTGGCCCATATCCCCACCTCCCTGTACTTGGCATATAATCCTACCTCACTGTACTTGGCCCATATCCCCACCTCCCTGTATTTGGCCCATATCCCCACCTCCCTGTACTTGGCTCATATCCCCACCTCACTGTACTTGGCCCATTTCCCCACCTCCCGGTACTTGACCCGTATCCCCAAATCCCTGCACTTGGCCCGTATCCACACCTTCCTGTACTTGGCCCATATACCCACCTCCCTGCACTTGACCCATATCCCCACCTCCCTGCACTTGGCAAATATCCCCACCTCCCTGTACTTGGCCCATATCCCCACCTCACTGTACTTGGCCCATATCCCCACCTCACTGTACTTGGCCCATATCCCCACCTCCCTGTACTTGGCCCATATCCCCACCTCCCTGTACTTGGCCCATATCCCCACCTCCCTGTACTTGACCCATATCCCCACCTCTCTGTACTTGGCCCATATCCCCACCTCCCTGTACTTGGCCCATATCCCCACCTCCCTGTACTTGGCCCATATCCCCACCTCCCTGTACTTGGCCCATATCCCCACCTCCCTGTACTTGACCCATATCCCCACCTCTCTGTACTTGGCCCATATCCCCACCTCCCTGTACTTGGCCCATATCCCCACCTCCCTGTACTTGGCCCATATCCCCACCTCCCTGTACTTGGCCCATATCCCCACCTCCTTGTACTTGGCCCATATCCCCACCTCCCTGTACTTGGCCCATATTCCCACCTCCCTGTACTTGGCCCATATCCCCACCTCCCTGTACTTGGCCCATATCCCCACCTCCCTGTACTTGGCCCATATCCCCACCTCCCTGCACTTGGCCCATATTCCCACCTCCCTGCACTTGGCCCATATTCCCACCTCCCTGCACTTGGCCCATATCCCCACCTCCCTGTACTTGGCATATATCCCCACCTCCCTGTACTTGGCCCATATTCCCACCTCTCTGTACTTGGCCCATATCCCCATCTCCCTGCACTTGACTCATATCCCCACCTTCCTGCACTTGGCCCATATCCCCACCTCCCTGTACTTGGCATATATCCCCACCTCCCTGTACTTGGCATATATCTCCACCTCACTGTACTTGGCATATATCCCCACCACACTGTACTTGGCCCATATCCCCACCTCACTGTACTTGGCCCATATCCCCACCTCCCTGTACTTGGCTCATATCCCCACCTCACTGTACTTGGCCCATTTCCCCACCTCCCTGTACTTGGCCCGTATCCCCAAATCCCTGCACTTGGCATATATCCACACCTTCCTGTACTTGGCCCATATCCCCACCTCCCTGTACTTGGCATATAATCCTACCTCACTGTACTTGGCCCATATCCCCACCTCCCTGTATTTGGCCCATATCCCCACCTCCCTGTACTTGGCTCATATCCCCACCTCACTGTACTTGGCCCATTTCCCCACCTCCCGGTACTTGACCCGTATCCCCAAATCCCTGCACTTGGCCCGTATCCACACCTTCCTGTACTTTGCCCATATACCCACCTCCCTGCACTTGACCCATATCCCCACCTCCCTGCACTTGGCAAATATCCCCACCTCCCTGTACTTGGCCCATATCCCCACCTCACTGTACTTGGCCCATATCCCCACCTCCCTGTACTTGGCCCATATCCCCACCTCCCTGTACTTGGCCCATATCCCCACCTCCCTGTACTTGGCCCATATCCCCACCTCCCTGTACTTGACCCATATCCCCACCTCTCTGTACTTGGCCCATATCCCCACCTCCCTGTACTTGGCCCATATCCCCACCTCCCTGTACTTGGCCCATATCCCCACCTCCCTGTACTTGGCCCATATCCCCACCTCCCTGTACTTGACCCATATCCCCACCTCTCTGTACTTGGCCCATATCCCCACCTCCCTGTACTTGGCCCATATCCCCACCTCCCTGTACTTGGCCCATATCCCCACCTCCCTGTACTTGGCCCATATCCCCACCTCCTTGTACTTGGCCCATATCCCCACCTCCCTGTACTTGGCCCATATTCCCACCTCCCTGTACTTGGCCCATATCCCCACCTCCCTGTACTTGGCCCATATCCCCACCTCCCTGTACTTGGCCCATATCCCCACCTCCCTGCACTTGGCCCATATTCCCACCTCCCTGCACTTGGCCCATATTCCCACCTCCCTGCACTTGGCCCATATCCCCACCTCCCTGTACTTGGCATATATCCCCACCTCCCTGTACTTGGCCCATATCCCCACCTTCCTGTACTTGGCCCATATCCCCACCTCCCTGTACTTGGCCCGTATACCCACCTCCCTGTACTTGGCCCATATCCCCACCTCACTGTACTTGACCCATATCCCCACCTCCCTGTACTTGGCCCATATCCCCACCTCACTGTACTTGACCCATATCCCCAATTCCCTGTACTTGACCCATATCCCCACCTCTCTGTACTTGGCCCATATCCCCACCTCCCTGTACTTGGCCCATATCCCTACCTCACTGTACTTGGCCCATATTCCCACCTCCCTGTACTTGACCCATATCCCCACCTCCCTGTACTTGGCCCATATCCCCACCTCCCTGTACTTGGCCCATATCCCCACCTCCCTGTACTTGGCCCATATTCCTACCTCACTGTACTTGGCCCATATCCCCACCTCACTGTACTTGACCCATATCCCCAATTCCCTGTACTTGACCCATATCCCCACCTCTCTGTACTTGGCCCATATCCCCACCTCCCTGTACTTGGCCCATATCCCTACCTCACTGTACTTGGCCCATATTCCCACCTCCCTGTACTTGACCCATATCCCCACCTCCCTGTACTTGGCCCATATCCCCACCTCCCTGTACTTGGCCCATATCCCCACCTCCCTGTACTTGGCCCATATTCCTACCTCACTGTACTTGGCCCATATCCCCACCTCCCTGCACTTGGCCCATATCCCCACCTCCCTGCACTTGGCCCATATCCCCACCTCCCTGCACTTGACCCATATCCCCACCTCCCTGCACTTGACCCATATCCCCACCTCCCTGCACTTGACCCATATCCCCACCTCCCTGCACTTGACCCATATCCCCACCTCCCTGCACTTGGCCCATATCCTCACCTCCCTGTACTTGGCCCATATCCCCACCTCCCTGTACTTGGCCCATATCCCCACCTCCCTGTACTTGGCCCATATCCCCACCTCCCTGTACTTGGCCCATATCCCCACCTCCCTGTACTTGGCCCATATCCCCACCTACGTGTACTTGGCCCATATCTCCACCTCCCTGCACTTGGCCCATATCCCCACCTCCCTGTACTTGGCCCATATCCCCACCTCCCTGTACTTGGCCCATATACCCACCTCCCTGTACTTGGCCCATATCTCCACCTCCCTGCACTTGGCCCATATCCCCACCTCCCTGTACTTGGCCCATATACCCACCTCCCTGTACTTGGCCCATATACCCACCTCCCTGTACTTGGCCCATATCCCCACCTCCCTGTACTTGGCCCATATCCCCACCTTCCTGCACTTAGCCCATTTCCCTCCAAACACTTCCTATTCATGTACATGCCCAAATGTCCTTTAAATGTTGTAACTCTGCCCACATCCACCACTTCCTCATTCCACACGCGAACCACCCTCTGTGGGGAAAAAAGATCTGCCTCATGTCTTTGTTAAAGACATTCACTTTATCTCGAACCCTCATGATTTTATAAACCTCCATGGTGGTCACCCCCTCAACCTCCTATCCTCCAATGAAAAAGGTTCCTTATAATCACAAATCCTCCATTCCCAGCAACATCCTGGGTAAATCTCTTCTGAGCCCTCTTTGTCTTGGTAATATCCTTTCATTAACAGGGCAACTAGAACGAGCCACAGTACTCCAGAAGAGTCCTCACTAATGTCATCTACAACCTCAACACGACATCCAGCTCCTATCCTCAAAGGTATATACACAACACTATAGTCAGGGGATTATTAGATTAGATTACATTACAGTGTGGAATCAGGCCCTTCAGCCCAACAAGTCCACACCGAAGCGTAACCCACCCATACCCCTACATTTACCCCTTTAACCTAACACTACGGGCAATTTAGCAAGGCCAATTCACCAGACCTGCACATCTTTTGGACTGTGGGAGGAAACCGGAGCACCCGGAGGAAACCCACGCAGACACGGGGAGAATGTGCAAACTCCATACAGTCAGTCGCCTGAGGCGGGAATTGAACCCGGGTCTCTGGCGCTGTGAGGCAGCAGTGCTAACCACTGTGCCACTGTGTAACAGTTGAGGTCAAAGGAAACATTTGAGAAATGTAGGAATATTGAGAATTTAATATGAGCTACCAATGGGTCCCCTATGAGCAGTTGGAGTACAGACTGATTGTGATCGAGACAGACTGCTTTTCTAGCTGTTTCTGCTGCCAATGGTCAGGTTCGAGTCACCGATCACAGCCAGTCCTGACAGTCTCTGAAACTCTAACCATTTCAGTGTGATTACTGGCCTGACAGTATAGAGGTGGTACCACCAAGCACCGACCCTACAATCACGGCATACCGAGGAGTTTCAACAGTCTAATTTGCTGAGCGAGAGTCCGCAAACTGAAATTCAGGAACAACAACTGCACTGTGAATGCTCAGGCAACAGAACAAAGAAATTGTGTACTTTACACAGAAGCAAGTTGTACATGGAGAGCTTTGATGAGAAGGTCACATTATTATTGAGGGACAGAATTTTGCGGCAAATCAAGAGCTCCAGCCACAATGTTTCACAAGATCACTTTTCCTAGAAGGACACTGCTTATCACTGACCGCTCGGATGTTTCTTTCTTCCTGGTGGTGGACTATGAATAAAATTTTCTGTGCTCGTTCTTTCTTCACTGCGGCCTACACCTACACGCACACGTCACAAGTGCTGGGGGAGAAATAAGCAGGGGGGAAAGAAACAGCCAGGAAATTAAAACCTCTTCAGTAAAAAATACAGGAAATTAAAAATAACCACTTTTCGATCTGTTTCCCCTGTTGTAAGACACTCTCAAGTTTTAATCCTGCCCCGTACCACTGATCCTAGCAGCTCCAATGGGTGATGGCACAAACCCCACACCGTTTTGTTGGCATTTCCACAGGGTCCAGTCTTAACCCGCGCTGAAAGAGCAGATGAAGTGTAAACCACTGTGGCCCTTCTTCAAATGTACAGATCAGGCCCTGAAGCCTGACTGGGAGGCCAGGGTGGGAATGCAGGAGGCTATGAACGATGACTTATGGTGACGGATTGTCACTTAGAGTCATAGAGATGTCCATGCCGACCAGATATCCCAACCCAATCTAGTCCCACCTGCCAGCACCCGGCCCATATCCCTCCAAACCCTTCCTATTCATATACCCATCCAAATACCTCTTAAATGTTGCAATTATACCAGCCTCCACCACTTCCTCTGGCAGCTCATTCCATACGCGTACCACCCTCTGCATGAAAAAGTTGCCCCTTAGGTCTCTTTTAGATCTTTCCCCTCTCACCCTAACCCTATGCCCTCTAGTTCTGGACTCCCCGATCCCAGGGAAAAGACTGTCTATTTATCCTATCCATGCCCCTCATAATTTTGTAAACCTCTATAAGGTCACCCTTCAGCCTCCGACGCTCCAGAGAAAACAGCCCCAGCCTGTTCAGCCTCTCCCTATAGCTCAAATCCTCCAACCCTGGCAATATTTATGTAGATCTTTTCTGAACCCTTTCAAGTTTCACAACATCTTTCCGATAGGAGAGAGACCAGAATTGCACACAATATTCCAACAATGGCCTAACCAATATCCTGTACAGCCACAAGATGACCTCCCAACTCCTGTACCCAATACTCTGACCAATAAAGGAAAGCATACCAAACACCTTCTTCACTATCCTATCTACCTGCGACTCCACTTTCAAGGAGCTATGAACCTGCACTCCAAGGTCTCTTTGTTCAGCAACACTCCCTAGGACCTTACCATTAAGTGTTTAAGTCCTGCTAAGATTTGCTTTCCCAAAATGCAGCACCTCGCATTTATCTGAATTAAACTCCATCTGCCACTTCTCAGCCCATTGGCCCACCTGGTCCAGATTCTGTTGCAATCTGAGGTAACCCTCTTTGCTGTCCACTACACCTCCAATTTTGGTGTCATCTGCAAACTTACTAACTGTACCTCTTATGCTCGCATCCAAATAATTTATGTAAATGACGAAAAGTAGTGGACCCAGCACCGATCCTTGTGGCACTCCACTGGTCACAGGCCTCCAGTCTGAAAAACAACCCTCCACCACCACCCTCTGTCTTCTACCTTTGAGCCAGTTCTGTATCCAAATGGCTAGTTCTCCCTGTATTCCATGAGATCTAACCTTGCTCATCAGTCTCCTATGGGGAACCTTGTCGAACACCTTACTGAAGTCTATATAGATCACGTCTACTGCTCTGCCCTCATCAATCCTCTTTGTTACTTCTTCAAAAAACTCAATCAAGTTTGTGAGACATGATTTCCCACGCCTAAAGCCATGTTGACTATCCCGAATCAGTCCTTGCCTTTCCAAATACATGTAAACCCTGTCCCTCAGGATTCCCTCCAACAACTTGCCCACCACCGAGGTCAGGCTCACCGGTCTATAGTTCCCTGGCTTGTCTTTACCACCCTTCTTAAGCAGTGGCACCACGTTTGCCAACCTCCAGTCTTCTGGCACCTCACCTGTGACTATTGATGATACAAATATCTCAGCAAGAGGCCCAGCAATCACTTCTCTAGCTTCCCACAGAGTCCTAGGGTACACCTGATGAGGTCCTGGGGATTTATCCATCTTTATGCGTTTCAAGACATCCAGCACTTCCTCCTCTCTAATATGGACATTTTGCAAGATGTCACCATCTATTTCCCTACAGTCTATATCTTCCATATCCTTTTCCACAGTAAATACTGATGCAAAATACTCATTTGGATCTTCCCCATTTTCTGCGGCTCCACACAAAGACCGTCTTGCTGATCTTTGGGGGGCCCTATTCTCTCCCTAGTTACCCTTTTGTCCTTAATGTATTTGTAAAGACCCTTTGGATTCTCCTTAATTCTATTTGCCAAAGCTATCTCATGCCCCCTTTTTGCCTTCCTGATTTCCCTCTTAATTATACTCCTACTGCCTTTATATTCTTCTAAGGATTCACTCGATCTGTCCTGTCTATACCTTACATATGCTTCCCTCTTTTTCTTAACCAAACCCTCAATTTCTTTAGTCATTCAGCATTCCCTATACCTACCAGCCTTTCCTTTCACCCCGACAGGAATATACTTTCTCTGGATTCTTGTAATCTCATTTCTGAAGGCTTCCCATTTTCCAGCTGTCCCTTTACCTGTGAACATCTGCCCCCAATCAGCTTTCGAAAGTTCTTGCCTCATACCGTTAAAACTGGTCTTGTACTCTACGGTGAACAGTGCAGTGAAAAGCTTCAACCAACGTCACAATTGGATGCCATTTGAATCCTTCAAGGATAAAGAGATAAAGCTGAAAGAGTCCATCTTCATTCCGTCACCTCCACCATGAATCCTGGGTCAACTGACCAATGACACCGGCGCTGTCACCTGTCTGCCGCCTGAGCTGAACCAATCAATGTTGGAGTTGTCACTCTTCAGATGCCATGTCTTTGTCACTGGACCCGCCTTGATGATGGAGCTGCAGTTGCAGGGTCCCTGTGCTGGACCCGCACTCGCCCCACAACCAGAAACCCACCCACCTCCCCCGCCACAGTTCCACTGCTGTAGGCCATGTGCCGATAACCAGGAGTCCCCAATCCGGGCCTACCACAACCAGGAATCCCTGGCTCCCACTGAACCCCCTGCCCCCCATGCCACACCTGGAGTCCCGAAGCCTCCCAGCATTCCCGCTGCGTCGGATCTCGGGAGAAATTGCCGCTCAACAAGGTGCGGCTGGCGAGCAAGCTGGTCAGCATTCTCCAGTGCGGACCCCCGGTGGCCTCTGCTGACTGTGGACGGTCCATGGGCAGGATCTTGATGCGGTGACCGGATGTTTGCCCGCCTGGCTGGAGATTGGGCGACGGTCTCCAATTCAGGGAAGACCGGCCAATTCACGTGCCAATTAAACACGGACAAGGCCACGGGTGGAATAGAAGACAAGAGGCTGGCAGCTACCTGCTCTCGGCAGTGCCATGAAAGAAGGCAGTGATTACAGCCAAAAGACCATCCAGAGGCCTAGAATCGTAGGAGACCCGGGACTATGGGAAACGGTTTGGGGCCCAAACAGGGGCAAGTGAGGAAGGTGGTTTAATTGGTTTGAGGGTTGCAACAAGAGGGAGCTGTGGAGGGTCAAAAGTAAGGGTGGGTGGGGGAGGAGCGGATTTCACCAGCTGATGTCCAGCCCCTTAATCAAAGATTGAGGGACTCCCTTCTGCCCAGTGACAACAAGCAAGGCCCACAGCTGAGGCCCTCAGTGGACCACTTGAAGGCCTCACTTGGCAGTGGAGTTGGATGTTCAACCATGGGCCCCTCGTCCAGGACCCAATTCCGGTGTAGTGGGATTTGGGGTAGAATGGAGTGCCCTTTCCAGAACCTGTCTCTGCCCTGGGTGTTTAACTGTCCTTTGCTCAGCCAGCAGGTTCCTGTCAGGAGGAACTTTGAAAAGCTAAGTTGCGTCTAGAAGAGAGGGGAAAGTCTAGACTCTACATATCAAGGCTGTCCCATTCAAA
Source organism: Chiloscyllium plagiosum (assembly GCF_037043375.1). NCBI lineage: Eukaryota > Metazoa > Chordata > Chondrichthyes > Orectolobiformes > Hemiscylliidae > Chiloscyllium > Chiloscyllium plagiosum. The sequence goes on along the minus strand of NW_028270156.1, from coordinate 68,439,937 downwards.
AAAAAAGACACTTAACCGTGCCCCTAGTGATGCAAACTCTGGGGAGAGGTAAAAGGAGAGAAAATGGAATGAGATAAAGTTCTGAACATTTTGAGTCTGACACAGTTATGGTCAATACCATACCATTCAGTTGAACCAATTTTAATTCGCAGGGATCTGCATTAACTGGGAGATAATGAACTCAAAGTGGCATTGGTAGATCTCTCAATCTCTTCGGGGACCATGCCTGGAAAGGGCACTGGTTACCAAGGATACCTATGTTGATCCACGTTCATGGTGGTGCAATACTTTATTGTCATCCTCTGCAGATGACTGACCCCCAGGACCTGTCTCATTTAAACTACTTACGTGTGGTTCGCACGTAGATAGGCTGGTGAAGAAGGTATTTGGTATGCTTGCTTTTATTGGTCAGCGCACTGAGTGCAGGAGTTGGGAGGTCATGTTGTGGTTGTACAGGACATTGGTTAGGTCACTATTGGAATACTGTGTGCAATTCTGGTCTCCTTCCCATCGGAAGGATGTTGTCAAACTCAAAAGGGTTCAGTAAAGATTGATAAGGATGTTGCCAGTGTTGGAGGATTTGAGCTACAGGGAGAGGCTGAACAGGCTGGGGCTGTTTTCCCTGGAGCGTCGGAGGCTGAGGGGTGATCTTATAGAGGTTTAGTAAATCATGAGGGGCATGGATAGAGTAAATAGGCAAAGTCTTTTCCCTGGGGTCGGGGATTCCAGAACTAGAGGGCATAGGTTTAGGGTGAGAGGGGAAAGATATAAAAGAGACCTAAGGGGCAACTTTTTCACACAGAGGGTGGTACGTGTATGGAATGAGCTGCCAGAGGATGTGGTGGAGGCTGGTACAATTACAACATTTAAGAGGCATTTGGATGGGTATATGAATAGGAAGGGTTTGGAGGGATATGGGCCAAGTGCTGGCAGGTGGGACTAGATTGGGTTGGGATATCATCGGCATGGACGAGTTGGACTGAAAGGTCTGTTTCTGTGCTGTACGTCTCTATGACTATGATTCTATGGCATTTGTTGGAAGGATTTACAAACTGATACGCCACATGTTTGGTCACACCGTGAAAGTCATGCACCTCCTTTGGGCCTCAGAGGGCGACTCGAATTTGGTGCACCCAATTCCATGTCCATGCCAACGCTCTGGGTGGCACCATTTTGACAAGGGGGGGGCCTATTTCAATTGTGCAGCCTCTTTCAACGTGCAAAGTACGATCCCACAATGTCACGCGCTGTCCAGCCAGGTGTACTGCTGATGGGGTCAAAGAGGCTGAAAAATGTTAAACTGTTTGAACAGAGGCGGATCCCCGAATCCTGCGCCAGTTAATCCGAGCCGCTCTCTTTGCCAAGACCCTTCCCTCGCTGTGTGACCCCCCCCAGCCCCATCCCGAAGAGGAACAGCCACGCTGTTGGTCAGATGGACTCCTAGCTGCCCGATGTGTACCCTTCGGCGAGGGGCACTGTTCGGACAAGCTGCTGGTCTTACTTTTAAGATCAGAACAGCTCGACGATAAAACAAACCTTACTTTTCTCACCATCATTAAAACAGCAGCTGTAACAGCATCATGCAAACACATTATGGCTCTTCTGTTATTATTCCCAACAGCAGCATCCAGCTTATAGAATCAGTATAAAGGCAAAATACGACAGGTTTAATGGAGTCCTGTACTGAATTGATAGCCTCTGCTTCTCTCCATGCAACCTCTCTAGCTTCCATAGCTTCATAGCTTACAGGAGTGGGTTAAGGCTGGTCCTGCTTATGGATGAAGTTCAGTTCTGTCGGTGCACTTTGGTCTCATCTCTGACACCAGACATCCCCGTCCATTATTAAAATGCAACCACCACTATCCTCAGCCACAGAGAAGACAAACACAAAATGGTTCTCTTTAATCAGTCTGTCCAATGATTCACCACTGGATAGTTCAGCTAACTGTCCATTTCAAATCCAAATAAATCAAGCCTGGCAGATTTGCCTTTTTATCCCTTTTATAAATTTTCTTTCTATTTTTTCTCTACTAATGACTGGCAGTGATGTTATTTCACTCAGTTTTCCTCTCCCATTCAAAAAATGCTGTAATTTGCAACACCATTTCATTCCAACAGGGTGGCACCATTTTGTTAAAAGTCAAGAGGAACAATTTGTTGACGTTTCTGATGGGCTTGAAACACGCTGTTTCCAGCTGCCGATGTGTCTAGAATGACGAACGCTAAATGTACGTATAATGTTTTACGCAGTGAGTTGTGATGCTGTGGAATTGACCCCGGGATATGTGATTGAAGCAGAGACGGTAATGGCTCAGATCTCGCAGCGGAATGTGACAGTGAACAGTCAGAGTTTGCTGTGACTGCATTCCTTGACCGACCACAGGTTCAGAATTTAGCACCCGTCCAGATTAAGGTAGAAATCTGCATCTTGTGGTCTGTGACTCACTGGTGCGTTATGAGGTCGCATTGTGGATCACTCCCTACATCCTTTCTAACTCTCAAACCCACCCAGAGTAAATCCGTGAAATCAGATGACAGAGAAAGAACAAAGAAAATTACAGCACAACAGGCCCTTCGGCTCTCTATCTAAACCTGTCGCCCGTTTTGAGAAATTAGATTACTTACAGCGTGGAAACAGGCCCTTCGGCCCAACAAGTCCACACCGACCCGCCAAAGCATAACCCACCCAGACTCATTCCCCTACATTTACCCCTTCATCTAACACTACGGGCAATTTAGCGTGGCCAATTCACCTAACCTGCACATTTTTGGATTGTGGGAGGAAACCGGAGCACCCGGAGGAAACCCACGCAGTCACGGGGAGAACGTGTAAACTCCACACAGACGGTCGTCTGAGGCCGGAATTGAACCCAGGTCTCTGGTGCTGTGAGGCAGCAGTGCTAACCACTGTGCCACTGTGTCGCCCACGCTAAGGGTCTATATCCCTCTGCTCCCTGCCCATTCGTGTATCTTTCTTGATACATCTTAAACCACGCTATTGTGCCCATCCGTGTTCCAGGCACCCACCACCCTCAGTGTAAAAAACTTTCCAAGCATATCTCCCCAAAACTTTTCCCCTCTCACCTTGAACTCGTGACCCCTAGCAATTGAGTCCCCCACTCTGGGAAAAAGCTTCTTGCAAGGCATGGGTGGGAATGTCTCCCTTACATGGATACTCCGTAGGAAGTTAAACCTTTTCAGTGAGTTGCAAGTGGATTTTTAATGGCGATGTGAGCAATAACTGGCTGAAAGTTAAGGTTAACTGAACTATCTGGGCATGGCTCATAATCTTATACTGTGGAGTGTCATTTAATTAATTAAGATTAAATCAAGCCTAGCATTTTAAAATAACCTTTCCCTCTAAAATTTTTATCTTATATTTCAGCTTCTACGTCCACCTCCTATGTACACCCCAAACTTTATTTTACTCTGTGTTAAACTTCTAAACATTGATTTAGTTTCAATGTGTGTTATTTCCCAATTGGCTGCCTGTGCTTTGTTGCGATTGGCTACTTGGACATGAAACCGCTGTAGTTTCATGCTGGGAATCCGTAGCAAAAAAACACGACCGTCTACTGGATGGCGAGAGGTGGTATGGTCTGAGTTACTGAGATCCTTAATTCTGTCAGCAAGGCTTTCTCTGGGGTCAGTGGTGTTTGCTTTTGCTTCTTGCTGACCCCAATCTCCAGGCCCACTGTTAACATTTCGGAACAGGTTACCTAGGTGTTCAAATGGGGAGGTGAAGGCCTAGTGGTCTTATCGCTATAGACCTACTAATCCAGAATCTCAGCTAATGTTCTGAGGACCTGAATTCATATCCTGCTGAGGAAGATGGTGGAAAACGAATTCAATATTAATCTGGAATTAAGAATCTAATTGGAAAAAAACCATCTGGTTCACTGGAGTCCTTTGGGGAAGGAAATCTGTCATCCTTACCTGGTGTGGCCCATATGTAACGGCAGACACAGTTGACCTTCAACCCCTCTCTGAAATGGCCCTAGCAATCGACTCAGTTCAAAGGCAACTTGGAAAAGGGAATATATAGTGGTCAGCCAGCATTGGCCACATTCCACAAGTGAATAAAAGAAAGATAAGGAGATGAGAGGGTGGATATCAAGTGTGGGTACTAGACTGCTGTTAAAATGGATGATAAACGTCACCATGGTTTAGATGAGCTGAATGGTCATTTCCAGGTTAATTCTATGTAACAAAATTCTTATCTTTATGAGTCATAAAATAACTTCTATTCACTGCTGGAACTTGGAAAGCAAAGTCATTGGTAAACAGAACACAATGAGTCAACATCATGGCACTGGGTCCTGTGGGCAAGGGCCCCTGAATATGTCCAGTCAATATTGGCGTCAGTTAATATGAAGGTGTCCCAGACAGATAGTCAGCCTTAAAGAGGTTTTGGCTTTTTAAAGGAGAAAGTGAGTCTGCAGATGCTGGAGATCAAAGTTGAAACTTTATTGCTGGAACAGCACAGCAGGTCAGGCAGCATCCAGGGAACAGGAGATTCGACGTTTCGGGCACAGGCCCTTCTTCAGGAATCACTGGAATTCCTGAAGAAGGGCCTGTGCCCGAAACGTCGAATCTCCTGTTCCCTGGATGCTGCCTGACCTGCTGTGCTGTTCCAGCAATAAAGTTTCAACTTTGGCTTTTTAAAGTTAACCATTAACTAACATTAGTAACATTTAAAAGGAGCTGTTTAAGGAATGGTTACTCGCACTTGGAAAACCATAAACTTATTAGCAACAGGCAACATAGTTTTTTTGCGGAGAATATCAAGTCTCACGAACTTAAGTTAGTAATTTAAGGAAGTGGCCAAGGTGACCGTTGAGGGCAGAGCAGTGGATGTTATCTACATGAACTTTAGCAAGTCCTTTGACAAGGTCCCTAATGGCAGGTTTTTACAAAAGGTGAAGTCACATGGGATCCACAGTGAGATGACAAGATACAGAACTGGCTTAGGATACAGAACACTGAGAGCAGCAGTGGGACAATGTTTCTCTGACTGAAGACCTGTCACCAGTAATGTTCCACAGTTTGGGATCGGTTCTGGGAACATTGCTGGGATCAGTGCTGGGATCGGTGTTGGGATCGGTACTGGGATCGGTACTGGGATCGGTACTGGGATGAGTGCTGGGATCGGTGCTGGGATCAGTGCTGGGATCAGTGCTGAGATCGGTGCTGGGATCAGTGCTAGGATGAGGGCTGGGATCGGTGCTGGGATGAGTTCTGGGATCGGAGCTGGGATCGGTGCTGGAATCGGTGCTGTGATGAGTGCTGGGATGGGTGCTGGGATGGGTGCTGGGATGGGTGCTGGGATGGGTGCTGGGATGGGTGCGGGGATCGGTGTGGGGATCGGTGCTGGGATCGGTGCTGGGATCGGTGCTGGGATCGGTGCTGGGATCGGTGCTGGGATGAGTGCTGGGATCGGTGCTGGGATGGGTGTTGGGATGGGTGCTGGGAACAGTGCTGGGATGAGTGCTGGGATCGGTGCAGGGAACGGTGCTGGGATCGGTGCTGGGATCAGTACAGGGATCGGTGCTGGGATGAGTGCTGGGATCGGTGCGGGGATCGGGGCTGGGATGGTGCTGGGATGAGTGCCGGGAACGGTGCTGGAATCGGTGCTGGGATGAGTGCTGGGATCGGTGCTGGGATGAGTGCTGGGATGGGTGCTGGGATGAGTGCTGGGATGAGTGCCGGGATCGGTGCTGCGATCGGTGCTGGGATCGGTGCTGGGATCGGTGCTGGGATCGGTGCTGGGATCGGTGCTGGGATGAGTGCTGGGATCGGTGCTGGGATGGGTGCTGGGATCGGTGCTGGGATGAGTGCAGGGATCGGTGCTGGGATCGGTACTGGAATGAGTGCTGTGATCGGTGCTGGGATGGGTGCTGGGATCAGTGCTGGGATGGGTGCTGGGATGGGTGCTGGAATCGGTGCTGGGATCGGTGCTGGGATCGGTGCTGTGATGAGTGCTGGGATGAGTGCTGGGATGGGTGCTGGGATGGGTGCTGGGATGGGTGCTGGGATGGGAGCTGGGATGGGTGCTGGGATCGGTGTGGGGATCGGTGCTGGGAACGGTGCTGGGATGGGTGCTGGGATGGGTGCTGGGATGGGTGCTGGGATGGGTGCTGGGAACGGTGCTGGGATCGGTGCTGGGATCGGTGCTGGGATGAGTGCTGGGATGAGTGCTGGGATGGGTGCTGGGATGGGTGCTGGGATGGGTGCTGGGATGGGTGCTGGGAGCGGTGCAGGGATGGGTGCTGGGATGAGTGCTGGGATCGGTGCTGGGATGGGTGCTGGGATGGGTGCTGGGATGAGTGCTGGGATGAGTGCAGGGATCGGTGCTGGGATGAGTGCTGGGATGAGTGCAGGGATCGGTGCTGGGATCGGTGCTGGGAACGGTGCTGGGAACGGTGCTGGGTTGAGTGCTGGGATTAGTGCTGGGAGCGGTGCAGGGAGCGGTGCAGGGAGCGGTGCAGGGATGGGTGCTGGGATGGGTGCTGGGATGAGTGCTGGGATCGGTGCTGGGATCGGTGCTGCGATGGTGCTGGGATCGGTGCTGGGATCAGGGCTGGGATGGGTGCTGGAATCGGTGCTGGGATCGGGGTTGGGATGAGTGCTGGGATGGGTGCTAGGATGGGTGCTGGGAAGGGTGCTGGGATCGGTGCTGGGATCGGTGCTGGGATCGGTGCTGGGATGAGTGCAGGGATCGGTGCTGGATTCGGTGTTGGGAACAGTGCTGGTAACGGTGCTGGGATGAGTTCTGGAATCGGTGCTGGGATCGGTGCAGGGATCGGTGCTGGGATGAGTGCTGGGATGGGTGCTGGGATGGGTGCTGGGATGGGTGCTGTGGTAGGTGCTGGGGTAGGTGCTGGGATGAGTGCTGGGATGAGTGCTGGGATCTGTGCTGGGATCTGTGCTGGGATGAATGCTGGGATCGGAGCTGGGATCGGTGTTGGGTATCAGTTCTGGGATGAGTGCTGGGATCGGTGCAGGGATGAGTGCTGGGATCGGTGCAGGGATCGGTGCGGGGATCGGTGCTGGGATGGGTGCTGGGATGGGTGCTGGGATGGGTGCTGGGATGGGTGCTGTGGTAGGTGCTGGGGTAGGTGCTGGGATGAGTGCTGGGATGAGTGCTGGGATGAGTGCTGGGATGAGTGCTGGGATCTGTGCTGGGATCTGTGCTGGGATCGGAGCTGGGATCGGTGTTGGGTATCAGTTCTGGGATGAGTGCTGGGATCGGTGCAGGGATGAGTGCTGGGAATGGTGCAGGGATCGGTGCGGGGATCGGTGCTGGGATGAGTGCTGGGATCGGTGCTGGGATCGGTGCTGGGATGAGTGCTGGGATGAGTGCTGGGATGAGTGCTGGGATGAGTGCTGGGATCTCTGGTGGGATCGGTGCTGGGATCGGTGCTGGGATCGGTGTTGAGATCGGTGTTGGGATCGGTGTTGAGATGGGTGCTGGGATGGGTGCTGGGAGCGGTGCTGGGAGCGGTGCTGGGAGCGGTGCAGGGATGGGTGCTGGGATGAGTGCTGGGATCGGTGCTGGGATGGGTGCAGGGATCGGTGCTGGGATCGGTGCTGGGATCGGTGCTGGGATCAGGGCTGGGATCAGGGCTGGGATCAGGGCTGGGATCGGTGCTGGGATGGGTGCTGGGTATCAGTTCTGGGATGAGTGCTGGGATTGGTGCAGGGATGAGTGCTGGGAATGGTGCAGGGATCGGTGCTGGGATGAGTGCTGGGATGAGTGCTGGGATCGGTGCTGGGATCGGTGCTGGGATCGGTGCTGGGATGAGTGCTGGGATGAGTGCTGGGATGAGTGCTGGGATCGGTGCTGGGATGGGTGCAGGGATGAGTGCTGGGATCGGTGCTGGGATCGGTGCTGGGATCGGTGCTGGGATGAGTGCTGGGATCGGTGCTGGGATGGGTGCTGGGATCGGTGCTGGGATGAGTGCAGGGATCGGTGCTGGGATCGGTACTGGAATGAGTGCTGTGATCGGTGCTGGGATGGGTGCTGGGATCAGTGCTGGGATGGGTGCTGGGATGGGTGCTGGAATCGGTGCTGGGATCGGTGCTGGGATCGGTGCTGGGATCGGTGCTGTGATGAGTGCTGGGATGAGTGCTGGGATGGGTGCTGGGATGGGTGCTGGGATGGGTGCTGGGATGGGAGCTGGGATGGGTGCTGGGATCGGTGTGGGGATCGGTGCTGGGAACGGTGCTGGGATGGGTGCTGGGATGGGTGCTGGGATGGGTGCTGGGATGGGTGCTGGGAACGGTGCTGGGATCGGTGCTGGGATGAGTGCTGGGATGAGTGCTGGGATGGGTGCTGTGATGGGTGCTGGGATGGGTGCTGGGATGGGTGCTGGGAGCGGTGCAGGGATGGGTGCTGGGATGAGTGCTGGGATCGGTGCTGGGATGGGTGCTGGGATGGGTGCTGGGATGAGTGCTGGGATGAGTGCAGGGATCGGTGCTGGGATGAGTGCTGGGATGAGTGCTGGGATCGGTGCTGGGATCGGTGCTGGGAACGGTGCTGGGAACGGTGCTGGGTTGAGTGCTGGGATTAGTGCTGGGAGCGGTGCAGGGAGCGGTGCAGGGAGCGGTGCAGGGATGGGTGCTGGGATGGGTGCTGGGATGAGTGCTGGAATCGGTGCTGGGATCGGTGCTGCGATGGTGCTGGGATCGGTGCTGGGATCAGGGCTGGGATGGGTGCTGGAATCGGTGCTGGGATCGGGGTTGGGATGAGTGCTGGGATGGGTGCTAGGATGGGTGCTGGGAAGGGTGCTGGGATCGGTGCTGGGATCGGTGCTGGGATCGGTGCTGGGATGAGTGCAGGGATCGGTGCTGGATTCGGTGTTGGGAACGGTGCTGGTAACGGTGCTGGGATGAGTTCTGGAATCGGTGCTGGGATCGGTGCAGGGATCGGTGCTGGGATGAGTGCTGGGATGGGTGCTGGGATGGGTGCTGGGATGGGTGCTGTGGTAGGTGCTGGGGTAGGTGCTGGGATGAGTGCTGGGATGAGTGCTGGGATGAGTGCTGGGATCTGTGCTGGGATCTGTGCTGGGATGAATGCTGGGATCGGAGCTGGGATCGGTGTTGGGTATCAGTTCTGGGATGAGTGCTGGGATCGGTGCAGGGATGAGTGCTGGGATCGGTGCAGGGATCGGTGCGGGGATCGGTGCTGGGATGGGTGCTGGGATGGGTGCTGGGATGGGTGCTGGGATGGGTGCTGTGGTAGGTGCTGGGGTAGGTGCTGGGATGAGTGCTGGGATGAGTGCTGGGATGAGTGCTGGGATGAGTGCTGGGATCTGTGCTGGGATCTGTGCTGGGATCGGAGCTGGGATCGGTGTTGGGTATCAGTTCTGGGATGAGTGCTGGGATCGGTGCAGGGATGAGTGCTGGGAATGGTGCAGGGATCGGTGCGGGGATCGGTGCTGGGATGAGTGCTGGGATCGGTGCTGGGATCGGTGCTGGGATGAGTGCTGGGATGAGTGCTGGGATGAGTGCTGGGATGAGTGCTGGGATCTCTGGTGGGATCGGTGCTGGGATCGGTGCTGGGATCGGTGTTGAGATCGGTGTTGGGATCGGTGTTGAGATGGGTGCTGGGATGGGTGCTGGGAGCGGTGCTGGGAGCGGTGCTGGGAGCGGTGCAGGGATGGGTGCTGGGATGAGTGCTGGGATCGGTGCTGGGATGGGTGCAGGGATCGGTGCTGGGATCGGTGCTGGGATCGGTGCTGGGATCAGGGCTGGGATCAGGGCTGGGATCAGGGCTGGGATCGGTGCTGGGATGGGTGCTGGGTATCAGTTCTGGGATGAGTGCTGGGATTGGTGCAGGGATGAGTGCTGGGAATGGTGCAGGGATCGGTGCTGGGATGAGTGCTGGGATGAGTGCTGGGATCGGTGCTGGGATCGGTGCTGGGATCGGTGCTGGGATGAGTGCTGGGATGAGTGCTGGGATGAGTGCTGGGATCGGTGCTGGGATGGGTGCAGGGATGAGTGCTGGGATCGGTGCTGGGATCGGTGTTGGGATCGGTGTTGGGATCGGTGTTGGGATCGGTGCTGGGATCGGTACTGGGTGAGTGCTGGGATCGAAGCTGGAATGAGTGCTGGGATGAGTGCTGGGATGGGTGCCGGGATCGGTGCTGGGATGAGTGCTTGGATCGGTGCTGGGATGAGTGCAGGGATCGGTGCTTGGATCGGTGTTGGGATTGGTACTGGGATCGGTGTTGTGATGAGTGCAGGGATCGGTGCTGGGATGGGTGCTGGGATTGGCGCTGGGATCGGTGCCGGGATCGGCACTAGGATGAGTGCTGGGATCGGTGCTGGGATCAGGGCTGGGATGAATGCTGGGATGGGTGCTGGGATCGGTGCTGGGATGAGTGCTTGGATCGGTGCTGGGATGAGTGCTGGGATCGGTGCTGGGATCGGTGCTGGGATCGGTGCTGTGATCGGTGCTGGGAGCGGTGCTGGGAGCGGTGCAGGGATGGGTGCTGGGATCGGTGCTGGGATGGGTGCAGAGATCGGTGCTGCGATCGGTGCTGGGATCGGTGCTGGGATCGGTGCTGGGATCAGGGCTGGGATCAGGGCTGGGATCAGGGCTGGGATCAGGGCTGGGATGGGTGCTGGGATGAGTACTGGGATGGGTGCTGGGAAGGGTGCTGGGAAGGGTGCTGGGAAGGGTGCTGGGATCGGTGCTGGGATTGGTGCCGAGATCGGTGCTGGGGTGAGTGCAGGGATCGGTGCTGGAATTGGTGTTGGGAACGGTGCTGGTAACGGTGATGGGATGAGTTCTGGAATCGGTGCTGGGATCGGTGCAGGGATGAGTGCTGGGATCGGTGCTGGGATCGGTGCTGGGATGGGTGCTGGGATGAGTGCTGGGATGGGTGCTGGGATGAGTGCTGGGATGAGTGCTGGGATGAGTGCTTGGATGAGTGCTTGGATGGGTGCTGGGATGGGTGCTGGGATGGGTGCTGGGATGGGTGCTGGGATGGGTGCTGGGATCGGTGCTGGGAACGGTGCAGGAATCGGTGCTGGGTTGAGTGCTGGGATGAGTGCTGGGATGAGTGCTGGGTTGGGTGCTGGGAAATGTGCTGGGATGAGTGCTGGAATGAGTGCAGGGATCGGTGCTGGGATGAGTGCTGGGATGAGTGCTTGGATGAGTGCTGGGATGGGTGCTGGGATCGGTGCTGGGAACGGTGCTGGGTTGAGTGCTGGGATGAGTGCTGGGATGGGTGCTGGGATGGGTGCTGGGATGAGTGCTGGGATGAGTGCTGGGATGAGTGCTGGGATGGGTGCTGGGATGGGTGCTGGGATCGGTGCTGGGATGAGTGCTGGGTTGGGTGCTGGGAGCGGTGCAGGGAGCGGTGCAGGGAGCGGTGCAGGGATAGGTGCTGGGATGGGTGCTGGGATGGGTGCTGGGATGAGTGCTGGGATGAGTGCTGGGATGGGTGCTGGGATGAGTGCTTGGATGAGTGCTGGGATCGGTGCTGGGATCGGTGCTGGGATCGGTGCTGGGATCAGTGCTGGGAACGGTGCAGGAATCGGTGCTGGGTTGAGTGCTGGGATGAGTGCTGGGATGGGTGCTGGGATGAGTGCTGGGATGGGTGCTGGGATGGGTGCTGGGAGCGGTGCAGGGAACGGTGCAGGGAACGGTGCAGGGAACGGTGCAGGAATCGGTGCAGGAATCGGTGCAGGAATCGGTGCTGGGTTGAGTGCTGGGATGAGTGCTGGGATGGGTGCTGGGATGGGTGCTGGGATGGGTGCTGGGATGGGTGCTGGGATGGGTGCTGGGATGAGTGCTGCGATGGGTGCTGGGACCGGTGCTGGGAACGGTGCAGGAATCGGTGCTGGGTTGAGTGCTGGGATGAGTGCTGGGATGGGTGCTGGGATGGGTGCTGGGATGGGTGCTGGGATGGGTGCAGGGAACGGTGCAGGGAACGGTGCAGGGAACGGTGCAGGGAACGGTGCAGGAATCGGTGCAGGAATCGGTGCTGGGTTGAGTGCTGGGATGAGTGCTGGGATGGGTGCTGGGATGAGTGCTGGGATGGGTGCTGGGATCGGTGCTGGGATGGGTGCTGGGATGAGTGCTGCGATGGGTGCTGGGATCGGTGCTGGGAACGGTGCAGGAATCGGTGCTGGGATGAGTGCTGGGATGGGTGCTGGGATGGGTGCTGGGAGCGGTGCAGGGAGCGGTGCAGGGATGGGTGCTGGGATGGGTGCTGGGAACGGTGCTGGGTTGAGTGCTGGGATGGGTGCTGGGATGGGTGCTGGGATGAGTGCTGGGATGGGTGCTGGGATGGGTGCTGGGATGGGTGCTGGGATGGGTGCTGGGATGAGTGCTGGGATGGGTGCTGGGATGGGTGCTGGGAGTGGTGCTGGGATGGGTGCTGGGATGGGTGCTGGGATGGGTGCTGGGATGGGTGCTGGGATGAGTGCTGGGATGGGTGCTGGGATGAGTGCTTGGATGAGTGCTTGGATGAGTGCTTGTTTCGGTGTTGGGATCGGTGCTGGGATGGGTGCTGGGATCAGTGCTGGGAACGGTGCAGGAATCGGTGCTGGGTTGAGTGCTGGGATGAGTGCTGGGATGGGTGCTGGGATGAGTGCTGGGATGGGTGCTGGGATGAGTGCTGGGATGGGTGCTGGGATGGGTGCTGGGATGGGTGCTGGGATGGGTGCTGGGAGCGGTGCAGGGAACGGTGCAGGGAACGGTGCAGGGAACGGTGCAGGGAACGGTGCAGGAATCGGTGCAGGAATCGGTGCAGGAATCGGTGCTGGGTTGAGTGCTGGGATGAGTGCTGGGATCAGGGCAGGGATGAGTGCTGGGATGGGTGCTGGGAACGGTGCAGGAATCGGTGCTGGGTTGAGTGCTGGGATGAGTGCTGGGATGGGTGCTGGGATGGGTGCTAGGATGGGTGCTGGGATGGGTGCTGGGATGGGTGCTGGGATGGGTGCTGGGAGCGGTGCAGGGATGGGTGCTGGGATGGGTGCTGGGATGAGTGCTGGGATGGGTGCAGGGTTCGGTGCAGGGATCGGTGCTGGGATCGGTGCTGGGATCGGTGCTGGGATCGGTGCTGGGATCAGGGCTGGGATGGGTGCTGGGATCGGTGCTGGGATCGATGCTGGGATGAGTGCTGGGATCTCTAGTGGGATCGATGCTGGGATGAGTGCTGGGATGGGTGCTGGGATGGGTGCTGGGATCGATGCTGGGATGGGTGCTGGGTTGGGTGCTGGGTTGGGTGCTGGGTTGGGTGCTGGGATCGGTGCTGGGATCGGTGCTGGGATCGGTGCTGGGATGGGTGCTGGGATGAGTGCCGGGATGAGTGCTGGGATGGGTGCTGGGATGTGTGCTGGGATCGGTGCTGGGATCGGTGCTGGGATCGGTGCTGGGCTGAGTTCTGAGATCGGTGCTGGGATGAGTGCTGGGATGATTGCTGGGATCGGTGCTGAGATGAGTGCTGGGATCGGTGCTGGGATCGGTGCTTGGATTGGTGCTGAGATCGGTGCAGGGATCGGTGCTGGAATCGGAACTGGGATTGGTGCTGGGATCGGGGCTGGGATGAGTGCTGGGATGGGTGCTGGGATGAGTGCAGGGATCGGTACTAGGATCGGTGCTGGGATCGGTGCTGGGAATGGTGCTGGGAACGGTGCTGGGAACGGTGCTGGGAACGGTGCTGGGATGAGTGCTGGGATGAGTGCTGGGATGAGTGCTGGGATCGGTGCTGGGGATCGGTGCTGGGGATCGGTGCTGGGATCGGTGCAGGGATCGGTGCTGGGATGAGTGCTGGGATCGGAACTGGGATAGGTGCTGGGATCGGTGTAGGGATCGGTGCTGGGATCGGTGCTGGGATGAGTGCTGGGATTGGTGCAGGGATCGGTGCAGGGATCGGTGCTGGGATCGGTGCTGGGATCGGTGCAGGGATCGGTGCAGGGATGAGTGCTGGGATGAGTGCTAGGATGGGTGCTGGGATGGGTGCTGGGATGGGTGCTGGGATCGGTGCTGGGATCGGTGCAGGGATGAGTGCTGGGATCGGTGCTGGGATCGGTGCTGGGATCGGTGCTGAGATGTGTGCTGGGATCGGTGCTGGGATGAGTGCTGGGATCTTTCCTGGGACCGGTGCTGGGACCGGTGCTGGGACCGGTGCAAGGATCGGTGCAGGGATCGGTGCTGGGATCGGTGCAGGGATCGGTGCTGGGATCGGTGCTGGGATGAGTGCTGGGATCGGTGTTGGGATGAGTGCTGGGATTAGTGCTGGGACCGGTGCTGGGATCGGTGCTGGGATCGGTGCTGGGATGAGTGCTGGGATGAGTGCTGGGATGAGTGCTGGGATGAGTGCTGGGATGAGTGCTGGGATCGGTGTTGGGATGAGTGCTGGGATAGGTGTTGGGATGAATGCTGGGATCGGTGCTGGGATGAGTGCTGGGGTCTGTGCTGGAATCGGTGCTGGAATGAGTGCTAGGATGAGTGCTGGGATCGGTGCTGGGATCGGTACTGGGATGAGTGCTGGGATCGGTGCTGGGATTGGTGCTAGAATGAGTGCTGGGATTGGTGCTGGGATCGGTGTTGTGATGAGTGCTGGGATGGGTGCTGGGATCGGTGCTGGGATCGGTGCTGGGATGAGTGCTGGGATGAGTGCTGGGATTGGTGCAGGGATGGGTGCTGGGATCGGTGCTGGGATCGGTGCTGGAATGAGTGCTGGGATCGGTGCTGGGATGAGTGCTGGGATCTTTCCTGGGATCGGTGCTGGGATCGGTGCTCGGATCGGTGCCGGGATCGGTGCCGGGATCGGTGCCGGGATCGGGGCTGCGATGAGTGCTGGGATGGGTGCTGGGATGGGTGCTGGGAAGGGTGCTGGGATCGGGGCTCGGATGGGTGCTGGGATCGGTGCTGGGATGGGTGCAGGGATCGGTGCTGGGATGAGTGCTGGGATCGGTGCTGGGATCGTGCAGGGAGGAGTGCTGGGATGAGTGCTGGGATGAGTGCTGGGATGAGTGCTGGGATCGGCGCTGGGATGAGTGCTGGGATCGGTGCAGGGATGGGTGCTGGGATCGGTGCTGGGATCGATGCTGGAATGAGTGCTGGGATCGGTGCTGGGATGAGTGCTGGGATGGGTGCTGGGATGAGTGCTGGGATCTTTCCTGGGATCGGTGCTGGGATCGGTGCTCGGATCGGTGCCGGGATCGGTGCCGGGATCAGTGCCGGGATCGGTGCCGGGATCGGGGCTGCGATGAGTGCTGGGATGGGTGCTGGGATGGGTGCTGGGAAGGGTGCTGGGATCGGGGCTCGGATGGGTGCTGGGATCGGTGCTGGGATGGGTGCAGGGATCGGTGCTGGGATGAGTGCTGGGATCGGTGCTGGGATCGTGCAGGGAGGAGTGCTGGGATGAGTGCTGGGATGAGTGCTGGGATGAGTGCTGGGATGAGTGCTGGGATCGGCGCTGGGATGAGTGCTGGGATCGGTGCAGGGATTGGTGCAGGGATGGGTGCTGGGAGGAGTGCTGGGATGAGTGCTGGGATGAGTGCTGGGATGAGTGATGGGATGAGTGCTGGGATGGGTGCTGGGATGAGTGCTGGGATCTTTCCTGGGATCGGTGCTGGGATCGGTGCTCGGATCGGTGCCGGGATCGGTGCCGGGATCGGGGCTGCGATGAGTGCTGGGATGGGTGCTGGGATGGGTGCTGGGAAGGGTGCTGGGATCGGGGCTCGGATGGGTGCTGGGATCGGTGCTGGGATGGGTGCAGGGATCGGTGCTGGAATGAGTGCTAGGATGAGTGCTGGGATCGGTGCTGGGATCGGTACTGGGATGAGTGCTGGGATCGATGCTGGGATTGGTGCTAGAATGAGTGCTGGGATTGGTGCTGGGATCGGTGTTGTGATGAGTGCTGGGATGGGTGCTGGGATGGGTGCTGGGATCGGTGCTGGGATGAGTGCTGGGATGACTGCTGGGATCGGTGTTGGGATGGGTGCTGCGATGGGTGCGGCGATCGGTGCTGCGATCGGTGCTGCGATCGGTGCTGGGATTGGTGTTGGGATGAGTGCTGGGATGAGTGCTGGGATTGGTGCTGGGATCGGTGCTGGGATCGGTGCTGGAATGAGTGCTGGGATCGGTGCTGGGATGAGTGCTGGGATCTTTCCTGGGATCGGTGCTGGGATCGGTGCTCGGATCGGTGCCGGGATCGGTGCCGGGATCGGGGCTGCGATGAGTGCTGGGATGGTGGCTGGGATGGGTGCTGGGAAGGGTGCTGGGATCGGGGCTCGGATGGGTGCTGGGATCGGTGCTGGGATGGGTGCAGGGACCGGTGCTGGGATGAGTGCTGGGATCGGTGCTGGGATCGTGCAGGGAGGAGTGCTGGGATGAGTGCTGGGATGAGTGCTGGGATCGGCGCTGGGATGAGTGCTGGGATCGGTGCAGGGATGGGTGCAGGGATGGGTGCTGGGATCGGTGCTGGGATCGATGCTGGAATGAGTGCTGGGATCGGTGCTGGGATGAGTGCTGGGATCGGTGCTGGGATGAGTGCTGGGATCTTTCCTGGGATCGGTGCTGGGATCGGTGCTCGGATCGGTGCCGGGATCGGTGCCGGGATCGGTGCCGGGATCGGTGCCGGGATCGGGGCTGCGATGAGTGCTGGGATGGGTGCTGGGATGGGTGCTGGGAAGGGTGCTGGGATCGGGGCTCGGATGGGTGCTGGGATCGGTGCTGGGATGGGTGCAGGGATCGGTGCTGGGATGAGTGCTGGGATCGGTGCTGGGATCGTGCAGGGAGGAGTGCTGGGATGAGTGCTGGGATGAGTGCTGGGATGAGTGCTGGGATGAGTGCTGGGATCGGCGCTGGGATGAGTGCTGGGATCGGTGCAGGGATTGGTGCAGGGATGGGTGCTGGGAGGAGTGCTGGGATGAGTGCTGGGATGAGTGCTGGGATGAGTGATGGGATGAGTGCTGGGATCGGTGCTGGGATCAGTGCTGAGATCGGTGCTGGGATCAGTGCTAGGATGAGGGCTGGGATCGGTGCTGGGATGAGTTCTGGGATCGGAGCTGGGATCGGCGCTGGGATGAGTGCTGGGATCGGTGCAGGGATGGGTGCTGGGATCGGTGCTGGGATCGATGCTGGAATGAGTGCTGGGATGGGTGCTGGGATGAGTGCTGGGATCTTTCCTGGGATCGGTGCTGGGATCGGTGCTCGGATCGGTGCCGGGATCGGTGCCGGGATCGGGGCTGCGATGAGTGCTGGTATGGGTGCTGGGAAAGGTGCTGGGAAGGGTGCTGGGATCGGGGCTCGGATGGGTGCTGGGATCGGTGCTGGGATGGGTGCAGGGATCGGTGCTGGGATGAGTGCTGCGATCGGTGCTGGGATCGTGCTGGGATGAGTGCTGGGATGGGTGCTGGGATGGGTGCTGGGATGGGTGCTGGGATGAGTGCTGGGATGGGTGCTGGGATGGGTGCTGGGATGGGTGCTGGGACGGGTGCTGGGATCGGTGTTGGGATGAGTGCTGGGGTGAGTGCTGGGATGAGTGCTGGGATGAGTGCTGGGATGGGTGCTGGGATCGGTGCTGGGATGAGTGTTGGGATGAGTGCTGGGATGAGTGCTGGGATCGGTGCTGGGATCAGTGCTGGGATCAGTGCTGGGATGAATGCTGGGATGAGTTCTGGGATCGGTGCTGGAATCAGTGCTGGGATGAGTGCTGGGATGGGTGCTGGGATGGGTGCTGGGATGAGTGCATGGATCGGTGCTGGGATGAGTTCTGGGATCGGTGCTGGGATGGGTGCTGGGATGAGTGCTGGGATGGGTGCTGGGATGAGTGCTGGGATGAGTGCTGGGATGAGTGCTGGGTTGAGTGCTTGGATCGGTGATGGGATCAGTGCTGGGATCAGTGCTGGGATCGGTGCTGGAATGAGTTCTGGGATCGGTGTTGGGATGAGTGCTGGGATTGGTGCAGGGATCGGTGCTGGGATCGGTGCTCGGATGAGTGCTGGGATGAGTGCTGGGATCGGTGCAGGGATCAGTGCTGGGATCGGTGTTGGGATGAGTGCTGGGATCGGTGCAGGGATCGGTGCAGGGATCGGTGCTGGGATGAGTGCTGGGATCGGTGCTGGGATTGGTGCTGGGATGAGTGCTGGGATGAGTGCTGGGATGAGTGCTGGGATCGGTACTGGGATCGGTGCTGGGATGAGTGCTGGGATCGGTGCTGGGATGTATGCTGGGATCGATGCTGGGATGAGTGCTGGGATGGGTGCTGGGATGGGTGCTGGGATGGGTGCTGGGATGGGTGCTGGGATGGGTGCTGGGATGGGGGCTGGGATGGGTGCGGGGATCGGTGCTGGGATGAGTGCTGGTATCGGTGCTGGGATGTGTGCTGGGATCGCAGCTGGGATCGGTGCTGGGAAGGGTGCTGGGAAGGGTGCTGGGATCGGGGCTCGGATGGGTGCTGGGATCGGTGCTGGGATTGGTGCTGGGATGAGTGCAGGGATCGGTGCTGGGATCAGTGCTGGGAACGGTGCTGGGATGGGCGCTGGGATGGGCGCTGGGATCGGTGCTGGGATGTGTGCTGGGATCGGAGCTGGGATCGGAGCTGGGATCGGTGCTGGGATCGGTGCTGGGATCGGTGCTGGGGTGAGTGCTGGGATGAGTGCTGGGATCGGTGTTGCGATGAGTGCTGGGATCGGTGCTGGGATGAGCACTGGGATCGGTGCTGGGAAGAGTGCTGGGATGGGTGCTGGGATCGGTGCTGGGATGAGTGCTGGGATCGGTGCTGGGGTGAGTGCTGGGATCGGTGCTGGGATGAGTGCTGGGATGAGTGCTGGGATCAGTGTTGGGATGAGTGCTGGGATCGGTGCTGGGATGAGTGATCGGATCAGTGCTGGGATCGGTGCTGGGATGAGTGCTGGGATGGGTGCTGGGATCGGTGCGGGGATCGGTGCTTGGATCGGTGCTGGGATCAGTGCAGGGATCAGTGCTGGAATCGGAGCTGGGATCGGTGCTGGGATCGGTGCTGGGATCGGGGCTCGGCTGAGTGCTGGGATGGGTGCTAGGATGGGTGCTAGGATGGGTGCTAGGATGGGTGCTAGGATGGGTGCTGGGATGGGTGCTGGGATGGGTGCTGGGATGAGTGCTGGGATGGGTGCTGGGATGGGTGCTAGGTTGAATGCTGGGATGAATGCTGGGATCGGAGCTGGGATCGGTGCTGGGATGAGTGCTGGGATGAGTGCTGGGATGTGTGCTGGGATCGGTGCTGGGATCGGTGCTGGGTTCAGTGCTGGGATGAGTGCTGGGATCGATGCTGGGATGGGTGCTGGGATGGGTGCTGGGATGGGTGCTGGGATGGGTGCTGGGATGGGTGCTGGGATGGGTGCTGGGATGAGTGCTGGGATCGGTGCTGGGATCGGTGCAGGGATCGGTGCAGGGGTCGGTGCAGGGGTCGGTGCTGGGATGAGTGCTGCGATGGGTGCTGGGACCGGTGCTGGGAACGGTGCTGGGTTCAGTGCTGGGATGAGTGCTGGGATCGATGCTGGGATGGGTGCTGGGATGGGTGCTGGGATGGGTGCTGGGATGGGTGCTGGGATGGGTGCTGGGATGGGTGCTGGGATGAGTGCTGGGATGGGTGCTGGGATGGGTGCTGGGATGGGTGCTGGGATGGGTGCTGGGATGGGTGCTGGGATGAGTGCTGCGATGGGTGCTGGGACCGGTGCTGGGAACGGTGCAGGAATCGGTGCTGGGTTGAGTGCTGGGATGAGTGCTGGGATGGGTGCTGGGATGGGTGCTGGGATGGGTGCTGGGATGGGTGCAGGGAACGGTGCAGGGAACGGTGCAGGGAACGGTGCAGGGAACGGTGCAGGAATCGGTGCAGGAATCGGTGCTGGGTTGAGTGCTGGGATGAGTGCTGGGATGGGTGCTGGGATGAGTGCTGGGATGGGTGCTGGGATCGGTGCTGGGATGGGTGCTGGGATGAGTGCTGCGATGGGTGCTGGGATCGGTGCTGGGAACGGTGCAGGGATCGGTGCAGGGATCGGTGCTGGGATCGGTGAAGGGATCGGTGAAGGGATCGGTGAAGGGATCGGTGCTGGGATGAGTGCTGGGATCGGTGCTGGGATCGCTGCTGGGATCGCTGCTGGGTTCGGTGCTGGGTTCGGTGCTGGGATGAGTGCTGGGATGAGTGCTGGGATAAATGCTGAGATGAGTGCTGGGATGAGTGCTGGGATGAGAGCTGGGATGGGTGCTGGGATCGGTGCTGGGATGAGTGCTGGGATGAGTGCTGGGATCGGTGCTGGGATCGGTGCTGGGATCGGTGCTGGGATGAGTGCTGGGATGAGTGCTGGGATCGGTGCTGGGATCGGTGCTGGGATCGGTGCTGGGAACGGTGTTGGGATGAGTGCTGGGATGAGTGCTGGGATGAGTGCTGGGATGAGTGCTGGGATGGATGCTGGGATGGATGCTGGGATCGGTGCGGGGATGAGTGCTGGGATCGGTGTTGGGATCAGTGCAGGGATCAGTGCAGGGATCAGTGCAGGTATCAGTGCAGGGATCAGTGCTGGGATGGGTGCTGGGATGGGTGCTGGGATGGGTGCTGGGATGGGTGCTGGGATCGGTGCTGGGATGAGAGCTAGGATGAATGCTGGGATCGGAGCTGGGATCGGTGCAGGGATCGGTGCAGGGATCGGTGCAGGGATCGGTGCTGGGATCGGTGCTGGGATCGGTGCAGGGATCGGTGCAGGGATCGGTGCAGGGATCGGTGAAGGGATCGGTGAAGGGATCGGTGCTGGGATGAGTGCTAGAATTGGTGCTGGGTTCGGTGCTGGGATGAGTACTGGGATCGGTGCTGGGATCGGTACTGGGTTCGGTGCTGGGTTGAGTGCTGGGATGAGTGCTGGGATGAGTGCTGGGATGAGTGCTGGGATGAGTGCTGGGATCGGTGCTGGGATCGGTGTTGGGATGAGTGCTGGGATTGGTGCAGTGATCGGTGCTGGGATGAGTGCTGGGATCGGTGCTGGGATCGGTGCTGGGATGAGTGCTGGGATGAGTGCTGGGATGAGTGCTGGGATGGGTGCTGGGATGGGTGCTGGGATCGGTGCTGAGATCGGTGCTGGGATGTGTGCTGGGAACGGTGCTGGGATGAGTGCTGGGATGAGTGCTGGGATGAGTGCTGGGATGAGTGCTGGGATGAGTACTGGGATGGGTGCTGGGATGGATGCTGGGATGGATGCTGGGATGGACGCTGGGATTGGTGCGGGGATGAGTGCTGGGATCGGTGCGGGGATGAGTGCTGGGATCGGTGTTGGGATCAGTGCAGGGATCAGTGCAGGGACCAGTGCAGGGATCCGTGCAGGGATCAGTGCTGGAATGGGTGCTGGGATCGGTGCTGGGATGAGTGCTTGGATCGGTGCTCGGATCGGTGCCGGGATCGGGGCCGGGATGAGTGCTGGGAACGGTGCTGGGATGAGTGCTGGGATCGGTGCTGGGATCAGTGCAGGGATGAGTGCTGGGATGAGTGCTGGGATCGGTGCTGGGTTCAGTGCTGGGTTCAGTGCTGGGATGAGTGCTGGGATGAGTGCTGGGATCCGTGCTGGGATGAGTGCTGGGATGAGTGCTGGGATGAGTGCTGGGATGAGTGCTGGGTTGGGTGCTGGGATGAGTGCTGGGATGAGTGCTGGGATGAGTGCTGGGATGAGTGCTGGGATGAGTGCTGGGATGAGTACTGGGATGAGTACTGGGATGGATGCTGGGATGGATGCTGGGATGGATGCTGGGATGGATGCTGGGATCGGTGTTGGGATCAGTGCAGGGATCAGTGCAGGGATCAGTGCAGGGATCAGTGCAGGGATCAGTGCTGGAATGGGTGCTGGGATCGGTGCTGAGATGAGTGCTTGGATCGGTGCTGGGATCGGTGCTGGGATCGGTGGTGGGATCGGTGCTGGGATCGGTGCTGGGATGGGTGCTGGGATGGGTGCTGGGATGGGTGCTGGGATGGGTGCTGGGATCGGTGCTGGGATGAGTGCTAGGATGAATGCTGGGATCGGAGCTGGGATCGGTGCAGGGATCGGTGCAGGGATCGGTGCAGGGATCGGTGCTGGGATCGGTGCTGGGATCGGTGCAGGGATCGGTGCAGGGATCAGTGCAGGGATCGGTGAAGGGATCGGTGCTGGAATCGGTGCTGGGATGAGTGCTAGAATTGGTGCTGGGATCGGTGCTGGGATGAGTACTGGGATCGGTGCTGGGATCGGTACTGGGTTCGGTGCTGGGTTGAGTGCTGGGATGAGTGCTGGGATGAGTGCTGGGATGAGTGCTGGGATGAGTGCTGGGATCGGTGCTGGGATCGGTGTTGGGATGAGTGCTGGGATTGGTGCAGGGATCGGTGCTGGGATGAGTGCTGGGATCGGTGCTGGGATCGGTGCTGGGATGAGTGCTGGGATGAGTGCTGGGATGGGTGCTGGGATGGGTGCTGGGATCGGTGCTGGGATCGGTGCTGAGATCGGTGCTGGGATGTGTGCTGGGAACGGTGCTGGGATGAGTGCTGGGATGAGTGCTGGGATGAGTGCTGGGATGAGTACTGGGATGGGTGCTGGGATGGATGCTGGGATGGATGCTGGGATGGATGCTGGGATGGATGCTGGGATCGGTGCGGGGATGAGTGCTGGGATCGGTGCGGGGATGAGTGCTGAGATCGGTGTTGGGATCAGTGCAGGGATCAGTGCAGGGATCAGTGCAGGGATCCGTGCAGGGATCAGTGCTGGAATGGGTGCTGGGATCGGTGCTGGGATGAGTGCTTGGATCGGTGCTCGGATCGGTGCCGGGATCGGGGCCGGGATGAGTGCTGGGAACGGTGCTGGGATGAGTGCTGGGATCGGTGCTGGGATCAGTGCAGGGATGAGTGCTGGGATGAGTGCTGGGATCGGTGCTGGGATGAGTGCTGGGATCCGTGCTGGGATCCGTGCTGGGATCCGTGCTGGGATGAGTGCTGGGATGAGTGCTGGGATGAGTGCTGGGATGAGTGCTGGGTTGGGTGCTGGGATGAGTGCTGGGATGAGTACTGGGATGAGTACTGGGATGAGTACTGGGATGGGTGCTGGGATGGATGCTGGGATGGATGCTGGGATGGATGCTGGGATGGATGCTGGGATCGGTGTTGGGATCAGTGCAGGGATCAGTGCAGGGATCAGTGCAGGGATCAGTGCAGGGATCAGTGCTGGAATGGGTGCTGGGATTGGTGCTGAGATGAGTGCTTGGATCGGTGCTGGGATCGGTGCTGGGATCGGTGGTGGGATCGGTGCCGGGATCGGGGCCGGGATCGGTGCTGGGATCGGTGCTGGGATCGGTGCTGGGATCGGTGTTGGGATGAGTGCTGGGATTGGTGCAGGGATCGGTGCTGGGATCGGTGCTGGGATCGGTGCTGGGATCGGTGCTGGGATGAGTGCTGGGATGAGTGCTGGGATGGGTGCTGGGATCGGTGCTGGGATCGGTGCTGAGATCTGTGCTGGGATGTGTGCTGGGAACGGTGCTGGGAACGGTGCTGGGATGAGTGCTGGGATGAGTGCTGGGATGAGTGCTGGGATGAGTGCTGGGATGAGTGCTGGGATGAGTGCTGGGATGAGTACTGGGATGGGCGCTGGGATGGATGCTGGGATGGATGCTGGGATCGGTGCGGGGATGAGTGCTGGGATCGGTGTTGGGATCAGTGCAGGGATCAGTGCAGGGATCAGTGCAGGGATCAGTGCTGGAATGGGTGCTGGGACCGGTGCTGGGATCGGTGCTGGGATGAGTGCTTGGATCGGTGCTCGGATCGGTGCCGGGATCGGGGCCGGGATGAGTGCTGGGAACGGTGCTGGGATGAGTGCTGGGATCGGTGCTGGGATCAGTGCAGGGATGAGTGCTGGGATGAGTGCTGGGATCGGTGCTGGGTTCAGTGCTGGGATGAGTGCTGGGATGAGTGCTGGGATCCGTGCTGGGATGAGTGCTGGGATGAGTGCTGGGATGAGTGCTGGGATGAGTGCTGGGATGGATGCTGGGATGAGTGCTGGGATGAGTGCTGGGATGAGTGCTGGGATGAGTACTGGGATGGGTGCTTGGATGGATGCTGGGATGGATGCTGGGATCGGTGCGGGGATGAGTGCTGGGATCGGTGTTGGGATCAGTGCAGGGATCAGTGCAGGGATCAGTGCAGGGATCAGTGCAGGGATCAGTGCTGGAATGGGTGCTGGGATCGGTGCTGGGTTCGGTGCTGGGATGAGTGCTTGGATCGGTGTTGGGATCGGTGCTGGGATCGGTGCTCGGATCGGTGCCGTGATCGGGGCCGGGATTGGTGCTGGGATGAGTGCTGGGAACGGTGCTGGGAACGGTGCTGGGTTGAGTGCTGGGATCGGTGCTGGGATCAGTGCAGGGATGAGTGCTGGGATGAGTGCTGGGATCGGTGCTGGGGTGAGTGCTGGGATCCGTGCTGGGATCCGTGCTGGGATGAGTGCTGGGATGAGTGCTGGGATGGGTGCTGGGATGGGTGCTGGGATGGGTGCTGGGATGGGTGCTGGGATGGGTGCTGGGATCGGTGTTGGGATGAGTGCTGGGATCGGTACTGGGATGAGTGCTGGGATCGGTGCAGTGATCGTTGCTGGGATGGTTGCTGGAATTGGTGCTGGGATCGGTGCTGGGATCGGTGCTGGGATGAGTGCTGGGATCGGTGCTGGGATCGGTGCTGGGATCGGTGTTGGGATGAGTGCTGGGATCGGTGCTGGGATGAGTGCTGGGATCGGTGCTGGGATCGGTTCTGGGATGAGTGCTGGGATCGGTGCTGGGTTGAGTGCAGGGATCGGTGCTGGGATGAGTGCAGGGATCGGTGCTGGGATGAGTGCTGGGATGAGTGCTGGGATCGGTGCTGGGATCGGTGCTGGGATCGGTGCTGGAATCGGTGCTGGAATCGGTGCTGGAATCGGTGCTGGGAACGGTGCTGGGATCGGTGCTGGGATGAGTGCTGGGATCGGTGCTGGGATCGGTGCTGGGATCGGTGCTGGGATCGGTGCTGGAATCGGTGCTGGAATCGGTGCTGGAATCGGTGCTGGGAACACTTTGGTTTGTAATACATATAAATGATTTAGAGGAGAATGTAGGTGGGCTGATTAGTAAGTTTGGGGATGATGTATGGATTTGGGCAGCTATGTATGGTGAGAAGGATTGTCAGAGGATACAGAGGGCTGAGATTTGAGCGGTGGAATGTCAAATGGAGTTTAATCCAGACAAATGCAAACTGATGCATTTTGGAAGGTTTAATGCAGTGGGGAAGTAGATAGTAAATGGCTATACCCTCAGTTACATCAACATTCACAGGGATCCAGGCGTACAAGTGTACAGTTTCTGCAAGTGGCTAAGCAAGAGAATAAAGTGATCAAGAAGGTGTACAACATGTTTGCCTTCGTCAGTCAGGGCACAGAGTATAAAAATTGGCAAGCTAGGTTGCAGCTATGTAGTTTGGCAGCCTTTGGAATATTGTGTACAGTTCTGAACACCGCATTACCAGAAGGACACGGAGGCTTTGGAGGGGGTACAGAAACAGTTTACAAGGATATCGTCCGAGTTGGAAGGTATTAGCAATGAGGAGAGATTGGACAAACATAATTGGATGTGCAGGTGTGGGACTGTGGTGGACAAAGTTAAAAATCACATGACACCAGGTTAGAGTCCAACAGGTTGATTTGGAAGCGCTAGCTTTCAGAGTGCCACTCCTTCACAACCACCTGATGAAGGAGCAGCGCTTCGAAAGCTAGTGCTTCCAATTAAACCTGTTGGACTATAACCTGGCGTCATGTGATTTTTAACTTTGGACAAACATCATTCAAAGGAATGAGTGGTAGATCTTATAGTAGTTTACAAATGATAAGAGGCATGGGTAGAATGGATAGTAGGAGTCTTTTACCCAGGGTAGAAATGTCAGTTACTAGGGGACATAGGTTTAAGGTAAAAGAGATTAAGTTTAAAGGAGATGAGACAGATTTTTTTTAAAACTAAGAGGGTAGTAAGTGCCAAAATGCACTGCCAGAGGTGGTGGTAGTAGAGGCAGACACTATAGCAATGTTTAAAAGGCATCTTGATAAATATATGAATTGGCAGGGAAAGAAGCATACAGTCAGCACAGAGGCAAAAGGTTTTTAGTTCAGAAAGGCATCATGCGTCTGCATAGACTTGGAGGGTCGAAGGGCAAGGTCCTGTGTTGCTCTGTTCCTTGTTTCCTTCAAATGGTCAGTGTGAAGCATGTTCTCCCTGAATAGGGAGTCTGAATAGGATCTATACCAGCAAAAGGGACCGTCAGGCACCACCACCAGAATTGTCAGTTTGTGGAGCCAGGGGTATGGAATGGATATGGAAACAGTGCTCCTTCCATCTCCACAGTTTTCATGCAAGCAACTGCTAGGGTAGCTGATCCCCTCTCCTTCTCCTCCACCCCAGCGTTCTCCTTGTCCCCTCCCATTCGCCCTCTTCCATTCCCCGGCTCTGTTACAACTGACCTGCTCTTATTCCCTTCTCCTGTCCTGTCTCAATCCATTCTCCTTTCTCCTGCTGTCCTTCCTACTGTATTCCCACCCTTCCTTATTCTCCCATGACCCAGTCCCAGTCCCTGGGGATGCCTGAGGTGGAGCAGTCTTTGACCGTACTCTCTCGCCAAAGCAGTGATTTGACAGCAATACGCCAACCACGTCCAGTGCCCAGTTTGGGACAGGCCTTTGGCCTTCTTGACCACTTGCTGGGCCACATCCTGGAAGAAGCAGCATAACTTTGAGCAGGGGAGGGATGAAAAATAATGGGAGAGGCTATGAGAGAAAATAATGGCATCAAAGGCTATGTTGACGTGGGGTGGTAAAGTACAAATATCCTCCCACTCAATAACAGATGGGGATGACAATTCCCTTTGCATTCTGTTCTCTGCCTTTTTAGGGGTGTACTCAGCCTGTTGTCTTTAGCCCCGGTAGCAGGACAAAGCAAAGTTGTGCTGAGACTAGGCTCACTCACCTCAGGTGCTGATTAAAACGCCCCCTCCAAATTGTCAGCTCATTGTTAATTCAAACAGTAGGTGGCACTTTGCCTGTATGTTCGAGTCCACGTTGGCTCACATCGTCCAAGCTGACAGTTCGGGTGCAGTACTGAGGGAATTCATTGTTACAGAAGGCTGTGGAGGCCAGGTCCTAGAGCATATTTAAGACTGAGATACGTAGGTTCTTGAGTGCCAAGGGGGATCGGGGGTTACGGGGAGAAAGCGGGAGAATGGTGTTATCAGCCATGATTGAATGGCGGAACAAACTCAATGGGTTAAGCGATTAGGCCATGGTTGAGTGCTCCTATGTCTTATGGTCTGGTGGAAAGTTGACCTATTTGCAATGATCCCGCCAAGCCTCACTGCCGCTCAAAGAATCCACATGTCAATCCCAGCATCTCCCTCTGGTTTTGGACGATGCTTCCACGCAAAGACCTCAGTGGGAGGAGACGTAGTTCGAGGGAGTGTAGCCTGTTGGGGCTAGTTCCAACTAAAACATTAGAACAAGGCCCCATCTCAGGTAAGTAGAAAGTAATCGCGCCCTCCCCAGTGTCCTGAGCAAGGTTGAATCATTAACTACCAGTTCCACTAAATGCTCTTTAGGGAAGGAAATCTGACATTCTTGCCTACGTGGTCCGGCCTACATGTGACTCCAGACCCACAGCAAATGTAGGTGACTCTTAATTGCCCTCTGGGCAGCTCCAACACACATTCAAGAAGTTCAATATCATCCAGATCAAAGCAGCCAGCTTGGCTGGCACCTCATTCATCCTCTTTAACACTCATGCCCTCAAAGACAATGGTAGCTGTGTATGCTGTATCGGTGAGTCAGTGTAACAATGTGCCCAAGACTGCTTTGACAACACCTTCCGATCCCGTAACCTCGACCACCTGGCCCTGATTCCTGAAGAAGGGCTCATGCCCGAAACGTCGATTCTCCTGCTCCTTGGATGCTGCCTGACCTGCTGCGCTTTTCCAGCAACACATTTTTCAGCTCTGATCTCCAGCATCTGCAGTCCTCACTTTCTCCTTGACCACCTGGGCCAAGAGCAGCAGAAATATGGGGATACCATTCGGATTTGGAACTGTCCATTCACAGTGTGATAATACTGAAACTCTGCTCCTAACACCACTGTGGATGCACCTTCACCCCAAGGACTGCAGTGGTTCAAGAAGGTATCATACCACCACCTTCTTCAGAGTTGTTAGCAAAGGATTATAAATGCTGGGTTAAATTCACTTAGAGTCATAGAGTCATAGAGATGTACAGCACGGAAACAGACCCTTCGGTCCAACCCGTCCATGCCGACCAGATATCCCAACCCAATCTAGTCCCACCTGCCAGCACCCGGCCCATATCCCTCCAAACCCTTCCTATTCATATACCCATCCAAATGCCTCTTAAATGTTGCAATTGTACCAGCCTCCACCACATCCTCTGGCAGCTCATTCCATACGTGTACCACCCTCTGCGTGAAAAAGTTGCCCCTTAGGTCTCTTTTATATCTTTCGCCTCTCGCCCTAAATCTATGCCCTCTAGTTCTGGACTCCCCCCACCCCAGGGAAAAGACTTTGCCTACTTACCATATCTATGCCCCTCATAATTTTGTAAACCTCTATAAGATCATCTCTCAGCCTCCGACACTCCAGGGAAAACAGCCCCAGCCTGTTCAGCCTCTCCCTGTAGCTCAAATCCTCCAACCCTGGCAACATCCTTGTAAATCTTTTCTGAACCCTTTCAAGTTTCACAACATCTTTCCGATAGGAAGGAGACCAGAATTGCACACAATATTCCAACAGTGGCCTAACCAATGTCCTGTACAGCCGCAACATGACCTCCCAACTCCTGTACTCAATACTCTGACCAATAAAGGAAAGCATACCAAACGCCTTCTTCACTATCCTATCTACCTAAGACTCCACTTTCAAGGAGCTATGAACCTGCACTCCAAGGGCTCTTTGTTCAGCAACACTCTCTAGGACCTTACCATTAAGTATATAAGTCCTGCTAAGATTTGCTTTCCCAAAACGCAGCACCTCGCATTTATCTGAATTAAACTCCATCTGCCACTTCTCAGCCCATTGGCCCATCTAATCAAGATCCTGTTGTAATCTGAGGTAACCCTCTTTGCTGTCCACTACACCTCCAATTTTGGTGTCATCTGCAAACTTACTAATTGTACCTCTTATTCTTGCATCCAAATAATTATGTAAATGACAAAAAGTAGAGGACCTAACACTGATCCTTGTGTCACTCCACTGGTCACAGGCCTCCAGTCTGAAAAACAACCCTCCACCACCACCCTCTGTTTTCTACCTTTGAGCCAGTTCTGTATCCAAATGGCTAGTCCTTCCTGTATTCCATGAGATCTAACCTTGCTAACTAGTCTCCCATGGGGAACCTTGTCCAACGCCTTACTGAAGTCCATATAGATCTCCCACCCTCAGCTTCCAACCTCATAGTTCGGGAACCCCGCACTGCCCGGTTCTACCTCCTTCCCAAGATCCACAAGCCTGACCACCCTGGCCGACCCATTGTCTCAGCATGCTCCTGCTCCACTGAACTCATCTCTACCTACCTCGACACTGTCCTATCCCCCCTAGTCCAGGAACTCCCCACATACGTTCGAGACACCACCCACGCCCACCACCTCCTCCAAGACTTCCGTTTCCCCGGCCCCCAACGCCTCATCTTCACCATGGATATCCAATCCCTCTACACCTCCATCCGCCATGACCAGGGCCGCCAAGCCCTCCGTTTATTCCTCTCCTGACATCCCCAACAGTACCCTTCCACCGACACTCTCATTCGTTTGGCCAAACTGGTCCTCACCCTTAACAATTTCTCCTTCGAATCCTCCCACTTCTTCCAGACCAAAGGGGTAGCCATGGGCACACGTATGGGCCCCAGCTATGCCTGTCT
Source organism: Chiloscyllium plagiosum (assembly GCF_037043375.1). Lineage (NCBI taxonomy): Eukaryota > Metazoa > Chordata > Chondrichthyes > Orectolobiformes > Hemiscylliidae > Chiloscyllium > Chiloscyllium plagiosum. Next base: position 68,410,009 of record NW_028270156.1, on the reverse strand, counting down.
CTTTGTTGGCTACGTAGAGCAGTCAATCTTCCGTAATTACACCGGCACCACTCCCCACCTCTTCCTCCGCTACATTGATGACTGCATTGGCGCCACCTCGTGCTCCCGCGAGGAGATTGAGCAATTCATCAACTTCACCAACACATTCCACCCTGACCTTAAATTTACCTGGACCATCTCTGACACCTCCCTCCCCTTCCTGGACCTCTCCATCTCCATTAGTGACGACCGACTTGACACTGACATTTTTTACAAACCCACCGACTCCCACAGCTACCTGGATTACACCTCTTCCCACCCTATCTCTTGCAAAAATGCCATCCCGTATTCCCAATTCCTCCGCCTCCGCCATATCTGCTCCCAGGAGGACCAGTTCCACCATAGAACACACCAGATGGCCTCCTTCTTTAGAGACCGCAATTTCCCTTCCCACGTGGTTAAGGATGCCCTCCAACGCATCTCGTCCACATCCCGCACCTCCGCCCTCAGACCCCACCCCTCCAACCGTAACAAGGACAGAATGCCCCTGGTGCTCACCTTCCACCCTACCAACCTTCACATAAACCAAATCATCCACCGACATTTCCGCCACCTCCAAACAGACCCCACCACCAGGGATATATTTCCCTCCCCACTCCTTTCCGCCTTCCGCAAAGACCGTTCCCTCCGTGACTACCTGGTCAGGTCCACGCCCCCCTACAACCCACCCCCCCCGTCCTGGCACCTTCCCCTGCCACCGCAGGAACTGTAAAACCTGCACTCACACCTCCTCCCTCACCTCTATCCAAGGCCCTAAAGGAGCCTTCCACATCCATCAAAGTTTTACCTGCACATCCACTAATATCATTTATTGCATCCGTTGCTCCCGATGCGGTCTCCTCTACATTGGGGAGACTGGGCGCCTCCTAGCAGAGCACATTAGGGAACATCTCCGGGACACCCGCACCAATCCACCACACCGCCCCGTGGCCCAACATTTCAACTCCCCCTCCCACTCTGCCGAGGACATGCAGGTCCTGGGCCTCCTTCACCGCTGCTCCCTCACCACCGGACGCCTGGAGGAAGAACGCCTCATCTTCCGCCTCGGAACACTTCAACCCCAGGGCATCAATGTGGATTTCAACAGTTTCCTCATTTCCCCTTCCCCCACCTCACCCTAGTTCCAAACTTCCAGCTCAGCACTGTCCCCATGACTTGTCCGGACTTGTCCGACCTGCCTATCTTCTTTTCCACCTATCCACTCCACCCTCTCCTCCCTGACCTATCACCTTCATCTCCTCCCCCACTCACCTATTGTACTCCATGCTACTCTCTCCCCACCCCCACCCTCCTCTAGCTTATCTCTCCACGCTTCAGGCTCTCTGCCTTTATTCCTGATGAAGGGCTTTTGCCCGAAACATTGATTTTGCTGCTCCTCTGATGCTGCCTGAACTGCTGTGCTCTTCCAGCACCACTAATCCAAAATTTGGTTTCCAGCATCTGCAGTCATTGTTTTTACCTGAAGTCCATACAGATCACATCTACTGCTCTGCCCTCATCAATCCTCTGTGTTACTTCCTCAAAAAACTCAATCAAGTTTGTGAGACATGATTTCCCACGCACAAAGCCATGTTGACTATCCCTAATCAGTCCTTGCCTTTCCAAATACATGTACATCCTGTCCCTCAGGATTCCCTCCAAAACCTTGCCCACCACCGAGGTCAGGCTCATTGGTCTATCGTTCCCTGGCTTGTCCTTACCACCCTTCTTAAACAGTGGCACCACATTAGCCAACCTCCAGTCTTCCGGCACCTCACCTGTGACTATCGATGATGTAAATATCTCAGCAAGAGGCCCAGCAATCACTTCTCTAGTTTCCCACAGAGTCACTTGTGGGCATCGCTGTCTGACCAGCATTTATTACCCAGCTTCTATTTGCCCATGAGAAGGAGGTGGTGAGCGGCCTTTTTTGAACCGCTGCAGTCCACCTGTTGTAGGTTGACCCACAATGCCCTTAGGGAGGGATTTCTAGGATTTTGACCCAGTGATATATTTCTTAATAATGATGGTGACTGGCTTGGAGTGGAACTTGCAGATGGTTCCCATATATCTTTAGTCCTTGTCTTTCTAAGTGAAAGTGGTCATGGGTTTGGAAGGTACTGTCCAAGCAAACTTGCTGAATTTCTGTAGTTTATCTTGTATCACTGCTGCTACTGATAATCCCAAATGGTAAAAGATCAATGGTAAGCCTATGAATGTTAATATGGGGTGTTGGAGGTAGGGTGGGGTGGTTCAGTGATGGTATTGCCATTGAATATCAAGGGGTGGTGGTTAGATTGTCTTTTATTGGTGATGGTCATTGCCTGGTATTATGTGGCCAGAATGTATCCTGCCACTTGTCAGCCCAAGCCTGGATATTGTCCAGATCTTGCTGCATTTGAACATGGACTGCTTCAGTATCTGAGGAGTTGTGAATGGTGCTGAACATTGTGCAATCTTTGGCAAACATCCTCACTTCTGACCTTATGACAGCGGGAAAGTCACTGATGAAGCAGCTGAAGATGGTTGTGCCTGGACACTACCCTGAGGGGTTCCTGCAGAGATGACCTGGAGCTGAGATGACTGATCTCCAACACCCACAGCCACCTTCCTTTGTGCCAGGTGTAACTCCAGCCAGCAGAGAGTTTGCCACCGATACCTACTAAGTCCAGTTCTGCTTGGGTTCAGTCAAATTAACATATTCCAGGAACAAATTACATAAAAATAAACTGCAATGAAATGTGTAACACACAAATAAATGGAAGCTAATTAAAGACCTTCACTTAGTGTAGAGGAACTTGGATGAGGGTTACAGGTTGGTCTATTTAAGGTGTTCAGTTGTTTAAAATGTTATGGAAAGGTGAATGGAGATTATGACGATCGCTTAACACAAAACATTGGGTGCACTCACCTGGAAATAGTCAGTAATGAATGGACCTAATTCGCTCTTCAGCAGTTGCCTGTGGAAACAAAGATTCAGTACACTGGAAGATGTGGTACACGTATGGTACAGTAATCACTAATTCAACACTTGCTGGTATATCTCAAGTGCACCATCAAATCTACTAGATCCGTCCCAACTCAAACCTGTTGTAAATGCTGACTGACAGTTAAACAAGAGCAATGACTATTAATTTTGTTACCTCTCGGATAAATCACAGTATGATTTTTTTCAAACATTAAGGAACTTATAGTGTGGTAGGAGAAAGTGAGGACTGCAGATGCTGGAGAGTCAGAGTTGAAAAATGTGGCACTGGAAAAGCACAGCAGGTCAGGCAGCATCTGAGGAGCAGGAGAATCGATGTTTTGGGCATAAGCCCTTCTTCGGAAATGTGGGTTGGTGGGGTGGGGTGGGGAAGGGGGCTGAGAGATAAATAGAGAGGTGGAGGTGGGGCTGGGGGGAAGGTAGCTGGGAAGGTGATAGGTAGATGCAGGTGGGTAGGTGATGGTGATAGGTTGGAGTGGAGTGTGGAGTGGATAGGTCGAAGGAAGATGGACAGGTCAAGGAGGCGGTGCCGATTGGAGGGTTCAACCTGGGCTAAGGTGGGGGGGAGGGGAGATGAGGAAACTGATGAAATCGACGTTGATGCCATGTGGTTGGAGGACCCCCAAGACGAAAGATGAGGCGCTCTTCCTCCAGTTGGCAGTGGAGGGGGGGAGGAGTGGAAGGGGGGGGGGGGGGGGGGGATGTTGAAGTGGTCAGCCACAGGGAAGTGGGGTTGCTGGGTGTGTGTCTCCCAGAGATGTTCCCTGAAACCCTCCACATCCTGTCTCCCCAATGTAGAGGACTCTACATCGAGAGCAACGGACACAGTAGGTGAGGTGGGTGGATCGTGCAGGAAGTTCTCTGCCGGATGTGGAAAGATCCTTTGATTCCCTGGACGGAGGCAAGGGGCAGGGTACAACCCAATGGCAGACCCTGAACCCATGATGTCAAAATGGCTGAATGCTGAATTCATTCAACCCGACCCTAAAGTATATTCAACATAAATACATAAGGACATCGGAAAAACAAAGATGTTACAGGCTGGAACCCAATATCTGTGGTAATGCACACACATAGCTGGTTTTGGTCTTTGCTAGCTGTTTCTCTGTGAGGTTTTGTGCTTCTGTATCATTTTACCCTCTGTCTGCCTATCCTTCGCTCTTTTCGTTTGGGTCAGAGGTGGGGAGAGCATGGTGGATATCCTGCAAGAGGTTTCGAGAAAAAAAATGCTACCTTTAGCAATTTGCTTCCCATTCACCATCCCATAATGCAAGCTTCAGCTATCCCTCCACTGCCACTGTTTCCCGACTTGTCCATCCTTTCACTAACTCAGCACCGCTCCTATCACCGGGCTCTGTGGGTTAGCTGTTAACTGGAAGGTTGGTCGCTCAAGACCAACCTGGGACGATGGCTTCCTTAATTTGGGGTGGTATGGTGGCTCAGTGGTTAGCATCGCTGCCTCACAGTGCCAGGGACCCGGGTTCAATTCCACCCTCGGACAACTGTCTGTGTGGAGTTTGCACATGCTTCCCGTGTCTGTGCGGGTTTGCTCCGGTTTCCTCCCACAATCCAAAGATGTGCAGGTCAGGTGGATTGGCCTTGCTAAATTGATCATAGTGACCAGGGAGGTGGATTAGCCATGGGAATTGCAGGGTTACAGGGATAGGGCAAGGGGGTGTTTGTGTGTGTGTGTGTGTGTGTGACGTCCTTAGGATTAGATTAGATTAGATTACTTACAGTGTGGAAACAGGCCCTTCGGCCCAACAAGTCCACACCGACCCGCCGAAGTGCAACCCACCCATACCCCTACATTTACCCCTTACCTAACACTACGGGCAATTTAGCATGGCCAATTCACCTAACCCGCACATCTTTGGACTGTGGGAGGAAACCGGAGCACCCGGAGGAAACCCATGCAGACACGGGGAGAACGTGCAAACTCCACACAGTCAGTCGCCTGAGGCTGGAATTGAACCCGGGTCTCTGGCGCTGTGAGGCAGCAGTGTTAACCACTGTGCCACCGTGCCGCCCGAGGATCAGTATGGACTCAATGGGCCAAATGGCCTGCTTCCATACTGTAACTATTCTATGATTCAGCTGCTTCATGGATATGTGGCCACGATCCAATATTTGGGTATAGCCCAGGCCTCATTATTCAGGCACAGGCTTCTTACTCTGTTCCTTACTTATTGTAGATGAATAAATATTGTAACATATTTATGTGGGTTAGTAAGTTTGCTGATGACATGAAGGTTGGTGGAGTGGTGGACTCTTGTCGGAGGGCTGTCGTAGGTTGCAATGGGACATTGACAGGATGTAGAACTGGGCTGATAAGTGGCAGATGGAGCTCAACCTGGGAAGGTGTGAAGTCATTAATTTTGGAAGGTCGAATTTGAATGTAGAACACAGGGTTAAAGGCAGGATTCTTGGCAGTGTGGAGGGACTGAAGGGTCTTGGGGTCCATGTTCCCAGATCCCTCAAAGTTTCCACCCAAGTTGATAGAGCTTTAAGAAGGCATATGGTGTGTTGGCTTTCATTAGCAGGGGGATTGAATTAAAGAGCCATGAGGTTTTGCTGCAGCTCTATAGAGCCCTGGTTAGACCTCATATGGAATATTACGTTCAGTTCTGGTCACCTCATTATAGAAAGGATGTGGAAGCTTTAGAGAGGGTGCAGAGGAGATTTACCAGGATGCTGCCTGGACTGGAGGGCATGTCTGATGAAGAAAAGTTGAGGGAGCTGGGCTTTTCTCACTGGAGCGAAGAAGGATGAGAGGTGACTTGATTGAGGTGTACAAGCTTATCACAGTGGCTCAGTGGTTAGCACTGCTGCCTCACAGCACCAGGGACCCAGGTTTGATTCCAGCCTCGGGTGACTATCTGTGTGGAGTTTGCACATTCTCACTGTGTCTACGTGGGTTTCCTCCGGGTGCTCCAGTTTCCTCCCACAGTCCAAAGATGTGCAGGTTAGGTGAATTGGCCAAGCTAAACAAATTGCCCATAGTGTTCAGGGATATGTAGGTTAGGTGCATTAGTCAGGGGTAGATATTGGATAATAGGGTAGAGGAATGGGTCTGGGTGGGTTACTCTTCGGAGGGTGGGTGTGGACTTGTTGGGCCGAAGGGCCTGTTTCCACACCTGTAGGGAATCTAATATAATATAATAATAGAGTGAATGGTCAGGGATTATTTTTCCCAAGGCAGAAATGTCTATCATGAAGGGGCATAATTTTAAGGTTATTGGCGGAAAGTCTCAGGGAGATGTCAGAGTTTGGGTCTTTACACAGAGAGTGGGGAGTGCGTGGAATGCACTGGAATGCACTGCCAGCAGTGGTAGTAGAGTCAGATACATTAGGGACATTTAAGTGACTCTTGAATAGGCACATAGATGATAATAAAAGATAGGATAGGGAGGTTAGTTTGACCTTAAAGGAGGATAAAAGGCCGGTACAGCATTGAGGGCCAAAGAGCCTGTACTGTTCTATGTTCTATATGAACAGAGAAATTAGGAGCAGTGGTAAGCCATTCAGCCCCTCAAGCCTGCTCCCCCATTCAACAAGATCGTGGGGGATCTGGCCCAGGCTGATTTACTCCGAAGGAGAAAGAACTGTGTTTAGTAAATAAAACAGCTAAAGTCAACAAAGAGGGGAGAGGTAACAGAGCCAACGACGAGTGCACAAAAATGCAGAGAATCATGTCAATCTAGCTGGGGAAAATATAATGGACATCAAACAAAAGTGATAAAAATAGCTGTAAAAATGACTTGGAAGGGTTATCAAGATGAATACAAAACTAATTTATGAATATGTTAGAGAGAAAAATAGAGTAATGTGGGATCCTTTGAAAAAAATAGATATGGGTAGCATTGCAAATGAACAAAAGTAATTGGCAGATTTGTTGCACAATTGTTACAAGTGAGGAAGAGGGTAATATATCTGACATCCTGGGAAATCGGTAATGAAGCAAGAACTGGAACATATTGAACTTTGTGTAAGCAAGAATATACCGTTAGGAACAATAGCATCAGTAAAAGACTGAGAACCTCTTATCCTGAGAGTTCAATTAAGCTTGTAGCTGAAGCTAAGATATTGCAAATTCTTTGGTCGTAAATCATCAGGAGTTCAGTAACTGGCTCTTTAGATTGAAGAATTGCAAATGCACCATCATTATTCAGAACAGCAAGAGAGAGAAACCAGGCCATTATAGACTAATATCTGCTCTGGGAAAATTATCGGGATCCGTAATTAAGGACAAAGGTGATTGAATCGTTACAGGACAGTTGAGCTGATTAGTGAGTTAAACAATATGGATTTGTAAAGTGTAGGTCATATCTAACAAAACTAAATGAATCTCTTTGAGGAAATAATTAAGTAATGGATAGGGGCTTCCAGAAGGCATTCGATAAGGTACCACATTATGGAGCCACAATGAATCCTCCTGGAATTGAAGGAAAATCATGACCTGGTTAAGAGATTGAGAAGTCAGAGTGGAGATAATTTATATGGACACAAGAATAGATTAGATTCTCTACAGTGTGAAAACAGGCCCTTCAGCCCAACCAGTCCACACTGACCCTCCAAAGAGTAACACACCCAGACCCATTTTCCTTTTGACTAATGCACCTAACACTATGGGCAACTTAGCCCGGCCAATCCACCCTGACCTGTACATCTTTGGACTGTGGGAGGAAACCGGAGCACCCGGAGGAAACCCATGCAGACACGGGCAGAATGTGCAAACTCCACACAGACAGTCGCCTGAGGCTGGAATCGAACCTAGGACCCTGGTGCTGTGAGGCAGCAGTGCTAACCACTGAGCCACCAAGGAAGTAACTATCGGTATTCCCCCAATGATCTGTTTTATTAATTATTAATTCATTAATAATTAATAAAACTGATCGTTGGATCGAACTACCACGATTATTGATCTGCGGTCCTGAGCCCTTCTTACATCTCCAAGCTTTCCTTATGTCAAAAATACTCAGATCGGTTGTTTTGGTTTTTGTCCCAGGATGGATGACCTCATCTTACCTGCATCTATCCATCTGCAACAGTTTTGCCCACTCGTTTCATTCATTAACGTCTCTCTCTAAATTTCCCCACACGGCTTACGGCCAACTTTGTGTCGTCCTCAAACTTGGATGCATGGCTTTCGTTGTTAAAGTCATTAATAAATTGACAATTAATTAATCAATTAATTGAGGACGACACAAAGATTGCCGTAAGCCGTGTGGGGAAATTTAGAGAGAGACGTTAATGAATGAAACGAGTGGGCAAAACTGTTGCAGATGGATAGATGCAGGTAAGATGAGGTCATCCATCCTGGGACAAAAACCAAACAACCGATCTGAGTATTTTTGACATAAGAAAAGCTTGGAGATGCAAGAAGATTAGGGGCCCAGAACCACAGATCAATAATCGTGGTAGTTTGCTCCAATAACTAAATCAAATAGCGAGTAAAATGTTATAAACAGCTGGCTGGAAAACAAATGAAAGGAGATTTCATTACAACCAAAGAAAGCCCTGCTTAGACCACATCGGGGTCACTGTACAATTCCTGCGCATCACAGCTGAGAAAGGATATATTGGTTGTGGAAACACTGCATTGCAGCTTCAGCAGAAAATGAGTGAACCCCAGAGATTGGTTTACGAGGAGAGAGTCTACAAACTATGCTCATACCGCCTGGAATGTATAAGCATAAAGCGCAGACTTTTGAAAGTAATTGATAGGGTAGAGGGAACATTTCTCTTTGTGGGGAGTCAAGGTACGTGGTTCTAAGCTTAAAATCAGAAACAGATCATTAAGAAGAGAGCTGTACAGAGTGTTAGTGAGACTGGCTCTGGAGTACTCCGCAGAGTTTTGGTGCCCAAATTTTAAGGAAAATTATACAGGCACTGGAGGCAGTTCAGTGGAGAGATTCACGAGGCGGATTCCTGGAGTGAAGTGATTGATGTATCAAGATCAGTTAAACAGATTGGGCCTGAGGGTTGGGAAGAATTTTACAAGATTCCGAGGAGGATTGACAGAGTGGATGGTGAGAAAATGTTCCACTTGTGGAGGGGGATCGAAAACTAGAGGGACGTGGTTACAGAATAAGGGGACAAACGTTTAGAACTGAGACGTGGAGAAATTTCTTCTCTCATTCCACCGTCAGGAATCCTCTTGTTGTGGAGGTTAGATCACTGAAACTATGTGGGGAGGAGATCTGGATAGATTTTTGAAGTGTATTGAGTTGATGGCTATGAGGAGTTGGCGCAAAACAGGAGTTATTGAATGGCAATGCAGGCCTGAGGGCTGATTCCTGCTCCTATTTCTTGCGCTGTGAGAACAGTTCCTTCGTGCAAAATGGGATAGATGCATAGGCCTCCCTCCTATCAAAAGCAGTAGATATGAACTCAATTAAACATTTTAAATCTGAGATCAATTGATTTTTGTTAACCAAGGGATAGAGAAAGTGAGGACTACAAATGCTGGAGATCAGAATCGAAGAGTGTGGCGTTGGAAAAGCACAGCAGGTCGAGGAGCAGGAGAATGGACATTTCGGGCATAAGTGCTTCATGAGGAAAAAGGCTTGTAGGCCAAGGGGGCGGGGAGATAAATGGGAGGGGGGGTGGGGCTACGGGAAGGTGTCTGGGAATGTGATAGGTAGATAAAGATGATAGGTCAGAGAGGAGGGTGGAGTGGATAGGTGGGAAGGAAGATGGACAGGTAGGACAGGTCAAGGAGGTGGAGCCAGGTTGGAAGGTTGGGACTGGGATAAGGGGGGGGGGGGAAGGGGAAATTAGGAAACTGTTGAAATCCACATTGATCCTGTGTGGTTGGAGGGTCCCAGGACCAGAAGATGAGGCGTTCCTCCTCCAGGCGTTGGGTGGTTAGGGTTTAGCGATGGAGGAGGCCCAGGACCTGCATGTCCTTGGAGAAGTAGGAGGGGGAGTTAAAGTGTTCAGCTACAGGGCAGTAGGATTGATTGGTGTGGGTGTCCCAGAGATGTTCTCCGAAACGATCCGCAAGTTGGCAACCTGTCTCCTCAATGTAGAGGCGACCACATCGGGTGCAACGGACACAGCAGATGACTTGTGAGGAAGTACAGGAAAACGTATGTCAGATGTGGAAGGGTCCTTTGGGACCTTGGATGGAGGTGCTGGGGAAGTTGTGGGTGCAGGCTTTGCACTTCTTGCGGTGGCAGGGGAAGGTGCCAGGAGGAGAGGGTGGGTTGGTGGGGGCTGTGGACCTGACACGGGAGTCGCAGAGGGAATAGTCTCTCCGAAACGCAGATAGAGGTGGGGAGGGAAATATATCTTTGGCGGTGGGGTCAGTTTGTAGGTGGTGGAAATGGCGGAGGATGATTTGATGTATCCGAAGGTTAGTGGGGTGGAAGGTGAGGACCAGGGGGGTTCTGCCCTTGTTGCAATTGGAGCGGTGGGGTTCAAGAGTAGAGGTTGCAGGATGTGGAGGAGATGCACTTGAAGGCATCGTTGACCACGTGGGAAGGGAAATTGCAGTCTTTAAAGAAGGAGGTCATGTGGGATGTTCGTGTGGTGCTCCCATCTGGGAACAGACGTGGTGAAGGCGGAGGAATTGGGAATAAAGAATAGCATTTGTACAGGAGGCAGGGTGGGAGTAGGTATATTCCAGGTAGCTGTGGGAGTCGGTGGGTTTGTAGTGGATGTCTGTGTTGAGTTGGTCCCTGAAAATGGAGATGGATAGGTCCAGGAAGGGAAGGGAAGTGTCTGAGATGGCCCAGGTGTACTTAAGGTCAGGGTGCAAGGAGTGCGTGAAGTTGATGAACTGTTCAACCTCCTTGTGGGAGCACGAGGTGGTGCCAATATAGTCAACGATGTAACAAATTAAGAGGTGGGGAATGACGCCGGTGTAGCTGCGGAAAATGGACTGTTCCATGTACCTGAAGAAGGGCTTATGCCCGAAACGTCAATTCTCCTGCTCCTTGGATGCTGCCTGGCCTGCTGTGTTTTTCCAGCACCACATTTTTCAACTCTGGTCTCCACCATCTGCAGTCCTCACTTTCTCCTGTTCCATGTACCTGACAAAGAGGCAAGCATAGCTAGGGCCCATGCGGGTGCCCATGACTACCCCTTTGGTCTGGAGGGGTTGCGATGACGCTATGGCTTTAAGAGGTTATTTTGTTCTGTTTTTTTTATTTGAAGAGAGGTTGTAACACAGAGACACCAAGCAGTCTACCAAAACCACTAGAGTAAACAGCCTGGGAGGCCCAGAGGTTTTTAAACAGGTAGAAACAATAAAAGCCGCCTGGATGGCTTTGGCCAGCTCTTTAGGCTTATCTTTTAACAATTGCTGTTGTGGGCTTGAAGACATAGAAGCGATCTTTTCCATGTCCTGGGTACAGCTCGACACTGGGCTGTCTCTCTGCCATTGGGTTACCTGGGAAACAAATCTATTTTTCTGATTTTTCCTTTTCGCCACGGGGGAGATTGATGGGATAGTTCTATATTGGAGGAGTTAATTAGTAGTAGGTACTGTATCTATTATTCAATAAGAGTTAAGTCATTTCTAAATTACTCTTTCTTTTGTTTGTATTTTGACTATAGTGTTTGAGCAAACTGTGGGTTTGCGTAACGTTGTGAAGATTGAGCAGCCACATTGCATCTGGAACAAAGCACTTCGCACTTGCCTTTAATATAAGAACAAGGCCACCTTCTTAATTTATTTTGAGGGGGTCTGGTCTGGTCTAGTCCACAACAGGGTGTACGAGGTGGATGGATGGATGGAGGTAAGGCATGGATCAGCCTTGGATTGTAAAGCAGACTCAAAAGCAGCTGACTGACCTCCTCTATCCTTGTTCCTCTATCCTTCCCAATCTGTGAGGTTGTTTAGGATCTGTCGAGTAACAATCCATCCCTTCCCCTCAGTGTCTTCAGTGAGAGGATTCTTGGAGAGTACCACTCCTTTCTTCCATGGATAAAAGCTCAACATTCAAAGGTGACACAATTGAATGGGAAATAGTGATTAAATGTAGGAAGAGGAGGAGGAATGCCAGTGGGGAGAAGGAAAACATCAGGCAATGCGATGGGAACAGTTTCCAAGATGGAAATGGTTACTGGCACAGAGCACAGTCTGGAATTCTGCTTTGCCGGAGCTATGGCAGCCAATTTTCCTGAGAAACACCCATTCTTTGGTGGTGGAGGGAGTTGGCCCTGGATTTCCGGGGGTGCAACAAAGGCGGGAGAAAAACTCAGGTCAGCCTTCATTTCCTTGAGTCACATCTATCGTCCGTCAAGATAATGGCAGCATCGGTTCCCCAATGCTGTTGCTTGCACCACTTCTCGGAGGAGTGATCACATGTCGATCGCTTGTGTAACATTGTTAGCTCAACTGACTGTCTCAGTTGTCTGCTATTCCCACAACAAATACAAGATAGTTCTGCCATAAAGTGCAATTTTCAACACTCAGGTAATGGAGGACAGGTAATGGCAGAGGGGGGAATGTGTGGTCATTTGGCGGAACAGTTAAGATTTCATTTAATGCCACTTCATGGACTGACAGTCTCCCTGCATGGTGCTGACATAGGATGGGGTTTGGAGGGGGTGGGGGAGGGCTGGTCAGGAGAGAGATATGGACCAGGCCGTGGATCGAGAAATGGGAAGCAGGGACAACAACTAGCAGCTGAGATATGTGGGTTTTATAGAGTCACAGAGTCATAGAGATGTACAGCACAGAAACAGACCCTTCGGTCCAACCCGTCCATGCCGACCAGATATCCCAACTCAATCTAGTCCCACCTGCCAGCACTCGGCCCATATCCCTCCAAACCCTTCCTATTCATATACCCATCCAAATGCCTCTTAAATGTTGCAATTGTACCAGCCTCCACCACTTCCTCTGGCACCTCATTCTATACACGTACGACCCTCTGTGTGAAAAAGTTGCCCCTTATATCTTTCCCCTCTCACCCTAAACCTATGCCCTCTAGTTCTGGACTCCCCGACCCCAGGGAAAAGACCTTATCTATTTCCCTATCCATGCCCCTCATAATTTTATAAACCTCTATAGGGTCACCCCTCATCCTCCGACATTCCAGGGAAAACAGCCCCAGCCCATTCAACCTATAGCTTGAAACCTCCAACCCTGGCAACATCCTTGTAAATCTTTTCTGAACCTTTTCAAGTTTCACAACATCTTTGCGATAGGAAGGAGTCCAGAATTGCACGCAATATTCCAACAGTGGCCTAACCAATGTCCTGTACAGCCGCAACATGACCTCCCAACTCCTGTACTCAATACTCTGACCAATAAAGGAAAGCATACCAAACACCGTCTTCACTATCCTATCTACCTGCGACTCCACTTTCAAGGAGCTATGAACCTGCACTCCAAGGTCTCTTTGTTCAGCAACACTCTCTAGGACCTTACCATTAAGTGTATATGTCCTGCTAAGATTTGCTTTCCCAAAATGCAGCACCTCGCATTTATCTGAATTAAACTCCATCTGCCACTTCTCAGCCCATTGGCCCATCTGGTCCAGATCCTCATTTCTTCTCATTTCTGTCCATACTCCATCTCCTTAAACGGTGATGTCTGGTTCTGGACTCCCCGGTTATCGGGAACATCCTTCCTGTGTTGGCCCTGTCTAGTCTTGTTCACAGTTTTCGTTTTCGATGAAACTCCCCTCATTTTTCTAATCCCCAGTGAATACAGTCCAAACTGATTCAGTCTCTCTCCATGCATCAGTCCTGCTATCCCAGGAATCAGTCTGGTAAACCATTGCCAAACATTATACCTCAGATAAAGACAGCAAAACTGCAAGTAGTATTCCAGGTGTGGTCTCACCAAGGTCCTGGACAGTTGCAGCAAGACAGCCCTGTCCTGTATGTGAATCCTATCACCAAGAAAGCTAACTTACCATTTACCTTCTTCACTGCCTGCCCCACCTGAATGCACACTTTCAGCTGCTGATCCGAAGCAACACCCAGGTCTCATTGCATCTTCCCCTTTCCCAATGTATCACCAACCAGATAATAATTTACCTTCCAGCATATGCAATCAAAGTGGATAAACTCATATTTATACCGTGCCTGGCATGCACCTGGCCATTCTCTCAACATCTCCAAATCACATTGGAGCAAATAAACAAGGAATTGCGGATGCTGGAAATCAGAAACAAATATCAGAAACTGCTAGAAAAACTCAGCAGGTCTGACAGCACCTGTGGAGAGAGAAAACAGGGCTAACATTTCAGGTCGAGGGACCCTCCTTCAGAACTGAAGCATCTCTGCACCCTCCGCACAGTTCACCCACCCATCCAGCTTTGAGTTTCTGCAAATTCGTTTCATATTACATTTAGTTCCCTCACCTTAGTCATAATTGGGGGTCCCAGCACTGATGCCCGCTGCTTGCCTGCCATACCCCACTAGTAACTGCTTGCCTCTCAGAAAAAGACCCCTTTAGTCCTCCTCTTTGTTTCCTGTCTGCCCATCTGCTCTCTAATCATGTCAGTATGGTACACCCAATCCCACACATTTTAATTTCCTAACTAACCTTTTATGTGGGACATTAGTGAAAATCCAAGTGAACCACATCCACTGGCTCACCCTTATCGACTCTACTAGTTCCAACCCTGAAAACCCTCGGTACAATTTGCCAAGCATGAGTCCCCCTTTTCGTAAACCACTCCACCTCTGTCAGACTGTGTTCAATACTTTGAACTATTTTGGCCAAATTTAATTCACTGAAAATCCTGAATAATTTTAAACACCTACTATTTTTTGCTCAGAAGCAAACTAGCCCAGTTTCTGCACATGACTGAATGCATTTTCAGGCACTTTATTGATGCAAACCTCTTCTGCACTGCATCTTTGTTGACTGGATTATTAGGCTGTCCAGTGGGCCAAGGCCTAATGGCTGCCAGCTAGACCTAGGTATCATTTATCGCCCCACATCTTGGCCTGACCCTGTCGGTGAGTAAGCTTCACCTGCAGGTGTGATGGGGGCCCTGACAACCAGTCTCATATCCCAAGGTTCACCTGAACAGGTAATGCCCCCATGTGTGATGTGCTGTTCCCATCTAGGACTGAGGCAGGCAGCAGTCAAGAACGCTTGATTCACTGTACCTCCTGGTTCATGGCCAACCTTTCTGCCTATCGAGGTGGGATTTTCATGCCTCAGTCGGGTGTAGGAACAGAGACTGGGTGTTAAATCGTGGATGGGACACAATTCTGTGATTCCCACCCTCATAGTGTAGGATTTTCATGGCCTGGGTATAAAGGTGCACCTGGCAAAGCCAGCACCTGACAATCCCAACTTTGCTGACTTCGTTGTGTGACTGGGTAGTTCGGACCCCTCTGTCGTGGCATAGGGCCAGTTGATCAAACTGCTTTAAGAAGACCCCAACCCATCGGATTCTTGTGAGCTGGTGAGGGACAGGATGGAATCGGGTCCACCCCCTCAGGTAGGACCAAAGCAACCATGAAGACAGGTGGATAGCCAGGCCAGGCCATAGGCCCACCACCCCTAAATGTCCCCGCTCTTCTACCTTTCCCCTTCTCTGCCAACAGCACGAAAAGCATCAGTATCTACCCCTCTCCCAGTTCTGAAGGAGGGCAACTGGACTCGTAGCATTAACTCTGTTTCACTGTCCTCAAGATGTTGCCGGACCTGTTGAGTTTCTCCAGCACTCTGTTTTCATTTCAGATTTCCAGCATCTGCAGTATTTTGCTTACATCTCAATCCTGAGTTGAGTTTTATTCCTTCATGGCAATTTACTCCAGACCATAAGACCATGTCAGTACAACTGTAGACCTTCAGTGATATAAAAATATCTTACGTTCTATTCCTGAAAACCAAAGCTACCTCAATTCTTCAATATAGTCTTCAATTTCTCCAATAACTCTGACCATTCTAGGTCCAGTTCCTTTGAAAGCAACATTGTTAATGGGCCACATTGTACTGTGGTTTTTTTTGGCATCTGTATCACACTGGAGCTGAGGCCATGCCTTATATGTACCTACATGGTTGATCTTGACAACCCCTCTGACATCGGCCTAGCACATCAGTCTTCAGCCTAGCAAGCCAGTTCTCTCAAACTGTTCCAGTGAATAACAAAATGGCAGATTGCAAGGAAGAGCTCCAATGAACATCGCTGTAGCTCTACATACACAGAAGGTGGACAATCTCAGGTTCCTTTGCCCATCGTAGTCGTAGGATTTGACTCCCCTTCCAACTAGGCTTTCTGATCGATGAGAAACCCTTAGACACAGTGCTGCAGATGCAAGCCAACCCTCAGCCCACATGCAGAGAGGTTCCATTCAGATAATGGCTCCAGCACAAAGGATTCAGCATAGTCTGATTTGCTATCGCCCGTCAATGGGGGCAAAGAAATGACACGACCTGCCATTGGCTACTGCAGTCACGAGGCTGACCACTCAGTTCAAAGTTAAAAATCACACAACACCAGATTATAGTCCAACAGGTTTATATGGATGCACTACCTTTCGGAGCACCGCTCCTTCATCGGGTAGTTGTAGTTACCACCTGATGAAGGAGCAGCGCTCGGAAAGCTAGTGCTTCCAAATAAACCTGTTGGACTATAACCTGGTGTTGTGTGATTTTTAGCTTTGTCCACCCCAGTCCAACACCGGCTCCTCCATGTCACTCAGTACAAGAGTACTAGAACCTGACCAATGTTACCACAATGAGGAGGGGACGGATAATTCAAACATTTTCCCATTGGTGTTGTTACCATGTCAGGTTGAAACAGCATAATCATTGTGAACTGATCGTGTTGTCTGGTCTGGATTCTCCATGGAAATGTACAGCATTGGTTAACTGGTCATCCCTGGCTGCATCATGTGTGAAATACTCACAGGGTTAACTCTCCGACATCCCGAGCATCAGGAAAAAGGTCTAATGTGGCTGTCTGATGTTCAATATGAATCACTAGAGAAGGTGGGTTGGGGGTTGAAATCAAAGCAACTTTGCTGGTGATGGGTTCGGACAGGTCAGTCTGACTCCTACCAGTTGGAGGATTGTATCGGCCACATCTGAGGCCTACTGGGGGTGAGAGGGCTCAGATTACCTCAGGGCAGCAACCAGATCCAGAGAGATTTAATCTGAATTAAGACAGGGTCGGGGCTAGAACATGAGGTTTTGTTTGCGGTCTTTCAGTAGAAGTTTTGATTTCTAATGCATCGCAATGACTTTCTGTGTTTGTTGGCGGGTGTTGAGATTAGATTGTGGACGGATTGAAATCAGACAGACTGACCAAGGTATTGTGTCATCTGGACCAGCTTGCAGGTTTTGTCCTGCTGCATTCAGAAGTTTACTTTAACAATTAAGTTTCTGCTTAAACCAAACCTTGTGTCTGTCTGTCTGATTTTGTTCTTTACAAGATTCTAAAGTCCAAGAACAATTCAGACATAGGAACAAAGGAATTAGGAGCAAATCAGCCCTTCTAGATCACTCCACCATTTAACATGATCATGGCTGATCATATCCTGGCCTCAACTCCACTCTCCTGCCTGCTCCCCATAGTTTCATCAGAAACATATCTATTTCTTTCTTTAATCCACCTCCACTACAGTCTGGGTCAGTGAATCCCACGGATTCACAACCCTCTGAGAGAAATAGTTTCCCCTCATCTCTGTTTTGATCCTACCTCCTCTCACTCTATATCCGTGCTCTCTTGTCTGAGACTGTTTCGCAAGGGGGAGTGATTGTTCAACACCTGCCTTCTCAATCCCTTTAGTATTTTATATGACTCTGCCAGACACACCCCCCCCCACCTCCCCCAACCCGAACTCCAGCCAGTACAAACCCTAGATATTCAACTGCATTTCATGCAACTGCCCTTTCATTCCTGGAACCAATCTGGTGAACTTCCTCTGACCTGCCTCCAGTGCCACCACCTCAAGTAAGGAGACCAAAGCCAGACACAGATACTTCAGGTGTAGTCCCACCAACACCTCGTATAATTACAGTAAACGCTACTTTCATAATTCAGTGCTTTTGCAATAAATGCCAGGATTCCATTTGCCCTTCTTATTATATGATGCAATGGGAACATCTTAGAGAATAACCCTGAGAGATGGTGGTCACTGTCTTGCCCTCCTTAGTAATACTTTTTTTCACTTTTGAATGACTGATTAGGCCACTTTGGAGGGCAGTTAACAATAAATTGTATCAATCAGAGACTGGAATCACACACAGACCAGTTTGGCTACAGACTGATCTTCTTCTGAAGGGGGTGTGAAAGCAGTTCGACATGCATTGTTAAGTATTAATCAATTCACCTCCTTCAACCTTATCTGGGATTTTTACCTTATGTTTTCATTCAGAGAGAACAGCTCATTGTCTTGCAAGCTTCCTCCCTGGAACACGCGGATCACTGCCTTGTGGACGCTGAGGGGGAAAACAATGAAAATCCAAAAATGAGACACGTTTCATGATAAAAAAAAACAAAAATCAATGAACTGACAAAGTGATAAAGTTGCAGCAGGTGGCCTCAGCTTCTGCAACAGCCTGTGTTACAGGCCAGTTGAAGTTGCTGCTGGCAACTTGTTGCAAAAATGACATTAAATGCCTCCACTTTAACTCTCAGTTAAACAGGCATCCAGTTAAGCTGTTCAGTGCAGTGGCATTTGCTTTGCAATATAATGCAATAAAAACAAAAATAAGCATACAATCCAGTCTGTATGTAAGTCTGAGACATTAACGTGCACAGTGTTGGTACTAAATTTCAAGACATCTGTCTCAACAGGACCCCCAATCTTTGTAGCTCATATATTATATGAGCTAACTTATAAGGGAAGCAGTCATATCATGTTATACTGGCTGTGGTGTTTTACCCTATGGAAATGTGTCATCATCGTGAACTTTTATAAATATCCTTCTTTTTCCTGGGCAACTCGTCCATGAAGGGTTCTCCTTCTCAACTCTCCCCTTGTCTGAGGCATGGTGACCCTCAGGTTAAACCACCACCAGTCGTCCCTCTCTGATGAGAGAGAGCAGTCTCCCATGGTCCTCTGGGAGTAGGGCAACTTTGCATTTATTGAAAAGACCACTGATGTAGTGTGCCCACTATTTGCTTGTTATGTCTGCCTCCCCAAACAAACACGCTGGGTTTGAGTGGCGTTTGTCAATGTTCCTGTGATTCCTGCCACCAACCTCAGCATTGGAAACTGGGACATTGTTGAGATCGCTTCCGGAAATTTCAGAGAGGCGGGTCGGATGTAAAGGGGGAGAAAAGGGGAGGGGAGCTTAAGAAAGGGGCACAGAGACAGTACAGGCAAAATACATGCAATTGGATGAGGGAGAAGCACAATAGCTGACCCAAGCATCCTTTACGACAGGTATATTTTCCTGCTAATGACCAAGTCAATACTGTTAAAAATATTACTTACTATTTAGAAACATTACTTGCAGGATTTAGGCAACACTGATATTTATATACCCGCCTCTTGTCACTCTTTTTCAATTCCAACCAATGGAAATGCCACATCACAAGGCAGTTAAGAATCAACCATATCCGTGCAGGACTGGAGTCACGTGTAAGTCAACTGGGTGGGTGATCCCTTCTATTGGAGCATACAGTTACACCCCTGAGACGTGTGTGTGCCAGGAGTGCAGGGTTGTGGACAAAGAATATCACGCCTGGATTTCTCATAGAAGTTACAACAGAGAAGGCCATTCAGCCCCAGAGTGTCCAATGCTGGTCATCAATACCGTTAGCGCTGGGTTCTTTCAGTTCTTGGGACTGCCTGTCGGGGGGAACAGACTGAACAATGGCATGCAAACTGAAGAATTGACCGTGGAGACCCTGGCAGGGGACAGACAGAGAAGAGTTTGCAGCTCTCCTGTAATAACAGCCCACAATCCAGTGGTCACACAAACAGCAGTACTCACCTCCTCCCAATTCACCCTCTCACGTGTAAGAATAACGTAATTTACAGGATTCCAGGCACGAAACACAATGTAGGACAAACAGGCAGACATCCATGAACACCAACTAGCCACTAAACGCCACGACCAACTGTCCCTAGTAACCTTACACACAGATGGCAAAGGACCACAAATTCGACTGGGGCAACACAATGATTGTAGGACAAGCCGAAGAGAAGACAGCCAGAGAATTTCTAGAAGCATGACACTCAACACCAACTCCATCAATAAACACATTGGCCTAGATCCACATACGGCCGGCCTAGATCCACATACCGGCCTAGATCCACATACCGGCCAAGATCCACATACTGGCCTAGATCCACATACCAGCCTAGATCCACATACCGGCCAAGATCCACATACTGGCCTAGATCCACATACCGGCCTAGATCCTCATACCGGCCTAGATCCACATACTGGCCTAGATCCACATACCGGCCAAGATCCACATACCGGCCAAGATCCACATACCGGCCAAGATCCACATACCGGCCTAGATCCACATACTGGCCTAGATCCACATACCAGCCTAGATCCACATACCGGCCAAGATCCACATACTGGCCTAGATCCACATACTGGCCTAGATCCACATACTGGCCTAGATCCTCATACCGGCCTAGATCCACATACCGGCCTAGATCCACATATCGGCCTAGATCCACATACCGGCCAAGATCCACATACCGGCCAAGATCCACATACCGGCCTAGATCCTCATACCGGCCTAGATCCACATACCGGCCTAGATCCACATACCGGCCAAGATCCACATACCCGCCAAGATCCACATACCGGCCTAGATCCTCATACCGGCCTAGATCCACATACTGGCCTAGATCCACATACCGGCCAAGATCCACATACTGGCTTAGATCCACATACTGGCCTAGATCCACATACCGGCCTAGATCCACATACCGGCCTAGATCCACATACCGGCCTAGATCCACATACCGGCCTAGATCCACATACCGGCCTAGATCCACATACCAGCCTAGATCCTCATACCGGCCTAGATCCACATACCGGCCTAGATCCACATACCGGCCTAGATCCACATACCGGCCTAGATCCACATACCGGCCATTACAATGAACAACCGGAATCAGCAGGAACAGAACCAAATACATTCCAGAGGACACAGTACAGCAGCACTTCACAGGAGGCTCCACAGGACTGAAGCTGTCACCCAGACAGGGGACAAAACGTCATCAAATCAACTTCCCAGCTCGGCGAACATACCCACAGCAAAGGGGTCTCGTGCTTGGCCATGTCACCCATGGCCCATGATGCCGCACAAGAGGGACTGTAAGATTGAACACTTTCTTCCTTCTTCTGCCTTTATATTCGACACTTTGCTTTATTCTTCTGTGTTCTAAGATGGTGCCCGGAGAGTAGCGACACCGTACAACATCGGCACTGTATTTTGTGACAAAATACACATGGCAATAAGTAAAGCAAATGAAAATTTCGAATGGAACCTCATCAAAAAAAAACTTTCCTCAGGCAAAACATGGCGACAGGCCGAAGGAAAGGTCTGGAGCAGAGAAGAAGGAAGATAATTCTCCATCTGAAGTAATTTTAAAATTCTGCCGTGAAACATGCTAACCCATGGTGACATAGAGTGGTAGAATGTGGATTCTAAGCCACATGAGGATCTCCTGGTTATCAAGAATAGTGTAGCAGAGAAAGGGGAAACTGAAAGATGCACTTATTGAAGCGGCCTAGTATAGCCGTTGTATACTGACTTGTTGCTCATTGTCATTAGCCTGAAAAAGACCAGGGGAGTGATGTTGGGATGTAGGAAATTCAGAGCTGGTGAGCACAAAAATAGTAGAGGAGGAGAAGCCAGAAGTAAGCAGTACTGACGATTAAAATCTATTTTAATAAAGCCCGTTCCCAAAGCACACAAGGAACTTTACCTAGCTGCATTGTGCCTGATCTGGGAGTGTTTCATGTGGCTGTGCAGATTAGATTAGATTAGATTCCCTACTGTGTGGAAACAGGCCCTTTGGCCCAACCAGTCCACACCAACCCTCCGAAGAGTAACTCACCCAGAACCATTTCCCTCTGGCCGATGTACCTAACACTACGGGCAATTTAGCATGGCCAATTCACCTGACCTGCACATCTTTGGACTATGGGAGGAAACCGGAGCACCCAGAGGAAACCCACGCGGACACGGGGAGAATGTGCAAGCTCCACACAGACAGTCACCCAAGGCTGGGATCGAACCTGGGACCCAAGTGCTATGAGGCAGCAGTGCTAACCACTGAGCCACCTTGTCACCCTACCATTACTCTGCATTAAACCCATGTTATAAACACATTTGGGAATTTTATATGAGGTAATGTTGCGAGACCTGTGCCTAATGTGAATGGGAGGGTCAGTGAGCTCTTCACAATGGGGAGAGCTTGCCTTGGATGGTCAAACTCTCACCTGTTGAGTTAGAAGGCTGTGAGTTCAAGCCACGCCTTGAAAACTTGACCACAATCTCAGCTGACTAAGTACAGCTTTGAGGCAGCACAACATTGTCAGGCAGCATCCGTCTGTTGTGTTTTGACATTAATAAGGTTGCATTGCCAACTGTGAAGAATGGTCTGGTGTCTTAGCCAACCTTCCTCTTTCAACCTTGAGAGTTGAATTAGTTATGGATTAGTTGTGTTTAATTGTTTGTGCGAGGGCACTGACTGGGCTTTCACCTGAGGCCTACTCCATGGGCACAGCTTGGGCTGAGCTTGTCGTAATGTGCAACTCTGTGAATAAATATAAAAAAGTGTGCAAAGACTGGCACCAGAGCTAGCCTTCATCAACTGGTAAGGAATCTGCCATCCCTACCTGGTCTGGCCTACATGTGACGCCAGACCCACAGCAATGTGGTTGACACTTAACTGCCCTCTGGGCAACTAGGGATGGGTAATAAATGCTGGCCTGGACAGTGACACCCACATCCTGTGAATCAATTTTAAAAACTGGCTTTCGCAGGATCCTCATAGAATTATAGAATCCCTACAGTGTGGAATTTGGCCCAACAAGTCCACACCGATCCTCTGAAGAATATCCCACCCCGACCTATTTCCCTACCCTATTACCCTACATTCCCCCTGACTAATGCGCCTATCCTACACATTCCTGGACGCAATTTAGCACGGCCAATTCACCTAAGCTACACATCTTTGGATTGTGGGAGGAAACCGGAGCACCCGGAGGAAACCCATGTAGACAGGAGGAAGAATGTGCAAACTCCACACAGGCAGTCGCCCAAGTCTCTCTGGAATAGAATATTTTGTCAAAGTATAAAGGTGGTCGAAAAATGCCTGTTGGAAGGTAGCAAGAGAATAGGAGTTGGGGTGTCACGCTAAAGTCGCACAGGATGTTGGTGAGGCCTCTTCTGGAGCACTGTGTCCAGTTCCGGTCACCCCGTTAGAGGAAGGATTCACTGAGCTGCAGAGGTTTCAGAAAAGATTTGTCAGCAAGTTGCCGGGAATGGAGCGGTTGAGTTAAGGGGAGAGGCTGGATAGGCTGGGACTTTATTCACTGGAGTGTACGAGGTTGAGGGTGACCTTATGGAGGTTTATAAGATCATGAGGGGCACGGATAGGGTGAATGGCAGGTGTCTTCTTCTTAGGGCAGTAGACGTCAAGACTAGGGGGCATACCTTTAAGGTGAGAGGAGAAAGATTTTAAAAAGACATGAGGGGCAACTTTTTTTTTTTTACACACAGAGTGGTTCGTGTGAGGAATGAACTTCCTGAGGAAGTGGTGGATGGTGGTTCGGTTACAATGTTTAAAAGCATAAGTTCATGAATAGGTCATGTTTGGAGGGATATGGGCCAGGAGCAGGCAGGTGGGACTCGTTTCATTTGGGGACATGGTCAGCATGGACTGGTTGGGCCGAAGGGTCTGTTTTCACTCGATGACACAAACTAAACAATAACCTTAGTTATTATGGAACATGGCAGACAACAAAGTGCAAAAGCCTAACTTCTGAAATTCTCCAAGTGTAAACCATCTGACCAATGGAAGCTAATCTGTTAAATGCTTATTTGGATGAGGCATGGCCAGAATTTGATAGATTTTGAAAAGAACAGATGGCCATTCCCTGGAGGATTATATCATGGATTTTCACAGACCCGTAAAGAAGGTTGACCACACAGTCAGTTCGGGTGTCAGTCGTTCTGTTTAGGTTGGAGGATGGTATGCCAAGGTGTTTCATTGGGGCAGGGTCTGATGGCAATTCAATTCCAGGAGAAGGATCCTTCGCAACTGTAGCCTTGAAACCATTCTTGGCAAAAACCATCATTTCCTTCACAGTTGATGGAACAAATTCAACATTCCGCAAGGATGAACGCACTTGCAGCAGGTCAGGCTATTACAGTGCAAGACAAAACTGGAACAACACTAATAACCAAGTGATTCCACGGCGTGGCCAGGAGACAGTTAATAGCTACTTTAGGAAGCACCATTTTGGCAATGAATTGCCAAACCAGAGTTGCAAGGTCCTCAAACCAACTCACTATATGTCGGGAATTTGGTAGTAATGATGAATCCAAACAAATTATACTGGTCACAAAATGTCTTTGTCCTGGGATGACTATGTTAATTGTTGGCTATTTAATCATGCAATGCTAGACAATGCTGGACAGTTCGACACTATGTGGAACAGGTCTGTTAGAAAAGTTACCTTGTTCAAAGTTTGTGAGAAGATTTGTAGCTTGGGTGCTCGTTGTTGTGGTTCTGTTCGCCGAGCTGGGAATTTGTGTTGCAGACGTTTCGTCCCCTGTCTAGGTGACATCCTCAGTGCTTGGGAGCCTCCTGTGAAGCGCTTCTGTGATCTTTCCTCTGGCATTTATAGTGGTTTGAATCTGCCACTTCCGGTTGTCAGTTCCAGCTGGTATATTGGGTCCAGGTCGATGTGCTTATTGATTGAATCTGTGGATCATCCACTCATCCACAGATTCAGTCAGTTTCACAGGAGGCTCCCAAGCACTGAGGATGTCACCTAGACAGGGGACGAAACGCCTGCAACACAAATTCCCAGCTCGGCGAACAGAACCACAACAAAAGTTATCTTGATTCACGATATAGTGAGGATATATGCGAAGTGAAGAATTTAGTTTGATGGTGCCAACAATTTGCGATCACCAGTGTGAGAGTTGTAGCTGGAATAGGCCATGTTAAAAACAGTAATGGGGTGACGATAGGTAGATATTTATGAGCTTATTGAGTAAAGCTTCATGAGAAATGCAGAATCAAAACATGATATGCAGTACAACAAGGCAATTATATTTGGTAAGTCAATAGATCTGCAGTTTATCTAGTCAAGACATTATTGTATCCTAGCAAGTTTTGAGAAGATTTATAGCACAGGTTGAGGTTTGATCGCTGAGCTGGAAGGTTAATTTCCAGACGTTTCGTTACCTTACTAGGTAACATCTTCAGTGGGCCTCAGGCGAAGCAATGCTGAAAATTCCTGCTTTCTATTCATATGTTTGGGTATAAATAGTGAGCAAACCTACATTATTGTATCCTTTTAGCAAAACCTGGTGGTTCTCCTTAAAGTATTACACAATAAAATTCAGAGAGAAAAGAATTTTAAAATTACATTGTATCACGACCAGGGATAGCAAGCCAAACCAAATCAGCCTTACTATCACTGGATTCACAATGCAGTGAAATTAAAATACTCAATGACCTTTTGGTCCTAACCTGACTGTATAAACTCCTGAACACAACACAAAAAATGAACAATTTATCATTAATACTGTAAATTTTGCAGAAAAAGCCAAAGAAAAGTCAATTTAATTAATATCTATGATTTGAATCCAATTTTCTTTGATCATAACCCTTACACACACTCACAGGCAGTCTGACAAACACAGTTAAGAGATAAATTGAAAAGAAAAATTTGCCAGAATTGTAATTTGCCAGTTCAACTAAACAGTTTCAAACAATGGATGCCAAGCTTTCATGCAATCCTTAATCAATGAGGTATGCACAGACATGTAACTGTTTATCTAATTTCCAAGTCACTGGTGAATGTGAACTTCAGTAGACTTCCCCAATTAGTTCCTTATTTCCTCTAGACCACCTGATGAAGGAGCGACGCTCCGAAAGCTAGTGCTTCCAATTAAACCTGTTGGACTACAACCTGGTGTTGTGTGACTTTTAACTTTGTACACCCCAGTCCAACACCGGCATTGCCATATCATTCCTCTAGAGTGGCATTCTTTTCTCTGAACAGTCTACAATTCTTTGACTGAACAGAAAACTCAAGAGAGAGTAACCACTCTATTGGAGAATCTGATTTTCAGCATCTGCATTGTTTTTACCTAGTAAAAATCTAGCCAGTCCCAAAGCTTCCAAAATCGCTATGCAGCCTGCTAAAACCAATCAGAACCAGTTTCTCATTTTCTTTATTAAAACCAACATTCTGTGTGGCTGGCTGGTTAGCATTAGTACTCTCCTGACTGACTCACTCAAAGTCCAGCCAACTGGACAAAGCAACACATGATGTCGAATTGTCCACTGTGTTCCTTAGATTAAGTCACTTAAATAATCTTCCCATGCCAGTCACCAAAGAGAAAAATACAAAAATCTTTCTATAATTTACTCACCCAACAAGTCACTGCCATGTGGTATTGTAAATCTAATGGACACATCACTTTAACTAGGGATCATGCAAAGACATCACATCAGATGCTTGGAAGATACAGTCCCTATCGGTTAATCTATGAACAGAATCCCAAATGTGGGTTTTGTGATAGCCCTAGTCTAGAATGCATTTCAATCATTTACTTTTTCTGCATATTTGAATAATTTATATTTGGGTAGCTAGGCTTCCATCGAGGCCAGAGAAAATTTGGGAGAACACAAAAATAAGACCATTTTTAAGCCAGCATTTAATTTAAAGTTTGCCGTATTACAAATGAGTGGGTCACAGAGAATGGAAAGGCTCTGGTAAGGTAATAAATGGTGGTGGTTAGATGATGTATGGCAATCAAATTGTTACTGTTCACTCCTCATAACTGAGTAGCATTAATGTTAAAACCTTGCACCCTTGACAAGGTGCCTTGTACTGCCAATGCCTTGTATTTGTGTCCAGAGGTGCAGAATAGAGTATGTGACAGGCCAGAGAGCAATCATGGCAGACAGAACACAGCTATCATCTCCAAAGGCCACTGCCCAGTTTGATGACACTTATTCTTGAGGGGTCTAGTGAACAAAGGGATGCAACACTCGTGGGGATTGCAGAACAAGTTACTGGAGAGCTGAAATGTTGGTTAACTGTTTAGAATGATGACCAAGAGGTCTGTGGACTGGTAGTATTAGAACACTGAGTTGGGACATTAAGTGCGGCCGTACAGGACATTGGTTAGGCCACATTTGGAGTAATGTGTACAATTCTGTTCTCCTTCCTGTATGAAATATATTGTTAAACTTGAAAGGGTGCAGAAAAGTTTTACAAGGATGTTGCCAGGGTTGGAGGGTTTGAGCTACAGGGAGAGGCTGAATAGGCTGGGCTGTTTTCCCTGGAGCGTCGGAGTTTGAGGGGTGACCTTATAGAGGTTTACAAAATCATGAAGTGTGTTAATAGGCTAAATAGACAAAATCTTTTTTCCTAGGGTCGGGGAGTCTAAAACTAGAGGGCATAGGTTTAGGGTGAGAGGGGAAAGATTTAAAAGGGACCTGAGGGGTAACTTTTTCACGCAGAGGGTGGACATGTATGGAATGAGCTGCCAGAGGAAGTGGTAGAGGTTGGTACAATTACAGCATTTAAAAGGCATCTGGACGGGTGTATGAATAGATTGAAAGACGTATGGGTCAAGTGCTGACAAAGGGACGAGGTCAGATTGGGATGCCTGGTCAGTGTGGATGAATTGGACCGAAGGGTCTGTTTCTGTGCTGTATGTCTGGTGTGAAAGATTGGAAAGTAAGAAAGTGTGCTACAAGTGCTGATAGCGGACCCAAAACAGACTGTTGTCCAAAAACAAGAATGCTCTGCCCCAGAGGGCAGTGGAGGCCCAGTCTCTGGATTCATTTAAGAAAGAGTTGGATAGAGCTCTCAAGGATAGTGGAATCAAGGGTTATGGGGATAAGGCAGGAACAGGATACTGATTAAGGATGATCAGCCATGATCATATTGAATGGTTGGTGCAGGCTCGAAGGGCAGAATGGCCTACTCCTGCACCTATTGTCTAATGTCTATGTGCCAGGAAAAGATGCCATGATAATAATGACTTAAAAATCACACAGCACCAGGTTATAATCCAACAGAGTGCTGCTCCTTCATCAGGTGGTTATGGAATGTAATTTTCCTGAACCACCTGATGAAGGAGCGTCGCTCCGAAAGCTAGTGCTTCTAGTTAAACCTGTTGGACTATAACCTGGTGTTGTGTGATTTTTAACTTTGTACACCCCAGTCCATCTCTGAATCATGATAGTAATGGAAGGAGACCTCACAGTTGTATGTCTCACAGTTAGTACATCTCCTTGAGTTATGTCACGGTCAATATACCTTTATAAGACGTGCTTATGATCTCAGTGTACCATAACATGTGACCTGACAATATCAAGGCCCCAAACACCACTTTACCGAGGTCCAGTTGAAATGCGACACTCTGCGAAAAGGATGCTGCTCTTTGTAATCTCGTAGATTCGTACTGGACTGTGCCATGAAGAATGTAATGTATGTATATAAAGGTAAATCACAGAGGACTCATGAGAGATGTACGACCTGTGGTAGTTTTAACTACATCTCAGGTGAGAGATGAGAAGGTGAGACCTTCACAAGTCACCTGTGTCTGTATATATGAAAATATATAGTTAGCTGTAATAAACAACAGGGAGTAGGCGCTTCAATAACACAAGATCTATTCTCCAATGGTGAGAGTCAGAACTGCAGATGCTGGAGATCAGAGTCAAAAACTTCCTCCGCCTTCACTGCATCTGCTCCCAGGAGGACCAATTCCACCACAGAAGATCCCAGATGGCTTCCTTCTGCAATTTCCCCTCCCACGTGGTTAATGATGCCCCCCAGCGCATCTCCTCCACATCCCGCATCGCGTCCCCTGAACCCCACACCTCTAATTGCAACAAGGACAGAACCTGCCCCCCCCCCCCTTGTCCTCACCTTCCACCCCACCAACCCGTCTGGATACATCGCATCATCCTCCACCTTTTCCGCCACCTGCACTCAGACCCCGCCACCAAGATAAATTTCCCTCCCCGCCCCGTCAGCGTTCTGCAGAGACTATTCCTTCCACGACTCCCTCCTTAGGTCCATGCCCCTCACCAATCCACCCTCCACTCCCAGCACCTTCCCTTGGCACTGCAAGAAGTGTAAAACTTGCGCCCACACCTCCCCCCTCAGCTCCATCCAAGGCCCCAAAGAATACTTCCACATCCGACAGAGATTTTCCTGTACCTCCAAACATGTCATCTACTGTATCCGTTGCTCTTGATGTGATCTCCACTCCCTCGGGGAGACAGGACGCCAACTTGCAGAACATTTCAGTGAACGTCTCTGGGACACACGCACTAAACAACCCCATCACCCTGTGGCCGAACACTTCAACTCCCGCTCCCACTCCGCCAAGGACATGCAAGTCCTGGACCTCCTCTACCGCCAAACCCTAACCATCCAATGCCTGGAGGAAGATGCCTCATCATCCGGCTTGGGACCCTCCAACCACACGGGATCAATGTCGATTTCAGCAGTTTCCTCATCTCCCCTCCCCACACCTTGTCCCAGATCAACCGTCCAACTCAGCACCACCCTCATGAACTGTCCTACCTGTCCATCTTCCTTCCCACCTATCTGATCCACTCCCCTCTCCGACCCATCACCATCACCCCTATCTTCAGCCATCCATCGCATTCCCAGCTCCCCCCCCCTACCATCTATCTCTCAGCCCCCTTGGGCCACTCCCACATTCCCAATGAAGGGTTTATGCTCGAAATGTCGACTCTCCTGCTCTTCAGGTACTGTCTGACTGGCTGTGTTTTTCCAGCGCCACACTTTTTGACACCATTCTCCAATAGTTTTGTAGAATGTATGGTGTGTACTACCAAATGATCAACAAGTGTCATGCAACAAAACACATTGGCTTGTTGTAGTCTCCTGCAATACTGAAGTAGAGGGAATTCCCAAACTCAGCACAATGTGTGCTCAGAAGGTAAGTGTGAATGACGTTGCTCAGCAACCAATTGTCTCATCATTCCAAGACACAGGACATACTGTTTCAAAGATAGGGGAGAACGGAAATAAGTAGATGATGAGACAGATGGAGAACTACCATGACTGTCTGTCAGAAATAAACATCACAAATACATGGATAATAGCAAAGGTTTCTAAAATATGCAACAATAAAGTCCTGATGAAGGGCTTATGCTCAAAACATCGACTCTCCTGCTCCTCAGATACTGCCTGACCTGCTGCGCTTTTCCAGCACCACACTCTCAACTCTGATCTCCAGCATCTGCAGTCCCTCACTTTCTCCAATAAGAAAGTGCTGACTGGTCGCAGTTCTACATTGTAAAGGAACAGGACACAGCTCAGAGCATTGAGGGATTATACAGTCACACACAAAAGGAGCAAGGAAGAAACCTCTGACGATGATGATTGTGTGGTGATGTTGAGTGACAGAAACCAGCAGAAAAACAACTAAGTTGTCAAACAAGACCAACAAAGAACAACGTGCACCCCTCCAAATGGGCATAATCACCACCCTCTTAAACATTGCACTGAACTTTGAAATGTTAGTTTTATAAACTTTGTTTTACGTATTTGTATAATTGTTGAACTGATAATGTGTGTGCATGTACAACCATTTATACTTATTTGGGATACATTTCATAGAATTTCTAAAGGGCGCAAACAGGACATTTGGTCCAGCAAGTCCACACTGACCCTCTGAAGAGAAACAATCCAGACCCATTACCCTACCCTGTCTTTACCCCTGACTAATGCACCCAGCCTACACACTCCTGGGCACAATGGGCAATTTAGCATGGCCAAATCACCTGCCCTGCACATCTTTGGACTGTGGGAGGAAACCAGAGCAAACCCGCACAGGCACGGGGAGAACGTGCAAACTTCACACAGAGTTCGATTCCACCCGAGGCTGGAATCAAACCTGGGTCCCTGGCGCCGTGAGGCAGCAGTGCTAACTGCTGAGCCACCGTGGGCATTTCAGCTTTGGTGGGTGGTGATGTATATATTTAAGAGACTTCCTATGGTACCATGTGATCTGAAGGTCTCATACACCATCTTACTTAGCAATCACTTGAAGCATGACATGCTACAGGACGCGTGGTGCTCTCTGTAATCAAATAGCCCAGACACGATGTACCTGAATAACATAACATCTGTAATAAACATCTGTTGGATTCTTCAATACCACACTGTCTCTGGCTAGTTTGCTTTATATTATAAGGGTTAACACAAGCACTGTTGACCCAGATTAAATCCCGTGTGGGAGGCAAATTCATATTGACTCTGAGTGCAATGGAAGCTTGTGGCTTGCATAGATTAGACTATGAAATAAAAGCTTCAGGACCATCTCAGAATAGAAACAGCAGTAGACGTTTTCGTGATTGTGCAGCTTTGAAGGCCACCAATGAGCTTGGTGATAAAGTATCGCGAGGGAACTAGGGTGAATTTGGAGCTGGTTTTGAGATACAAGATAAGCAGATTTGTCATAAAGGTGATTTACACAGAAATCTCTTGCAGACTTAAGTCCCCATGTTCAGGTCACCCCTGGAAGAGGAAACCAGTCAGCTTTAGTGAAGTATCACATGTTGACATTCCTGCTGGATATTAGAATGAAGCTCATTTCTTAATCAATTCTAACACACTCCTAACATCTCATCTTCTCAAGGGCGGTTAGGGTCACACAACCAATGCTGGATGCTTACATCCCATGAATGAAAAGGGATAAGATAGAAAAGGTTTAGCTTGGGAACTGGTTACTGAAACACTGGCTATTGAGGATCTAGTGGCTGTGTGATTTTGATCTGTTAAATATTTGAAGTGAGCTGCTGGAGAACTGATGTACTGTTGACAGCATACCCATTAAATGTTATGTTGATAACTATCTATTGTGAGATAAAGCATACACTGTGAAAAGTGAGATCAAAGGTTATAGATTAACCCTTGGGGCTTGAAACGAACAGTGGAGAGAAAGGACTACAACTAAATGGTTGGAGATGTGGGTTGAATTGAATCGCATCTATGAAGAAATTATTAGGTGTCATCTCACAAAGTAATGCAAAAGACAGAGCTTTCTGATCTAATCTGTTTTGAAATTTTGGTTATTCACATTAACTCCAATTTTCCTTTAAAGGGAAGATAGGGATTTGTTTAATTCAACACAGGAATTCACTTGAACCCCAGTGAAATAAAGAGAGTAAAACTGTTGGGTTAGGAAGCGCATGTTTGAAATTTGCAACTCTGAATGAATATGTAAAGATCGGCTCCAGTTCCATCCTTCACAAACTGGCTTTTTAAGAATGGGATCTTGCAGTGCACAAAACAGCCAATGTGTTGGTCCATGACATAGCTGGCTGAGCTACTGTGAACTGTTTTAAGATATTTCTGAGAAAGGGTGCTATCTGAATGCAAGTTATTTCTTAGCACAGCAAATCCCTCTTCTCAATCACCATCTATACGCATATTTCCAACCATAATCAGGGGTGGGATTGTGGTCAGTTTTCACTTCTTTATCCATGTTTCGGAACTCTGAGTTTGTCAATCCTCACTAAGAGCTGGGCTCTATGGAAGATGGGGCTCCTCACTAACGTGCGAACACACTGAATTACCATACATCCTTTTAAAAGTCGGTCTCATATAAAAGTCGACTTCCTATGTTTGACCAATATATCTCATGTAAAAGTCCTACACAGATAGCAGATTAACATCTGTGAGTCATTATCCTGTACATAAATGTTACGATGACGAAATGAATTTTTCTTTGCGTGCTATTATGGGTTTTGATGTACAGTTCACACCAATTTGGTGTGAAAGTTTAAGACGCGTCAGGTCAGAGTCAGGTGACAACCTCCCTTTGCATGCAGCTCGGCTGAACTCAGTTCCCCTGGAGCACTTGTGGAATACAATCATATACCTCATTGAGGTTTTGGAAGTCTTTCATCATTTTGTGTAAAAGCGCCCTGCAGAAAAATCAAAAATTATACAGCAGTGTTTAAACTGAAAGTTGCAGAGAGGATGAGTAAGGTGTAGCAGCAAGAGCATTTTGTGTTTCAGAGAAACTTGAGAAAGAGTGGAGAAAGATATTGAACAATCTTCAGGAAATGGAAAATTCATTGGTCTTGAAGCCATGCAAATCCATGCATGAAATGAATCAAAGCAGCATGGAATTTCAGATTTTAAGGCTGGATGGTGCACAAGGTTCAAGCTTTATTCATTTAAGAGATCAATTGGGTTTCTGCTAATGATACAGTATTTCGGACTGTAGCAAGAATTTCAGTCCCTCAAAAGGTAGTATCGATGTAATAGTCGACCCCATAAGTTTATCCTTAAAAAAATAGTTTAAAGTTTTTGACTTTTACACGAGTATATATGGTATGTTGACTTTCATACTGAGCACCAGATTCAGTCAGCCAGGAACTTTGCCCAGTGTCACACACGTCATGTTGTTCCCTTGATTTCTCAGAAACCCAACACAGCTTTTATTTTGCACAGCCTTTGCCAACGTTTTCAGTTGCACGTACTGATGCGAACCATCAGCCACAGCGGTGGTCAGAAGAGGGCACAAAGGTTCTGCCATGTGACAGGGTGAGGAGGCTTTTCTGCCACAGGAAGGACGGCTGAGATGGTCAACCAATCTTCATGGTCTTTGCCCCACCCTGCTCCCTCCATTGTTAGACATCCTCCTTTCTTCTGAGGGAAAGGAGAAAGGAGCGTTGAATATTCGGATCATGATCACCAGGGCTTTGGAACATCACCATTCTGCCTGAACGTCAGCACCGAAAGTTCCCAGTCTGTCTCCTTCCACAAAACGTAACCATGCCAACCATCCCCGACCAATCTGTGTGGAAGATTGCCAGTTTAGAGTGAGGTAGTTTGGTGCTGTAGACTCGTGCTCTCAATGAGATGAATAGAGAATGATGATTTAGCCAGGACTTCAATGGCCATCTGCTTGGGTTTAAAGTAAAAACTTCAGTCCGTGAGGGGAACAGAGATAGAAACTTGGAGCAGGAGGAATTTGTTTGGCCCATTGAACCTCCTGGGTCATTCAATACGTTCCTGACTTCTCCTCATCTCATCACCACATTCCTGCTTCTTCTCCATAGCCCCTGAAGCCTTGAGATCTGTGAATGTACCAATCAATTTCTTGAATATGCTCAGAGACCCAGCCTTCCCAACCTTCTCCTGAAGGAGAATCCATCCTCGAGTAGGGAATATGTCCTCATCTCAGTTTGAAATGGCCGGCTCCATATCCCGAGACAGTAACGCCTGGTTCTAGACCTCCAAATCAAAGGAAATATCCTGTACGCATCTATTCCGTGCTGCATTCCCTCAGTGGTAGGTACATCCCTGTCTGAGGTACGGAGATCAAAACTGCATGCAATCCTCCCAGTGCAATTTCACCAAGGCTCTGTACAATTGTAGGAAGACAGTGCTATTTCAAAACTCAAATCCTTTTACAATGAAGGCCAATGTAGCCTTTGCCTTCCTAATTGCTTGCTGCAGCAGCCTGTGTATCTTAAACAAGAACTTCCCTTGCACATCCATGTTTCCCAAGATATCACCATTTATACGGAGAGGCTGGAACTGTTTTCCCTGGAGCCTCAGAAACTTATAGAGGTTTATAACATCATGAGGGGCATGGATAAGGTGAGTAGACATTATGTTTTCCCCAGTGTCGGTGGAGACCAGAACTAGAGGGCATAGGTTTAGGGTGAGAGGGGAAACATTTAAAAGGGACCTAAGGGGCAACTTTTTCACGCAGAGAGTGGTGCGTGTATGGAATGAACTGCCAGAGGAAGTGGTGGAGGCTGGTACAATTGCAACATTTAAAAGGCATTTGGATGGGTATATGAACAGGAAGGGTTTAGAGGGATATGGGCCAAGTGCTGGCAAATGAAACTAGATTAGGTTAGGATATCTGGTCAGCATGGACAGGTTGGACCGAAGGGTCTTGTTTACGTGTTGTACATCTCTATGGCTCTATGTCTATGACTCTAAATCACTCCCTTCCTTTCTGTTTTTAAACAATGCAGTGCCAGTGCAGTCAACCTACTTAGTTCTCGAGCTGCAGTGCATTTGATTAGGAATCGATTTACAACTCCGCTGCCTTATTTCACAGGCCCTTTGCCACTACCAGACGCCAGTATTCCTACCTGTTCCAGGCTCGGTTGGAACCCAGCAGGGCTGCCTGCCTGGCAGCCTGGAAGCGGGGTAGGTCACTGAGCACCGGGGAGCTCAGGAAGCGAGGTCTGGGTCTGCGGAAAGAGCCCATCCTCCTGTCAGCACCACCATGGGAGAGGGGCCCCAGATCTCTGCCGACCCCCCACTGTCGAGACGGAAAGGCGCCTCCAGGTCTTTGGTTTGTTTCGTTTCTTTAAGGAGTTGGCATGAACTGATCTCCTGGCTCCTTCTGCCCAACGGAGGCAAAACGACAATGGGATCTGCAGGGAAATAAAAAAAGGGGAAGGAAATTATTGTTAATTAAATGCCATGAGGCAACCATTTAAGAAAGAAATTCCAAATGCTGCGACAGGAACTCGCACGGCCTTCAATCAGGGAACAGGCCCAGGCCCAACCGTGGGGATGCACATTCGACGGCGGATGAACCACACCCTCTGTCCGCCACCGGCAGCGTTCGGAATCAAAATCGGTTCAGGTCACAGTGCAGAGGTTTTGATAAATTCTCAAGGCTGGCACTTGTGTTCAGTGGTTGAAGGGGGTGCCATACTGTTGGAGACGCCATCATCAACCGACATTGAATGGAGAGGGCCCCATCGGACCCCTCATGCAGGGGTTAACAATCCCCATGCCACCGTTTTGAAGACAACACCGTGGAGTCCTGATTCATAGATATTCCTCAAACAGAAATGACAGTCCCATCACTTCATTTTTCGGGATTCAAATTGCGGGAAGTTGTGAGGTACCAATTAGCTGCCTTGTTTAATACATTACAAGGAGTGGCTACATTTGACAGAGTATTTAACTGGTCATAAGTCTTCTGTGGCTGTGAAAGATGTGGCATATAGATATGCGTTTGAACAGTGTTTTACACAACACAGGGCACTTCAGAGTTGTGTACAGCTAATGTAAACCTTCCTTTCTTACTGTATTGAAATATTGTTTACAAAATAACAGAAAGTCGCTTTCAGCTCCAGGCTGGTGATTTCCCGGAGGAAAAAAATGCTTCACCAACACATCCTGACAGCATAGTCTCACAAAGCTCTTGTCACAAAACCTCCCCAGAGTTTTCAGCCAAGAATACAAGAATTACTCGAAACTACAGCGATTAACAGCTCCCAAGAGTCAATGCTCAGTCCATGATGTTATTTTAATCTCAATAAGGCTGCAAATAACTGAACCTTATGGAAAGTTTAGGGTGTGAGAGTTCATTTAATGTAGACTGGATTTTGGAGCAAGGGTTCCAATAGTCTATTAGACTGGGAGGGTTTCCTGGTGTCAGCGTGAATTGGCCAGGAATCAACACCTCTATCCATCACTCCCTTTAAAGTGCGTTGGAATGCCCAGAGACAATAGAAGGTGTTTTTTCTTTAAAACACATGTTCTTTTCCCCAAAAGACAGGAAGTTAGAAAGCATTATTAGGTTATTATTAAGACAAATGCAGCCAGTGCACTTCAACATGCACCCTTCTATATAAGGTGCCACATCCTGTTTCATTACTTACGTCAAGTCCCCTGCACAGAGTTTAGTTCTTTTTTGATCTGAGCTCGCTGCAGCACGTAGATAGCAATTGCCCAACACTGTGAGCACAATATTAACACAGATCTTTCTGTCGGGGTTAATTTGTAACCAAGTCCAATATAACACCCTTGTATGTTGCAGCAAAGCCATGCTCTGAAAGGTTATTTTAAAATTCTGGTGCTGGTGCGGTTGTTTTTCTAACACGATACTGAGCAGCCCTTCTACAAAGGCAACTCATTTACATGAGAATGGGCATCAACAGAGCACACAAAGAGATCCTCTTCTGGCCTCTCAGATGCCACCGGACTGAGTTCACCCAGAAAGCAAAACATGGAAGTGAAAGGGAAAAAGAGGGACGATGGGTTCCAGCAGTTGTAAACCAATCAAATTCAGGGACACAGGTGGAAAGGCAAACCTAACAGGAGGTTCGCACAAACACACAGACACACACACACATACAGACAGACAGATATACACACACACTCACACAGACACACACACAGATACACACACACATACAGACAGACAGATAAACACACACATACAGACAGACAGATAAACACACACACACACTCACACAGACACACACACACAGATACACACACACATACAGACAGACAGATAAACACACACACTCACACTCACACAGACACACACACACAGATACACACACACATACAGACAGACAGATAAACACACACACACTCACACAGACACACACACACACAGATACACACACACATACAGACAGACAGATAAACACACACACACACACTCACACAGATACACACACACATACAGACAGACAGATATACACACACACTCACACTCACACAGACACACACACACACAGATACACACACACATACAGACAGACAGATAAACACACACACACACTCACACAGACACACACACACAGATACACACACACATACAGACAGACAGATAAACACACACATACTCACACAGATACACACACACACTCATACAGACAGATATACACACACACTCACACAGACACATACAGACAGACAGATACACACACAGACATACAGACAGATATCCACACACACTCACACAGACACACACACACAGATACACACACACATACAGACAGACAGATATACATACACACACTCACACAGACACATACAGACAGATACACACACACAGACATACAGACAGATATACACACACACACACTCACACAGACACACACACACACTCACACAGACACACACACACAGATACACACACACATACAGACAGATATACACACACACACTCACACAGACACACACACAGATACACACACACATACAGACAGACAGATATACACACACACACTCACACAGATACACACACACATACACACACATACAGACAGACAGATATACACACACACTCACACAGACACATACAGACAGACACACACACACACACAGACACATACAGACAGACAGATACACAGACATACAGACAGACAGATACACAAACACATACACACACACAAACACACACACACAGACAGATATACACACACACGCACACAGACACACACACATATAGAGGCAGACAGATATACACACACATGCACACAGGCAGACATACACACACAGACAGATACATACATGCGCACACAGACACACACACAGATACAGACAGACAGATCCACACACATGCGTACACAGACACACACAGATACAGACAGACAGATATACACACACAGACACACACACAGATATAGACAGACAGATACACACACAGACACACACAGAGCAGTAGATGTGATCTATATGGACTTCTGTAAGGCACTCAACAAGGTTCCCCATAGGAGACTGATGAGCAAGGTTAGATCGCATGGAATACAAGGAGAACTAGCCATTTGGATACAGAACTGGCTCAAAGGTAGAAGACAGAGGGTGGTGGTGGAGGGTTGTTTTTCAGACTGGAGGCCTGTGACCAGTGGAGTGCCACAAGGATCGGTGCTGGGCCTTCTACTTTTTGTCATTTACATAAATGATTTGGATGCGAGCATAAGAGGTACAGTTAGTAAGTTTGCAGATGACACCAAAATTGGAGGTGCAGTGCACAGCGAAGAGGGTTACCTCAGATTACAACAGGATCTGGACCAGATGGGCCAATGGGCTGAGAAGTGGCAGATGGAGTTTAATTCAGATAAATGTGAGGTGCTGCATTTTGGGAAAGCAAATCTTAGCAGGACTTATACAATTAATGGTAAGGTCCTAGGGAGTGTTGCTGAACAAAGAGACCTTGGAGTGAGGTTCATGACTCCTTGAAAGTGGAGTCACAGGTAGGTAGGATAGTGAAGGTGGCGTTTGGTATGCTTTCCTTTATTGGTCAGAGTACTGAGTACAGGAGTTGGGAGGTCATGTTGCGGCTGTACAGGACATTGGTTAGGCCACTGTTGGAATATTGTGTGCAATTCTGGTCTCCTTCCTATCGGAAAGATGTTCAGAAAAGATTTACAAGGATGTTGCCAGGGTTGGAGGATCTGAGCTACAGGGAGCGGCTGAACAGGCTGGGGCTGTTTTCCCTGGAGCGTTGGAGCCTGAGGGGTGACATTATAGAGGTTTACAAAATTATGAGGGGCATGGATAGGGTAAATAGGCAAAGTCTTTTCCCTGGGGTCAGGGAGTCCAGAACTGGAGGGCATAGGTTTAGGGTGAGAGGGGAAAGATATAAAAGAGACCTAAGGGGCAACTTTTTCACGCAGAGGGTGGTACGTGTATGGAATGAGCTGCCGGAGGAAGTGGTGGAGGCTGGTACAATTGCAACATTTAAGAGGCATTTGATGGGTATATGAATAGGAAGGGTTTGGAGGGATATGGGCCGGGTGCTGGCAGGAGGGACTAGATTGGGTTGGGATATCTGGTCAGTGTGGATGGGTTGGACCGAAGGATCTGTTTCCATGCTGTACATCTCTATGACTCTATACAGACAGACAGATACACACACACATAACACGCACAGACACACATAGACAGATACACACACATAGACACACACAGATACAGACAGATACACACACAGACAGACAGATACATACACACACACAGACATAGACAGACAGACAGACACACACACACAAGCAGACAGATACCCAGTTTGCTTTTGCCTACGGGCAAGTTAAATAAAGTTCCTGGTATTGACCTGTTCTTATCAGAAATTGATCCTTCTGCTGTAACCAATCCTGAACTCACTCAGAGGAAGTAAAGCACTTTTCAAATCCCATGTGCCATTAAATCCAGAATGATTTTCTACTCAGTGAGACTAGTCGAAAGATATCTCCTTCTCCCACTCTGACCAGGAAGTCAGTCCCATTGAAATCATATCAAATACAAGAAAGCAGTACTTTTTTTTTTAAGAAAGGGTTTTGACTGTTTGGGAAACTGTGTTGTTGGAAAGATAAACAAATGTCAGAAGATTATTTGCTTAATACCTGATGGTGTTGAGCTCAAGAGTCAAAGGCTTGAAACCAACATGTACCAGGTTTGCATAGAATTTGATATATTTGCATATATCGCTCAGCTCTCATCACATAAAGAGTTCTGTTCTTTAAAGGTAATCTGTTGTTCTCAGAGTGGTTGTACTGCTCAGTGTGTTGAACAAGGGCTGGTTCAAGGTTGCAATGCACTCTCTGCTTAATATTAACCACTAATTCTCTCACCTTGTTCACCCCTGCTTTTCACATTGCCACCTGCCAGCATAATATCATCTTGCAGCACACGATACCTGCCTACTGTCTGATAACACCCACCAATGGCGCCTTTTCTGCAAATTTCAACCTGCCCTGAATGCCTCGTTCCAGCCCAATGTGTGAGAGAGTGGGGCTGCAAGGGGAGACCGTCAGGGTGAGTGGGAACTGTGACCGGCTCAGTCTCAAAACAGACACGCTCATTCACACAAAGTATGGCCTAAATGCAGCAGGTACTTCTGCCTGGAGAGGGAGAGCCAGGGATTGTTTTCTCCTTAGCTGGTCGCAGGGGTAAAATGCCATGTTTTACAGATAGGTGCCCACTGCCAGGACCTGCGGGGCTCATCTCCCGGGTGCCATCTTTAACAAGGCAACCAGAAGCACTGTTCACCTTCTGGCATCACTCCCACTCAGGAGAATGTGAGGAACTGCGGATGCTGGAGATCAGAGTCGAGAGTGTGGTGCTGGAAAAGCACAGCAGGTCAGGCAGCATCCGAGGAGCACCAGAATCGACGGCTCGGGCAAAAGCCCTTCATCGGCCATTCCTGAAGAAGGGCTTTTCCAGCACATCTCTCCCACTCAGTCGTGGAGACATCAGAGAGTCAAAAAAAAGTTACAGCTTGGCCGCACCTCCCGAGAGATTCTCCTGAAGACTGTCCCAGAAGGAAGGGGAGTGGTTTTCCCCTCGCCATGGCAACAAGAGACCAACCTGAATTGACAGTGGCAGCTGAGGTCCCATCGGCACCTCAACAGAATCTAGCTGCAGTGCCACGGGAGGATGAATGATCTGTGGCACTGCCCCAGATCATCACTAATGTGAATCAGCATCGCAAAAGTTGGCACTGCCCAGGACTCCCACACCACAAGACCAAGTGCCAGGCACCTCCATCCAATGTCACATGGGCTATCACGGCTATCACGATGCTGGGTCCTCTATTTTTTGTCATTTACATAAATGATTTGGATGCGAGCATAAGAGGTACAGTTAGTAAGTTTGCAGATGACACCAAAATTGGAGGTGTAGTGGACAGCGAAGAGGGTTACCTCAGATTACAACAGGATCTGGACCAGGTGGGCCAATGGGCTGAGATGGAGTTTAATTCAGATAAATGCGAGGTGCTGCATTTTGGGAAAGCAAATCTTAGCAGGACATATACACTTAATGGTAAGGTCCTAGGGAGTGTTGCTGAACAAAGAGACCTTGGAGTGCAGGTTCACAGCTCCTTGAAAGTGGAGTCGCAGGTAGATAGGATAGTGAAGAAGGCGTTTGGTATGCTTTCCTTTATTGGTCAGAGTATGGAGTACAGGAGTTGGGAGGTCATGTTGCGGCTGTTGGTTAGGCCACTGTTGGAATATTGCGTGCAATTCTGGTCTCCTTCCTATCGGAAAGATGTTGTCAAACTCAAAAGGGTTCAGGAAAGATTTACAAGGATGTTGCCAGGGTGGAGGATTTGAGCTATAGGGAGAGACTGAACAGGTTGGGGCTGTTTTCCCTGGAGGTGTCGGAGGCTGAGGGGTGATCTTATAGAGGTTTACAAAATCATGAGGGGCATGGATAGGGTAAATAGACAAAGTCTTTTCCCTGGGGTCGGGGAGTCCAGAACTAGAGGGCATAGGTTTAGGGTGAGAGGGGAAAGACATAAAAGAGACCTAAGTGGCAACTTTTTCACTCAGAGGGTGGTATGTGTATGGAATGAGCTGCTAGAGGATGTGGAAGAGGCTGGTACAATTGCAACATTTAAGAGACATTTGGATGTGTATATGAATAGGAAGGGTTTGGAGGGATATGGGCCGGGTGCTGGCAGGTGGGACTAGACTGGGTTGGGATATCTGGTCGGCATGGACGGGTTGGACCGAAGGGTCTGTTTCTGTGCTGTGCATCTCTATGACTCGATGACCTCATTGCAGCTTCCAATGCAGCACTGCTGAGCAGCCCCAGTGGTCCTGCCTCTCTAACACCTGAAACCTTGAACCCTCTGAAACCATGCGCTTGCTGAGACAGCGGTGCCCAACAGGTTTACCCTCGGTCTGTAAGCCCCTCTGTTGGGAGTATTGCCTCCCGTGTGCTGTGGCTCTAGGCTAGGAGACAAAACGGTGTTCCAGGTGCACCCCCCTCACTGCATGGAGCTGTTCTTGCTCAGCTGATGCCCCTGTAGGGCTGCCGCAGCAAACCCCACGCTGCAGTCCAGTCTGACAGCTGCAATGTGCACAATAACAAACCTCACCGTTGCAGATCTGCTTTCCAAGGCATTCCCCAAGCCAGGAGTGGTACACTCTCAGACACGGCCTTTCGACTTACTGAGAAAGCAGGATGTTCTCAGCACTTTGTCAAAAAAAAAAAAGCCTCCTTTGAATCTCACTGCCCCCCAGAGAAGTTCTCCAAAGGCTGAGCAGTCAAAATCAGGCACCGCAGAGAAGGTAAAGAGAACATCACATATTTAAATTGTCCGCCCCACAGGAAATTCGTAGTTCCAGACAAAAAAATTAACT
Source organism: Chiloscyllium plagiosum (assembly GCF_037043375.1). NCBI lineage: Eukaryota > Metazoa > Chordata > Chondrichthyes > Orectolobiformes > Hemiscylliidae > Chiloscyllium > Chiloscyllium plagiosum. Next base: position 68,366,970 of record NW_028270156.1, on the reverse strand, counting down.
GCAGATGCTGGAATCCAAGGTAGACAAGCTGATGAAGGGCTTCTGCTCGAAACGTCGATTTTCCTGCTCCTCGGATGCTGCCTGACCTGCTGTGCTTTTCCAGCAACCACTCTGATCTAGAAGCAGGAGGCTGGGAGAATACAGCAAGCCCAGGCAGCATTGTTCCCTTCGACAGTGCTTGGTTTGCACCACACTTCCCACCAACCCCCCCCCCCGAACCTCCAGGTACCTTCCTCTGCGACCGGAAAATATGCAAAATCTGCTGGTACACCACCCCACCACCACCTCCATCCAGGGCCACAAACAGTCCTTCCAGGTAAGACACTGGTTTACCTGCCTCTCCTCTAAGCTAGTTTACTGCATCAGGTGCTCCCGATGTGGTCTTCTCTGCATCAGCGAGGCCAAATGTAAATTTAGGGAACCGTTTGCCTAGCATCACAGGTGGACCCACAGGGGCCAACCGGACCTCCCAGTCACTGCCCATTTCAATTCCCCTTCCCATTCCCTTTCCGACATGACCATCCTTGGCTTCCTCCATCACCACAACGAACCACATTGGAAATTGGAGGAACAATACTTTATCTTCTGCCTGAGCAACCTACAGCCTGGAGGACTCAACATTGAGTTCTCCAATTTCAAATAACTTCCCTTCCCCTGACTCCCTTCCCAGCCACTCCCACTCCCTTCCACTCCTCCCTGCCGCCAGCTGGATTCTTTCCTCTGATTGACCAACCAGGTCATATTCTCTATCTGCCTTCACCTATCCCCACTTCAACACTCTGCCTCCATCACCCCTTTTATCTGCAGCTCCCCCTACACCCACCCCCAGTTCTGAAGAAGGGTTCCAGCCAAAACGCCGACTTCTCCTCCTCCTGATGCTGCCTGGCTTGCTGTGTTCTTCCAGCATCCTGTCTGGATGTCCTGGCATGCCACAGGTAGCGTTGAGGGTTACAATGGAAATCAGCAGTTTCCCAATGCATCTCAGCCCTTGATAACCTGTCCCCTGGCTTACAAACCCACCTGCTTTATCAGGTTAAACCATCTCCCTG